>NC_050583.1:13692182-14057182 GCF_013368585.1 Megalops cyprinoides | reverse complement strand
AGCAGACACTCTAATCCAGGTTACAATTTTGTACATGTTACCCATTTATACAGCTGGATATTTACTGAGGCAACAGTAGGTTAAGTACCTTACGCAAGGGTACAGCAGTGGTGCCCCAGCAGGGAATCAAACTGACAACCTTCTGGTTACAAGCCTGCACCTTACCACTATACTACACTGTCGCCCCTGTCTCCACTCTTTACCAGTCCCTCTGATTCCCTCTCCGTCTGGCTCTGTCTCCCGTGCCCTCAGATTACGGTGAAGCTGGACCTGAGGGGGAACGACATTCAGGACCTGCCCACGGGGGCCTTTGTGCACACCCCGTACCTCACCCACCTGTCCCTGCAGCGCTGCAACATTCGGAGGGTGCGCGAGGGGGCCTTCCGCAGCCTGGGCCGCCTGGTCTTCCTCAACCTCGCCAACAACAACATCGAGATTCTCTACCAGGTGAGGGACACAGGGCTCAGCCCGTTTTTTTTTTAAATACTGGTGTGCATGCCCATTGCATTGCAGCATGTACAACAGGAGTTTCAACAGCATAATATTTCTCTGGGTAGCAGTCCACTCTCTGAGCTGCACCTCACTCTAGTGCCCCTGTTGTACTTGTATTACCACACTGCAGACTGATGGTATGTTCCAAGTTTGCCCGTTTCCCATTCTACCAAATGGGCAAAATTGCAGTTTAAGATGTAAAAATACAGAACATATTCACAAAAGAAGTCAATCGTAAATCATCCTTCTGTAATGTCACCCTGACCTTGGCCATTGTGATTAAGATGCACGGTACATAATGTGCACAGAGCCTTCTCAGCTGGTGGCAGATGTCTACAATGGTAGTTTGACTTAAAACAGTAGCTTAACAGATAATGAGTCGGTTTGTTTGGTTAATATTTCAGTGTCTGCAGAAGTCTGCAGAAGGGAGAAAATAGTAATGAATCAGAAAACAGTAATGTACAATAATGTAATGTAATGTAAGTAGTAGGGAAGGAGGGAGCTCATATGTACGTATGTATGAGTGTGACTCAAGGAGTCTGAATGGTGATTGGGCAGAAGATATAAAAGTGGAGAAGAGTTCATGAAACCAGTTCTGCTGTGCACTGTTTGAACCCAATTCTGTCACCCACAGAACCACTCAGATGAATGAAAAAGGGGAAAAACAACAGCATGGCCCAAATCAAATCAATAAAAAGGCTAGCAAATGTACTAGTGTGCGCATTTTACTGGACCAAAAAAAGAACAAGTTGCCAACTGGCTTCTAACTAAGAAACTAGTCAGTAAAGAAGAACAAATATGACTGAATGGCCTTTTGGTTAAGTTGACATGACTTCTGGGAAAATCCCTGCCTTTTCAATATGGCAAGTCAGTGCAAAATTGGTGATCATTGAGCCAATTGGTGTGAAAAAGCCAAACCTGGTTACTCTGGTGAGTGTATGAGGGCGATGTTGCTCTGTTGGCATGAGTGATTTCCACAGTCAGCTATCTGAGAGTGAGATGCCAACTCTCATCAGGAAATCAAAATGCTTGCCATATAATCACCTATAGTCCCACCAACCAATCAGCAAGTTAATTACTTAAGTTAAATACAAGTGGGATAAATCACCACCGGTATACATTTTGGTCCTGATGTGCCCGTTACAGTAATGTACTGCATGTCTACACCTCTAACCATCCTACACCACATGTCCTTCTCCCTCTCTCTCTCTGTTGACAGGAGTCCTTTGATGGTCTAAGCTCCCTGAAGCAGCTCCTGATCGATCACAACAGGCTGGAGGAAATCCAGCCCGGAGCCTTCTCCCAGCTGGGCTTCCTGAACCTGCTGTCTCTAACCCACAACCGGCTTGTCTACATGCCCAACATGGCCTTCCAGGGGCTGCAGAACATCAAGTGGCTGCGTCTGACCCACAACTCCCTCAACAACCTGGCGACCGAGGCCTTCGCTGGGCTCTTCACCCTCACGCGCCTCAGCCTGGACCACAACGAGCTGCAGTTCTTCCCCACTCAAACCATGACCCGGTATGTATAACTTATATAGTGGCAGTGTAGCACAGTGTTAAGGAGCAGGGCTCCTAACTAAAAGGTTGCTCGTTTAATTCCCCACCGGGGCACTGCTGGTGTACCCTTGAGCAATGTACTTAACCCAGAATTGCTTCAGTTAATATCCAGCTGTATGAATCGCTCTAGGTAAGAGTGTCTGCTAAATGACAATAATATAATACTACATGCATAACTTCAGGTTCATAGCTCAGGGAAAATGTCTATTTGTTCTACACTTACAACTGTCTACCCTTTTTTATGACTTCCTAATTATTCTGTAACACCCTTTTCTTCAAATCTCTCCCTGCAGACTCCCCGAGCTTACCCGTCTTGACATGAGCTACAACCCCATGACCTACCTGGGGGAGGAGACGGTGGCCATGCCCAAACTCACCCACCTCTTCCTGGACCACATGTCCCTGCAGGACTTTTCCCACGTGGCCCTGTCCCTGGTGCCGAGCCTTACCTACCTGGACCTCAGCCACAACCAGCTGCGGGTCCTGCAGCCTCTCTCCGGCCCCCAGAAGCTGACCCGGCTCAACCTCTCAGGGAACCCCATCTACTGCAACTGCTACCTGCGGCCGCTGAGGGAGTGGGCCATCAGGGAGCGCGTGCGGCTGATCGGGGCCTGCGCCGGCCCCGCCCACTTCTCCGGCGAGAGCCTGGAGTCCATCCACCCGCCGGCGCTGCGCTGTCAGAGCCAGGAGGCCATGCTGAAGGCAGAGTTGGAGGAGCAGAGCCGGGTCACCCCGCCACCCACCCCCAAACCCGGGGACAAGGTCAAGTGCCCTGCCAACTGCGACTGTGAGGTGAGCCTTCATGCCTGTACACCGTTCATCATTTGGCATCACCGTCGCCATTTCTGTGGACAGGCATGCTGAGGATGTGTTAACAGTAAAACCTTGCACCTCAAATCTCAAGGTAGACAATTCTGCAGGTGTAAGAGATGCCGCTTATATCTACGGCATGTCAAGACCTGATCTGAGTTCCCACCCAAAAACACCTTCAGATGTGGAGTTAAAACCATTACATTACATTCATAAAGCAGACGCTCTTATCCAGGGTGACTTCCAGCACAATCGGACATAATTGTATCCATTCAAATCGAATGAGCAAAACCAAAAGTTATAACTACCCTGCAGGACCAGAGGAGTTTTTGATTCATACCGAGAGGCTGTAAGACATAAGAGAAGTGGAGAGGGAGAGAGAGGAAGGGATGAGGACATAAGACAATGCTTGTCTGACTTTTTTTTCCTTAACCTTTTCCTACTCATCTCTCCTCTCTCCTTCCCTTTATACATCACTGCCCCCTCACACTAATCCCTGCTTGTCACACTCCTTTCTGCTCACCTCACCAATTCCCCCCCCTCCCCCACCCCTCTAAGGACGAGACCCACCACTCCTCCTGTGAGAACCGGGGCCACACCAAGATCCCCCGCGGCTTTTCCCCGAAAACCCGCCTGCTGGACCTCCGTGGCAACCACTTCCACTACATCCCCGGCAACAGTTTCCCCGGCGTAGCCGAGGTGGTCTCCCTCCACCTGCAGCGCTGCAAGATCCACGAGATCGAAGGCAGTGCCTTCAGCGGCATGAAGAGCCTGGTCTACCTGTACCTGTCCGAGAACGACCTCTCCTCCCTCAGCCCCGACGCCTTCAAGGGGGTCCCCCAGCTGACCTACCTGCACCTGGAGAGGAACAAGTTCACCCAGTTCCCCAGGGGGGCCTTCAAGCTGCTGCCCAACCTGCTGGCCCTGCACCTGGAGAACAACTCCATCTCCAGGCTGGAGCAGGGCGTCCTGACGGGGGCGGAGAAGCTGAGAGGGCTGTACCTGACGGGCAATGTCATCCATACCATCAGCCCCAAGGCTTTCGACCCCGCCCCCGATCTCGACACCCTCCACCTGGGGTCCAACCAGCTGAAAGAGGTCCCGACTGATGCGCTTAGCAAGGTGTCCAACTTGGCCGAGCTCCGCCTCTCTGGAAACCCTATTCGCTGGGTGGGGGCTGAGGCTTTCTTGCCCTTCAGCGAGAGCCTGAAGCACCTGTATCTCGATGGCATGGGATTAGAGAAGGTGAGAGGATGCAGAGCCCTTCTGATGTTCTTCATATAGACATTTTCATATAGACTTCACATAGACATTCTTTTAATAATATCAGATAATATTCAATCAATAACAGACAATACTCTAATAATACTACATTGTTGTCATTTAGCAGACACTCTTATCCAGAGTGAATTACATGTGTTACAGTTTTTTTACATGTTACTCATTTATACAGCTGGATATTTACTAAGGAAATTGTGAGTTAAGGGCACCCAACAGTGCCCCAGCAAAGAAATTGAACCAGCAACCCTCGGTTACAAGCCCTGCACCTTCCCACTGTGCTATAATGCCGCCCCCACAATTCAGAACAATTTGGGAGGTTATCCCCTGCTTACACTTCCGTTCCCTCCATCCCTGCCGCTCTCTTCCCTCTCCAGATGTCGAAGGACTCGCTGGCAGGCCTGGGCTCTGGGCTGCGCAGTCTGCTCCTGGAGGGGAACCAGCTGGAGGAGGTGCCCAACCTGAGCCCCCTCACAGGGCTGGAGGTCATCAACCTGTCCGACAACCCTCTGCTGTGCGACTGTCCGCTGCTACCGCTGCGCAAGTGAGGGAGACGCGCACTCTCCTACGCACTAACACACACACACACACACACACTCACACACACACACACACACACACTCTCACACACACACACACTCTCACACACACACACACACACACACTCACACACACACACTCACACACACACACACACACACTCTCACACACACACACACACTCACACACACACACACACACACACACACACACTCTCACACACACACACACACACACACACACACACACACACACACTCTCACACACACACACACACACACACACACACACACACTCACACACTAACAAACTACACCCCGCTCACTCACACACACACACACACACTCACACACACACACACTCACACACTCACACACACACTCACACACACACTGACAAACTACAACCCGCCCACTCACACACACACAAACACACACAATCTTACATACTCACTCACAGATACACAGAAACAATCTTACACACACACTGCTTACTTATATATGTACACACCTAGCCCACTTACACCCACCCCACCCACTGTTCACACTTCTACCCTCTGGCAGGAGGTACAGAAGTGTGAAATGCAGAACATCCAGACTAAGGAACAGCCTCTATCCAACAGCCATCAGACTCCTGAATGGGTCAAATACACAAATACACACCTCCCTGGCCTAGCCCATGCATGCATTCACACATACACACCCACACCGCAACCAACTGCACACAATATGCATTTTGCACAGAACTGTTGATGGGACTATAAACCTGCACCACTGGTTATTGCACTACTACTCGTGTTGCACATTGTATACTTGGAACTGATATTGCACATTATTAATGTATATGGAACTGACATTGCATCAACATTGCACATCCTACACTGCACTGATGTCCTTTTTGCACATTTAATGTATATATCCTTTAGTTTATTTATTTTTCTTACACTCTCGGACGTTTTTATATGTTTTCTTTCTTAAATTCTTGTATTTTCTTACTTAATTGTACTTCTTACTCTTAACGACATTCATAAGTGGAAGGCAAAGGAAGAATTTCATGGTACAGGGAACTTGTTTCTTTACTGTGCATATGACAATAAACTTTGAATTTTATATAGACCGTCACTGCCATGCCCCTGGTAGACCAGTGTAAGCATCACATTGAATCACATATATAGTTACACGTGTGGATAAAGCAACAAGCCAGTGCCTAGCCCTTGCGCTTATACTCCGGCTCTAACCCACCTGTCCACTTGTTTCCCCAGGTGGCTTGACAGGGTGAACCTGAAGGTGAGGGCCACCTGCGGCCACCCGCCAGAGCTGCGAGGTCGTAAGGTCAAGGACGTCCACGTCTTCAAGAGCTGCCCAGGGGAAAAGCCACCTCCCACGCAAGCTCCCCGAGTCCCCAAGCCCCCCAAATCCACCAAGCCCAAACCTGCCCACTTAAACGCCCCCAAAGGCAGGCCGGTGAAAGCCAAGTCTAAGCCGCGCAAGGGGGCCAATCAGAGAGCTCTGGCAGCACAGAAAACCGTCAGCAAGAAAAGCAAGTCGGTGTAATTCTACAGAGCTGCTTTCAGTTAACGCAATGTTATTACAGGGACAAGAAACGTAACTGCAAGACCAACTCTTTTCCCCATCACCCTTAAGCAATACACCACAGCACAGAGCAGACACACAGAAAAAACATACATAATCTTCAAGGTTTATTTTTTTTAATGTGGGTTTGTAGAAGTAGATCTAGAACTAATATGATATATGCTATCCTCTAATATACAGGGTAATGTTGGTATATGAATGGGTGTAGTGTGTTATCTTTTTACCCTAAAAATGACTTAAGGGTTGGCTCAAAGCATTGAGTGTAACTTACTGTAACAGTGGGTATTGTGGGTAACAGTGCAGTAAGCCTGAAATTGTAAAACAATAATTTGCAGGTGTTCTTACTCAGAGCAACTTACATAGCTTTCATTTATTACATATTATCCATTTCTACACCAGGATATTTACTGAGGCAATCTGGGTTAAGTACCTTGGGTACCAAGGGTACAACAGTAGTGGCCCACTTCAGAATTGAACTAGCAAACTCCAGGTTATGAGCCCTGCCTTTTACCACTACACCACACTATAATCCTTAAAAACCATCTTTAAGTGTAACCCTTTACTACCCAGTCTAAACAGACCTACAAGTCGGGCATAACACACTCACACTGTGTACCAGTCAGTGTGTTTGTGCATCCTGCTGTGGTACATGGGATTTGGGAGTGTGTACAAGCTTCTGGTATCCTCATCTACTCACAGTGGGAAAGAACTCACAAGAAATTAGACCATTACCTTGTAACCCCAGGTACTACAGAATGCTGCAGGAGATACTTGCCAAAGGCACTGTTAGAGCTCAGAGGTCCCTCCTGTCAAAACAAGAAACCACCTCAATTCACAAGATAAGGAAATTAATATGATAACTGGGGCAGTCAAAGTGGCTCTGGATCAGCTGAAGTCAGAGAGCACTTGGAGGGAAACAACTTGAACACGACACGGACTCCACTCCTGAGAGAATCACAAACCCTGGCGATGGACTGTCCTGGATTCAGAGAGAACGTCTTGGATTTTACACACCTTTGGTATAATGTCAAACGGCGAACAATATGAATTCCAAGGCTGAGCACACTGCCTCATCCTTTTCCAAATCCTTAATGCAATTACACAGTTACCCACCAGGTGTCACGTGTGAGAAACTGGTGATTACCCCAAAACTTTGAGATTGTATTTCCAGATGCTGTACTTTCAACCAAATTACTTATGTGTGGTGTACCTTTAATTCAAACCTCCATGTTTAATTAAAACCAAGGCATAAAAGTTGATACAACATAGAAAAGTGTTGGTACTTTTTGCAATCTGTGTATACAAGAACTACTCCAGCTTCTCCAGTGGTGTTATGACAGACCTCTTAAAATAATACAAAAAAAAATCAGTAATAGTTTTTTTTTTCGACTTTAGTGTGACTGTGTTGGCAAATGCATGAAATTAATTGCAATCATCTTGTTTTAAACAAAAAATACACGTTGTAGTTACATAACACAATTCATCTACAACACAGGATAAAACATTAGATACTACTGCATAATGAGACAGTAGTACAGAACCAATTAAGAATTCACTACATAGCAATTTGTGTTGTATTGATTCTGACTCCTATTTGATTCAGATCTGATTTGGTATATAATCCTGTACCTTAAAATCAGATTACAGAAAGTAAGAAGCATGACGTTTTATGAAGGCAGAGCAGAGCAGGCAAACTCTGTGCTAAAGGTCTGTGACTGAACTCACTGCACTTTCTGGCCACTCACACAGCTGAAGGAGGGTTAGTCCCGAACTCTGATGAAGCGGGATCCACCGAAACTGTGCGCCGACACAATGACACCAACAACACGAAATTGCGGTTAATTAAAGATGTATGAAGGCGTTTCCAGAACTTAAATCATCCCCTTCTGGACCGAATTCTCAGGCCAGTTGCTTGCATCCTTAGTCCTCTCTGTGGCTCTGCAGCAGCGTGAATTTATCAGCTGAAATCCACAGGACGGTGTAATAGTGTGACCCCTAGCGTGCCACAGGGGGTCCGTGGGGCTGTGTAATGGTCCAAACTCCAGTGTTTGGTGGGGGGGGGGGGGGGGGGGGGGGTCCAGGGCTTTGTGTAACAGTGTGAACCCCAGCCTTCTGGAGGGGGATCCGTGGCAGTGAGTCTGGCTCGGCGTGCCCGGGCTCTGGGTTCACTCAGTCTCCTCCTCCTTCACCTGCTCCAGCAGCGTCTGCGGGGCTTCCGGCTCCTTGACTGGCGGCTCAGGCGGCGCGGGAGGGCCCGAATCCACCTCCGCCTCCACCTCCTCCTCCTTCACCTTCACCGCAATTACTGTGGAACACAAGAACACGCACACACACACACACACACACACAAATAAGCAGGCGCTGAGGCATCGCACGCTGTTACACACACACACATACAGCTACGTGTGCATTTAACAGAGATGCAGATTCACAAATTGTTCTGTTTCCATTTTGAAGCACTCTTTATCTGTGGCCTTGCTGTGTCCACGCCTAGACCCCGACGGGCCTCACTCACTCTCTTCCTCGATGGGCTCACTCTTGGGCTCCAGCAGGGCAGGAGGTGCAGGGGGCTCAGGGGGCTCAGGGGGCCGGACTCGGGGCGGGGGCCGGTTTTTGGCGATGAGATTAGCCAGCTTCTTCTTCACCAGCCTCTTCTCTGAAACAGACGGAGACAGGGATGATTAGAGAAAGGGAAGCAGAGGACAGAAAACTCATGAGAAAGAGTGGCAAAAGAAACCACAGCACAGGAGGAAGAGGAATGATAGTCAGGTACAAGACGGTAACAGTGCAGGTTTGGGTAAAAAGACGTACTCTTTTTACCCAGGGGTTTGTGCTTCTTTGGCTGTTTATCTTCTGATGCAGGTTCTGAAAATAAAGAGAGAGGGGGGTAATGAAATGATTTAGTCAGGATTTTTATAGAGAGAATACATGCATAGAGTCACTTATCACTGTATCCATCTACCTACACTGATCTACATATACACATACATATACAGTACACATTTATTAGACACAACCTTCATGGCTGAACAACATTAGGGCATTAATCGCTACTGATTTAGCTAACAAGTCTCACATCAGATAGCGCACTGATGCTGTTAGGCTTGTACTTACCCTCAGCTATAGGGGGCTGCAGCTGGTACCCTGTGATCTCACACCACCCCACAGGGTAGATGTCCGGGGACTGGCAGTCCACCCACTGGTCGAACTCGGGCTCCCAGCCGTCAAAGTGCACGAGCAACAGGCGGCCGACGCAGCGCTTCACGGTGGCCACACAGACGAGGCGTGGCTCCATCAGGTCCACCGCCTCCAGCTTCATCCGGGGGGCGAACCCGTGGCCCGGACAGTCCTGCGGGGACAGGGGACACTGAGCTGACATTTCAGGGACACAGCCTCATGCTCAAGGAGGTTTACGCCTGTTTTCCTGTGCAAGGAATCAGGTGACTTTTTTTGTCCTCTGGAAACAGCTTTGCTATGGCACATTACAACATATCACTCTGTCATCGCTTCTGTGCTTGAAGTGTAGCAATTGTTGTTGTGATTTACCACACAGTGGGGATAGCGGCGTAGCATAGTGATAAGGAGCAGGGCTTGTAAATGAACGGTTGTGTAGTGAAGGGCAAGAGAAGTCACCCCACCCGGCCTCAAACCCAGGTCTACAGGGTACCAAACCGGCAGCTTGACCGCAACGCCAAAGAGCCAGGCTCGTTGGTATGGCAGTCAGAGCGCATACTCAGCCGTAGTGACAGCCCTGTCACAGGTTGCTGGTTCAATTCCCCACCAGGGCACTGCTGCTGTACCCTCGGGAAACCCAGAACTGCCTTAGTAAGTTTTCACACAAATAACATGTAGAAATTGCAACCTATGTAAGTCGCTCTGGATAAGAGCGTCTGCTGAACGACAAAAATGTAATAATGTAATGTAAGTGTGTATAAATATATGTGCATATGTAGAGAGATGTTGAGAAAACGCAGAAAAATGTTGAGACAGCTTGCTCTTACCGTCTGGAAGAGTCGTGCTGGGGCAGCCACAGCCCCAGTTTCCTCCAGGTACTTGGCCCAGGTGAAAGTGGCCTGGCTGTACCCTAGCAAACAAGAGATACACTGTGGTTCATACGCATGTTCACGCTGACTATAGCGGCGGTGTGCAGTTCAGCAATAGGAGAACACATTTCCATTGACTGACTGCAGTGGACAGCAACTGTAAGAGACACAGAGAGGAGTGAAAGAAAGAAGAGACAGTTTGAAAGAAAGAAAGAAAGGAAGGAAGGAGAGAGTCAGACTGAAAGAAAAAAGGGAAATAAAGAGAGAGTCAGATTAAGAGGGAGACAGAAATAGTGTGTGTATGTGTGTAAATGAGAGAATGAGAGAGAGGCAACAGGGTCAAAGGAACCCGCTAGGACTCTTACACAGGACACAGGTGTTGCATGCGACTAAAGGGCTACGGAAATAACGGTCTGAATGGCTAATGGCTACTGAAATAATGGAGAGAGAGCATGCAGGGGGCAGTACCAGGGGGCAGTGTCAGGGGAATCTTGTTCTTATGGCAGTGCCCCGTGGGCATAATGGCATGGGAGGTGGCGTGGTAGCAGAACCAGTCTGAGCCGTCCCCAATCTCCATCCCATCGATCCCTACCATCAGGTA
Organism: Megalops cyprinoides; assembly: GCF_013368585.1. Taxonomy (NCBI): domain Eukaryota; kingdom Metazoa; phylum Chordata; class Actinopteri; order Elopiformes; family Megalopidae; genus Megalops; species Megalops cyprinoides. Next base: position 14,046,267 of record NC_050583.1, on the reverse strand, counting down.
CCCGTCCAGCAGCACCTGGGAGAGGGACCGAGAGCACAGAGCCGTACAGGGCAACTGTCACTTTCACACGTTACAGATCACCCAACTACAACAAAACGACATCTATTTAATTAATCCATTTCAATCACACTGTGAAACAAAAAAAGGCATTCATATAGTTTTTGTGAGGCATGCATAACACTGTATTTACCATAGCATAACGTCTTTATAGATCAGTAATAAGCGTGTATGTGGGATTTTTGATCAGCAGACTGAGCTTTGGTCAAGTGACATCGTGTGACATCAAGAAGCGCACTTATGGCACCCTTCTTAAAGTCCTGAATGTGTTTGTGTACAGTACACACATTGTATCACATAGAGCAGGAGCCGTGTGTGGGGGACATGTAGGGTGTGGGATACCTTGCGCACAGAGGCCACGCAGATATTCCCCAGGTTCAGAGGGTCAATGGCCTCCAGCTTCATCCCCTCCTCAAAGAACCCCCCCTCCATGTACACGGTCCGCACCTAGGACACACCCACAGGTATATCACACAACATGCTCATATTACATCACATTATCGTCATGTGGCGGTAGCTCGTATCCAGAGCGACTTACATAGGTTACTTTTAGCCATTTATACAGCTGGATATTTACTGGGGCAATTCTGGATTAAGTACCTTGCCCAAGGGTAAACCAACAGTGCACCAGTGGGGATTTGAATCAGCAACCTTTCGGTTACAAGCCGTGCTCTTTATCACTACGCTACACTGCCACACTCTGCCCCAGCTACTCATAAGAAACATATACACATATACAACATCACACAGGCACACAGTTACATCACAAAGCACACTACTTGTTTGTAACATAGATATGCGCAAAGATGCAATACAGATGCTTGTGCAGACAGAGACGCACACCCACCCTTGCACTCACAGTTCCAGCAAGCACATATGCGGTCCCCATGTCTACATACAATACCAGTCAAAAGTTTGGACACACCTGATTAAGATAATGGGAAATGTGGATTCAAAGACAATTTGATCTAAAGATTTATGCTTAAATGACTGAAGTTTGTATCTTAGACAAATATAAATAATGAAGTTGATAGCTATGTATGAATTTCTTTTTTAATTTTAATTTAATTTTAAATTTAAATTTTTTGGCTACTTTGAAGAATCTAAAATATATTTATATAAATTTAGATTTTATTTATATTACAATACATTCATTTGTTTAACACGCTTTGGTCAGTGCATAATTCCATTTGTGTTATTTCATGTCTTTACTATTATTATAAAATGTGGAGATTAGCAAAAATAAAGAAAAACTCTTCTATGAGTAGGTGTGTCCAAAGTTTTGACTGGTACTGCACACACAGATAGAACATCACAAAGGCACACAGTCACATCACAGAGCACACTACTCATCTGTAACATAGACATGCACACAGATGCTTATCCAAAGCGACTTACAATACGAGGAATACATTCAAGCTACAGTATGAAAGGAGGCCTTGTAGTAGGCGCGAAGTGCTAAGGGAGCTGTAAGGGATAAAGCAAGACATTGCAGACAGAAAGGTGAACCGATAAGTGCTATAAGATAAAGTGCAACAGAATAAGGTAAGGGTTAGAAATGTTAGCATGTTAGGCGAGAAGGTGAGTTTGGAAGAGGTCTTCAAGAGATTCTTGAAGATAGAGAAGGACGCCCCTGCTCTTATAGCCTTTGGTAGCTCGTTCCACCAACGGGGAACTGCCTGCGAGAACTGCCTGGACTGGGCTTGCCTTGTGCATAGGGAAGGCAATGCCAGGCGATGTTCATGCGAGGAACGCAGTGATCGATTGGGAGTATAAGCCATTAAGACGGAGTTCAATTAGATGGGAGCGGAGCCGGCAAACACTCTATAAGAGAGCGTTAGTGACTTGAACTTTATACGGGCGGCTACTGGTAGCCAATGGAGCTCGATGAGTAGCGGTGTGACGTGAGCCTTTTTGGGTTCATTAAAAACCAGAAGCGCCGCTGCATTCTGGATCATCTGTAAGGGTTTCACGACACATGCTGGTAGGCCAGCGAGGAGAGCGTTGCAGTAGTCGAGGCGAGAAATAACCATAGTCCGTACCAAGAGTTGGGTGGTGTTGGGTGGAGTTAGGTAAGGCCTGATTTTTCGTATGTTGCAGAGCGCAAAGCGGCATGAGCGAGAGATCGCAGCAATATGGTCAGACATGCCTTATGTGCAGACAGACAGGCACACCCATGCTTGCACACACAGATCCAGCAAGCACACATGCGGTCCGCATGTCTACAGACACAGTCGGCTCTCTGACCTTCTTGAAGAGGTGGGGTACACTATCACAGTAAATCTTGCGGAACGTTGGGTGGCTGCTCATGTCAACACGCTTGTCTACACCAGGGGAAAAACGAACAAAACAAAAAACAAAAAAACCTGAATTCACACATCCTTCCCTCTCTCCTTCACAATATTATTTTCAACATCTGTGACCAGACATGCTCTAGCATCACACGTCCTCACTCTCTTCTAGCCATTTCATTATGAAACGTGAACATAAATGAATGACCAAAATCCCAAAGCCTTCTTTTTAAAATAAGTCCAGTATCCAATGCAGTAATAATGTGTAATATACCTTGTGCTGCAATACACTAGCTTCCGTTTCAGTTCGGATTTAATAGTTGAGCCCCACGAACACCCCTCCCTCTCCCCTGAGTCCGTACCGGCGCTCTTGATCTTGTGACCCACTTTGCGGGACCAGCCCATGGGGTGCAGCAGCGGGCTCCACATGTGGCACCAGAAGTCGGACATGGCCTCCCCTCCGGCCTCCAGGCCGCCGTCCTCGTACAGGAGCCGCAGGCGCCCCCCGATCACTGTGTCCACCACCGCCGAGCGGGTCTGGCTCACCATGGTGCGGTCCACCACCTCCACGCGCATGCCCTGCCGGAACGGGTGCTTCATGCTCTCCGCCATCTGAGAGAGAGAGAGAGAGAGAGAGAGAGAGAGAGAGAGAGAGAGGGAGAGAGAGAGAGAGAGAGAGAGAAAAAGAAAGAGAGAGAGAGAGAGAGACAGGGAGAGACAGAGAGAGAGAAAAAGAGAGAGAGAGAGAGAGAGAGACACGGAGAGAGAGAGAGAGAGAGAGAGAGAGAAAGAGAGAGAGAGAGAGACACAGGGAGAGACAGAGAGAGAAAAAGAGAGAGAGAGAGACAGGGAGAGAGAGAGAGAGAGAGAGAGAGAGAGAGAGATAGGGAAAGAAAGAGAGAGAGACACAAAGAGAGGGAGGTCAGTACACAGAGGCACACACAAACTGCTCTAAATAGCTGATTACAGTCCATAGAAAGAGACATATGTTCTGATTCTGCATATGTATATGTTCTGATTTCTTGTATCTGTCGATGTATAGGTATATGTTCAGTATATGTTCTGGTTTCTTCTTCTGTATGTAATGACTGCTTTGGCAATACAAGTGCCTATTTGTCATGCCAATAAAGCACTTTTGAATTTGAATCTGACAGGGAGGGAAAGAGCATAAACAAATAGAAGAATACAATCTGTAGACACTCAGAGAGGAACACTGTCTAGAAAGACACACAGAGACAGGACAGAAGGAGGGAGGGGTCAATCCACTTTAGCACATACACACACCCACCGAGAGAGGCGATTACAGTCCACAAACACAGAGAACGAACCAGCCTGCACACAGTCAGAAAGGAATGCTGTCCACACACTAAAGTGAGAGGGAGTGGTATACCGAAAACACATTTACTGTGAAGGGTGATTCATTTTAAGTTCTAGTCGTTCTATTGAGACGTTCACACACTCCTTTATATGAAAACAAAAATGTTTGAGGAGCGCAGGTGCTGAGGTCACAGAGTCACTTAATTCAAGCGGGACTCTGTTCAGAGTGTCCTAGAAAAAGTTCCGCACTTAGTTAAAATCTATGGTTTGTTTACGAACAACTCTGAATCCATTCAAGAGCGTGGGCAGTTCTGAAAGGCCAACCTTCTACGGGTCGGAAAAAGAATGAAAGCTATCAAGATGATTCAGACGATCTTAGCTTTAAGAAGTGTAATGCTGAGTGACTGAGCCAGGTCACTGCACAAAACATCCACATGATCAGCTGCACCTTAATGTAGAAGTCGACAGGCAGGGTGCAGGCTCCTACTAGCCTCTTCATCAGGTAGGTCTTCCAGTTCTTAATGCGCTGGTGCACCGCTGGAGAGGAGAGAGGGAGAGACACACACATTACTCCAAAATCACTCCACTTTAGAGGGCGCTACTGTAAGACACAGAGTAAAGGGCAGGAGAGTAGGTTTCTATCACTTTCACAAGAGGATGTGACACGCTCTCTCCAAAATGGAGGGATTGTTACCACATTCCTCAGTTCCTCAGCGTTAAAGAACAACACTGTACTTAACGCTGTATTTATGACTGTTCTTAGATACACTTTGTCCTGCTGCCGTAGGTGACATACCTCCCATATTGCACTGTACCTCACACTGCCATTCAGTTCTAAAGCAGCTAAGTGTGTCCTTTGGCCTTAAGAGGTGCTGCACTGATGTTACAGAAAGCTGGCTGTTACAGCTGAGGACATCTCACTGTGCTGCTTTGCACTGTATGACTGGGGTATATATGCGGCGCCGCCCTGGTGGCATAGGCAGGGAGCACTCACACTGCGGAGGCACCAGCAGCTTGCTGTTGACAGCGCACCAGCCGATGGGGTGGATGTCCACGGTGCCCAGGTTACACCAGAAGTCATGGGTGCTGTCCTTCTCGAAGCCCTCGTACCGCAGGAGGGCCTTGTAGCCTGAGAAAAATGCAGGGGTGACAGAGTAGGAGAATCACATATTCACATACACAAACCATCACATCGCTCAGTCTAATGCACTTATCACCAAGGCATGAACCACCAACCAACATACTGAATGCATTTCAATCATCAGTTACTAGTTGTAACATCAATAATGTGTAGAAAGGCATGGATTCCCGCTGCTACACTTGTATATACTTATATTTTACATGCACATTTGTCTGTTCTTTATTTGTATGTAAGTGTGTGTTTTATATGGTTTTGTACCTGCAATTGAATTTGAATTTGCAATTGAATTTGAATTTGAATGAGCCCAAGCAGGATAAATGCTGTTTTGCTTGATTATTTGACCATTAATTAATTCATCGGGTGATTTCTTTGCCCTCGCGTGGTGCTGGCAGTCTAATGCCTCTGTGTTTTCTGGGGTAGACAGAGAGGAGTGTGGGGACAGAGACCGGAGTATCCCACAGGAGGACAGGGGAGGGACAGTGACCACAGCATCCCACGGGAAGACGGAGGGGACGGGGGGACAGGGGATGACAGGGGACGGGGGGGCAGTGCTGCCATTGTGACTCTGCTCTGTCTGTCACTGACTGACCTGCGAGGCGAACGATGGAGGCGATCCAGTACACCTTACTGGGCAGCACCGCGTCATTGTTCAGAACCTCCACCTTCAGCCCCACCGAAATGTCATCCCACTGAGCGTACAGGGGCACCTGGGGGCAGGGGGTGGGGAGGCAGATTGGGAGTTCAGAGTTCACACCACTTTAGGCATCCAAGATTTCAAAGAGATTTAATGAAATGTAAGCAATGACACACCAGATTTGCAGAGTGTGCATTTCTAAATATGGAGCCAATCTCTGCTTTCCACATTCAGAAGTACTCAGAGGGCTGTTTAGAGCTGGGCTGCAAAAAACTGTACAGAGCCTCCCCGATTAACTCAGACGGGCCTCATCTCAACAGACTCACATGTCTGAAGCAGGACACAGGGGCAGCATTGTAGCCGGTCTCTTTCAGGTAACTGCCCCAGTCAAAGCCCACAGCAACTGCTCAGAAAGAAGAAGAGCTCAGGTGTGACACAGGTAAAATGAAGGTGAAATGCAAACTTTAACTCATCGCATGAGTTCGCATAATGCCATGTTCTGCTCCGTGCATCCGCTGAATGCCGTCTCTCCATTCTCTGTGTCAGCAGAGACCTACCTTTGACCTTAACGTGTCTCACCAGACATCCATTGCATGAAATATAGCTTGAGTTTGTTTTGGTATATGTGTAAGTATTTGGGAGCTTGCTTTCAACAGACAGCATACAGTGATGCTTGTGTATGTGTGGGTATGTGTGTGCGTGTGTGTATGTACAGATCAGCCTCACCATCCTGCCCAGTGGCGGTCCCATCCAGCAGGTGGCCGATGCCCTGGGAGTGGAGGAAGGCCCCGATCTTGGATGACCAGGCAGCCTTGTGCAGCACCTTGGCCTTCTTCGTGGGCGGCTTCCCCTGGACACACGGCACACCGACCTCACTAACCCCACCCAGCAGGAAGGAGGAGGCCACCGCAAACACACTGGGCCGTGCACGTGCTGCTGCCTAAAGCGCCTGCTCTACGTGCTCTACGTGAACCGGAATACCTACGCTCACCTGCAGTCCTCAGCCGGACTATGATGACTATGTTTAATTTCTGATAAAAAAAAGGACGCTGTCTTCATCTGAGAGCCACTTCTAGAGGCTCTAATTTTGCTATCCTGGCTGGCGGCCAAGTGGAGTTTGGATGGACTGCAATCAAGGGCTTCCCTGACACTACCTGAACTGCCTGTTCCACACTAACCCTGCTACGGAGTGACAGTGAGGACAGAGAGAACAGGGAGAGGGTGGGTCTCTCTCTCGCTCTCTCGCTCTCTCTCTCTCTCTCTCTCTCTCTCTCTCTCTCTCCTGTATACAGTCTGTTCTATACACGCTGGGCTACAATATTCACACTGACCTGGGAACAGCAGGCCAAGCCCAAACTCACTGTGTGATTTAATGCAGTAATCTAAAACAGAAGCCATTACAGAAATATTGGCGATGCATCAATTTCACACTGTACTGAACTGTCCTGTGGAGTCCTCTGCTGTCCTTTCTGTGAGACTGCACACTACACTATAACACATAGGGTTCCATGGTGTAATGGTTAGCACTCTGGACTCTGAATCCAGCGATCCGAGTTCAAATCTCGGTGGAACCTAAGCTTTTCTGTTTATGCGCCATTGATGTAGACCATTGCATTGTAACACACATTGTAATCACAACAAACACCTCAGATTGGCAGTTTCTCAAGATTCATAACATGTATGGGGTGGCAGTGTAGCATTGTGGTTAAGGAGCAGGACTCATAGCAAAAAGGTTGACAGCTCAGTGTCCTGCTGGGACACTGCTGCTGTACCCTTGAGGAAGGTACGTAACCTAGAATTGCCTCAGTAAATATCCAACTGCATACATGGATAACATGTAAAAAAAACTGTAGCCTATGTAAGTCACTCTGGATAAGAGCGCCTGCTAAATGCCAATAACATAATGTAATGTAATGTAATGCCCTCTTGGCCCCACCCTCCCTGCTCCCCCTTACCTGCAGCCGCGCCAGTATGGAGGCCTTCTTGGAGTTGGAGGAGTACGAGCGTGAGCAGGAGACACTGCAGAAGCGCTTGGTCTTGGAGAAGAAGGTGTCTCTGGTGCCCACTATGCCACACATCTCGCACACCGCTGGGTGAGCAGGGAGGAGACAGACAGTGACCAGGATTATTCAGTGTTCTGACTGACCATCCCCTACCTCTACACAGCTCAACACAGCCGCTGATCAGTTCTTTCAGAGGTGCAAAACAAGGCAAGTCTGATATACAGAATATCTCTCACTCACCTGCAATCTCTCTATATTAGATTTACATTATTAATATATTACATTATAAATGTGCATAACAGACACCTTATCCATATAGACATCTTATCCGTGACTTACATGATTTGACACAAATCCTACAGGAAAAACTGCAATTTTTCTCCCTAGATCCAACATTTTTCAAAACCTGAGACGTCAACTTCCAGCATGATGGTAAAATTACTTGTGTTAAAAAAGAGCACTGTAACCCTCGGTACATTCTTCTTTCACTCATTTCATATTCTATCATTTTTCAGATGACAACAAGCAGTAACACTGCAATTCAAACGTGTTCAGTATACACTTGGTACACAGTTACGCCATTTTTTCAGCCGTCCTTAAGAGAGAGAGAGTAATTGTTTTGATATTGTGTGACCCTGAGACTGTGCCTAACTTTGAAGTGAAGGAAATTAGTGTTTGGAAAACTTGCATATTTCCTTGGTATATAAAGCTAAACACTAGTTGTCATATTACTATATTATACAATGATACACAAAACAGACCCAAGACACATGCATGTTGTAAACATATTCCACAGGGATTGAATAAATATCAAATGATATATACTTGATATATATCATTTGATATTTATCCCCCCCCCCCCGGCTCTTTCTTTGTCTCTAGTTTGCAGTCCCCAACCTCTTCCCCTCCTCACCAGGCTCATCCTCCTTTGGCGAAGACTCTTTGGCGGGGGAGGGGACCTCCTGGGTGGAAAACGGGACCATCTCTCCTTGAGAATTCCCTGCACCCGCCTCATTTTCCTCCTCTTCCTCATCATCTTCCTCTTTCTCCTCTTCCTCTAGGACACCTGTATCCATCTGCCAGGGGCCACCTGGACCTGTGGAGTCTTCCTCCTGCACAAGGTGAGAAAAGATTTATAAATGGGGAGGACCTGCTCAACAAGCAGACAGCCATCTGCAGGATGGCTCTAATGCTTCAGTATCTATACGGCTCCTTGCCACTGAATAAACCTTTTTATTGAGTCACTCTGGATAAAGGATCTACCAAATTAATACACTCAATGTAAATGCATTAAAAATAACAAAACTTGAATAGTTGTACTCCAAATTCATGTTTCCAATCTGCATTCCAACTGCTGGAATAATATTCTTTTCTTGATTATAATGCTGAACTAAAAGATGAAGTTGCACATAGCTGGTTATGTATAACTTCCATTTATTTACGATTTTATGAATATCTAATTTAAATGTTTAAATATTGCAATTGGGGTTGTGCCGGGTCACCAATCAAATAAACACTACTCTCCGCTTTATGTAAAAATACATTCCAAGTTGCACCAGAGCATTCATAATACATTGACTGCAAAATCCCTTCTACCATCTTTTTGTCTTTACTATAACACCACTGTGGTTTGTTTTATACATCCAAGCATCTTAAATATGATCAATCACCAACACGATGGGTGATCAAGTCAATCCATCCACGTGACAAATAAATGGCAAAAAGAAAGTGTTTGATGTCAAGCAGGAAGCATGCTGGTAACTGTCCACAGAAGGTATCTACATGAAATTTACAGAAAGCCATAACAGTGTTTGCAGAGTGTTACGAAACAAAATCAAGGACATTGCTGAACTTATGTCCCGCGCTCCACTGATAGTATAAATATACTGTACTAGTGCCAAGGTAAAAAAAAATTGTCTTGTGCATGAGACAAACAGTGCTCTGGTAACTGATCATTATTTTTAAAACTGTATTCAAACTCGGAGGTGGTTTTTCCTTGCTAAGGCACAGATCAGCCTCACTTGGGACAACTATTTTCCAGATCTTAAATCCTCAGTTTGCTCAATTTGTTCAGAACCTCCTCTCTGACTGGGGAAACACATGCACCCCTAAATCGGAAACTGGCAGGACTGCTTGCAATCAGGGGGTCATGCTCGCTATAAAGTGTCAAATCGAGAGCAGTGATTTCACTTACAGTCTCGTGATCCCTCGATTCGACAGCCCCGTGACGCCTCCTTCCTTTAAGGGAGCAAGCGGTGCAGTCGCAACCATCACTATCGCAGGTGGGACACGGGGGACGTATGAACACGGTCGGAACCGCCCCGTCCTTCAGTTTCAAACACGACTTTGAGTTGGCGCCCTTTACCGCCGCCGCGGGCTTCGGTTCGAAGCATTCCTTGCCGAAGTGGTCGCTGCACAGGTGTGAGGTGGACTTCCCGACCCAGTTAGTCCGAGTCCTCTGGACCTGCTTCTCCCATTTGCGATATTCCACAGGGTCTTTGGGGAACTTGAACAGGGTCACGTTGTCTTCATGCGTCTTTCCACAACCATACGCCACACACCGGTTCGGCATTTCTTCCGTTCTCCCCGTTTGATCTACCTCGACCAGAATATGTAGAATACGCCTAGGCGGAGCTTCTTTGTGTCTCTGATGACATCGCAGTCACCTTCACAGAAATATTGTTTGTGAACCCCAGAGCAAAATCACAATTCAGCTTTAGCTGAAAAATCAGTCAGATCTAATCCATTCAATGTCGTGGTATTTCAATCAAGCGTATCAATTCAGTTCAAGTCGGACAAATCCAAACGCCTTTACAAACTAGAATTGCATTATGAGGCTTTTATCGTTGTGATGACTACGTACAAGGATGAATTGAGACCACTACTTGTGAATAACACTTTCTCATGCTGGCTCTTAGTGAAAATATTTGCGTAAAAATATTCGATAATGAGATAAGGCATTTATAACAGCATTTTATGGAGAAAGACTCCATCTTAAGGGGAAAAACCCTAACAACACTTAAGATAAGCACTGATGATTTAGTATCGTCTCTACTCTCAGTCTCACCTTCCTGTATGCACTTTTTTAAATTGCTCTGGAGAAGATAATCTCCTAAATGTGTAAATGTTAATATAACAATACACTGCGTGTGACAAGTTCAGTCTTTTTTGTACAACACATTAACGAATGGGGGTATGCTGTTGAATACAACTTATCAGCCATATCAGTGTAGTCGATAAACTTTAAAATATTTCTTCTGGTTTAATATCAGTACCATTTCTTAGCATTATAAACAACCTGCATATGATTCATATAGGCCTCTGATCCCTGACCTACATCTGTCCTACATCAACCGTTGTATAGTATGTTCATAGGCAAACCTTTGTGCTCACCGGTATTAAAAGGCTGCTATTCTTTACTACTGTTAGGACTATTAACAATACAAATGAGAAGCACTGTCCAAATAAAACAGCTCGGAGCTCGATCTGAAACAGAGCTATAAACATCAAGCCCTTAAAGTCACTGACATGTGTTCATCTCGCCAGAGCCACTACCAACTTACACTTAGCAAGATTTTAGAACTGAATCTTTATGAAACCACAGAACGAAACACTTCAGGTATCATACGGCTTGTTGATCATTTCTGGATTGCCGTCGTGTAAATGGTTTAAATATATAGATATTTATATATTCTCAGACAGACCCATTCATACAACAGTAAGCTAAAGTTAGCTAAACTGGTTGCTGCTTCAAAGCCCTACCGTCTCAGTTGCTTACCCCGTAGTTAAATGAGTACTCAGTAGAACTGCACTGAATTTCTACTTTATACACAAAGACAGTTAGCCAGCAAGCAATACAGAGATATACATATAGCCTACACACATCTCTTTCTCTTCACATACTTTTAGCTAGACCTGCTACTCGAGGTACACCATCCCTAGCAAGCCAGCATGTGAAAGACAGCTCGACTTATGCTTATCAAGTGAAGTCATTTTAAAACCTGTCAAATCATTTCTAAGAGCTATCTTATAACAGCAGACCACCCAGTTACCCGAACCTGAACGCATGATCCCAGTGTTGGATCTCCATTTCTGTTGTTGTCTTACGGGCTATCTACAGTAGCCGTTCCTCCAGCTAGATTTTTCATTCTGAGCAGTTACATACACAAATCTTAACGTTATCATGAAAATAATTTTATCTTCTAACATCTGCACTGAAAAATATCAGTGTAACTCGTTTCAGACATAAAATAAACATACATTACTTAAATAGATGACAATCTGTTAGACGTACCCACTCCATGTTGAGTCCACGCCAGTCGGGTTAGTCGTTCATCATTGGCTACGCGCGAAATCCACTGCTCCAATCAGGAAAATGTTTGCGCTTTAAACGGAATTGACGGTTTCTGGTAAATGTAGTTTCTTGCCACACATAGCGCGTAGCAATAAATGGATTATTGAAGATATGTTTTTGTTCACCATTAAAACAAGCAATGCGTTTGAAGAAAGGCTCCTAAAATTCTGACTCCAATGACCAGGCACTGTCTCAAAGAATGACTTCAATCATTACGAGTTTAGTACTACACAGTATATATTTATTGTTATTTCCCCTTTACTCGTATAGGGTTCCATGGTGTAATGGTTAGCACTCTGGACTCTGAATCCAGCGATCCGAGTTCAAATCTCGGTGGAACCTGAACTTTTCTTCTTATGCGTTGTTGATTACCATTGCATTGTAACACACATTGTATTCACATTAAACACCTGAAATTGGCAGTCTTAAGATTCGTAATATGTATATAGTCGTTCTGCGGGAGAAGTTCATTCACTTGTTTATTTTAAAGAGACAGTTTCTGTCTTTTCGACCATTTTTACAACTCATTGTATTTTTGGAATAAGCTAACATAACTATATAAATAACGCTGATCTCAAGAAACGTCGCCGATCCTTTTTCCACCAGTGAACCACACAATGCATACACTACTTCCTACTCGTCTTTTCTTGATTATTTTTTGTTTAACACGTCATAAAAAACAACAGAAACTACAGAAAATATCGCGAGGATTTCAGTTAAAACAGATACACTACCAAGTGCAAAAGAAACCCAGGACCTTGGTGGCTTCCCCTTGCATCAGAGATTGTGCTTGCTTAAATACTTATGTAGGGCAGTCAGTCAAGTTTTCTAGAAGAGAGGTGAGTTAAGCTCAGTTCAGGAGAGCACACTCACTTCAAGCTTTCTGAGTTCACAATCAATACGTTGTTTGCAGTCATGTGATTCCAATGACGCGCGAAATCCAGATGGAGGGCAGGAAGTGAAAAGCAGTGACTTTAGACATTTCTGACTCATCTCCGCACTCCAATTTTGTTTGGGTTCATTTTCATTTTGGAAATAAGAGAGATGGGTAGTTAGTCTGGTTTATAAAGAACTGTTATCTTAATGCTACCTCACCTTTTTTGATGTAACTTTTGAATATTAGGCCAGTTCTTTCTCCTGATGATGTCTATGTTCAGGCCTACTAGCAGTGGAAAACCGTGGGACGTCTATTTAATGAGTTTTTAGATAAATATATTGGGTTATGGATGTTGAACTTATTCTTACTTATTGCGTTTTGATATGGATTATTACTTCTGAGTTGTGCTGATACAATTAATACAGTTTCAGTTTTAGTGCAACTTAGCCCAAGTAAGTTGTAGTTTACTCTAGTTGACACTTGGTGTTATTGTACCTACTTCTGTTTCTTTTTTCCTCTCTTTATGTCTCTGTCTTTTTTGTCTGTCAATGCCAGGGGGTTAAGACGCCACCCTACTTCCTCTAGGTCCAAACAGAAAACATTCATGGACAGATTTGATGCAATTGATATTTGGAGAGAGAAAAATCCCCAGAGCTGTGTGCATTCCTGGAGTAACAAAGACACTTCCAGACAATCCAGGATATATTATTGGCTTGTATCAAAGTCTGTGACTCACAAGGTCTTGCCAATGTTTATTCAGAATTCGCCATTAACTGACCATTAGGTGATACATATAACAATCAACCTTTTCCATGAGTCAGATCACAATATAAAAAAAGCCGCAATTTGGAAACTAAACAACTCCCTTTTAAAAAATTTTTTCCTTCACAAAAGCATAAAGTCCTTAATTATTGATTACCGCATTAAAGCTTTAATAGAGAATTCTTACTGCCGGAACTGGGAACTGTGTAAATATGAGCTTGGCAAGTTGTTAAGGAAAACTGGTAGCAATCTTGCTAAAAAGAGAAGGGAGCATGAGGATACTAACCCACCTCTCTGGCCATCAGCACTTATCTGATGAGGACAAAAAAGAATACTTTACATAATAAGTTACAAAATGACCTAAATGATATCTATCACATAAAAGTTGTTGAGGGGGCAGCAGTGTAGCATAGTGGTTAAGGAGTGGTTAAGGAGCAAGACTCGTAACTGAAAGGTTGCCGGTTCAATCCCCGCTGGGACACTGCTGCTGTACCCTTGGGCAAGGTACTTAACCCACAGTTGCCTCAGTAAATATCCAGCTGTATAAATGGATAACATTGTAAAGAACTGTAACCTATGTAAGTCGCTTTGGATAAAAGCATCTGCCAAATGAATAAATGTAAAAGCTGAAGGAGCTTTTGTTAGGTAACTAACTGCTGGTTGCAAAGAGATCTGTCATTAAGAGGAAGAATTTTATTGACAAAATCAGGAGTCTCTAGACTTACATACTTGGTGCTCCCCCTGTATATTGATAACTCTCTTGCTAAAAAAATTGATAAGATGTTATTTGATATTCTTTGGAGGAATAGAACACACTATATTAAAAAGTCTGTTATAATGAATACCAATGCATGTGGAGGTATGAACTTTCTTGATTTTACATCTCTTAACAACACATTTAAAATAAATTGGCTTAGGCAATTTTAATACCCCATCATCTATCTGGAACTTTATCCCGCAACATGTTTTCTCAAAAGTAGGCGGTCTCAAGTTTCTTCTAATGTGTAACTATAACATTCATAAAATCCCCATTAAATTGGCTACCTGTCATAAACAAGCGCTTTTAGCTTGGTCCTTAATTTACAAGCATAATTTTTTCTCCACATAAGTATTTAATTTGGAATAATAAAGACATTCTTTATTAAAACAAGTCTCTTTACCTAGAAAATTGGGTGAACTATGGTCATCTGTTGGTCTCTCACCTACTGAATCAGAATGGTCTTCTCCTTAACTATTTTGAATTCTTATCTAAATTTAAATTACCAGTGACACCCAAAGAATTTGCAACCGTTGTTGATGGTATACCTCAAGGGGTTGTGATGTTGTTGAAGAGCCAACAATCATTTGCTGCTTTGCCAAATATACCAGACTTAAACCCGTGTACCTCAGCTATAGGACAGATTTGCTTCTCACCCAGGATTAGTAGGAGCAATAGAGCCATGAGGACCTTGTTCCAGGGAGACATTGTGACAGTTCCTTATGTGATTTCCTATTGGGCTGGGTTCATCGGTGACACCCCTTGGAAGAGTGTTTGGACCCTGCCTTTAAAATATCTTTTAATAAATAAAGTGAGAGAGGTTTCTTATACATAGATATTACCCTGCTAAAAATTTTATTCTTAGAATGAAAAATGATCTGGATAATAAATGCTCTTTCTGTGAAGGGCATCCTGAAACATCTTATTTTGGTTCTGCTGTCATACTGAAAAATTCTGGTCAGATCTACTAATATTTTTATGCACCAGCTTGAAGTATAATTTTGAATTTTCCTTTAAACATGTTTTACTTGGCTTCCATGACTTCAGTCCTGAGGAAAAAGATATATTTTATATTATCAATTTAATCTTTTTATTAGCAAAATACTTTATACACGAATAGTTTATACAAGTATAATAATAGCAAGCCACTCCTCTCTATAGTCCTCAATGATATAAAAATATATAACAGCACAATTCAAACCTCAACAAACCCTAAAGCTGCAAAAACTGTCCTCCTTCTCAACTCTTAAACTTTTCACCTCTGTTAATGATGTTCTCTCTGTCTCTGTGTAGATTTTTTTTTACGTTATCTGTTTGAATATCTGCTGTTGACTGTATCAATGTCACTGTATATGTTAACTCTCCTGGCATCTTTGTAACATGATTCATGTCCATATATTCTGACTGTGAATGTACTGGTTGGTAAATAAAGTTTAAAAACGAAAGTGAAAAGCAGAACGGACGTGATAGAGGAAAGCCCGTGCTGTGCTAGTTCAGACCAGAGTTTCCCAAAACTCTCCTGGAGGACCCCTTGTCCCGCAAGTTTTAGATCTGTCCCTGCTCCAGCACACCTGATTTAAATAATCAACTCGTTATGAACTCCTGAAGCTGCTTAATAACAAACTGATCGTTTAAATCAGCTGTGTTGGAGCAGGGAGAGATCTAAAACATGCGGGACAAGGGGTCCTCCAGGAGAGGTTTGGGAAACGCTGGTGTAAACGATAAGAGAGAAAGGTGTAAACAGAAAATCACAACATATGTCGGACGTGATCCTTATGTTATGAAGAGGAACGATTTTTCAACTGAATTGGAAGACTTGCCTGCTATCGAGGCAGTAGATAAAAGCAACTACCTTATCCTTCAGACATCCTTCTACTCAAGAAAACAAATGGTCTGAGGCATACAACTTGTTTGTTAGCTGGGTCCACGACCTCGGTACCAAGGTGCTCCACAATGACTGTCGTTTGGTTTTCGCCAAGGTGAGTGGCTTTTCCTTTATTGTCCCGTGGATTTAACTAGCAACAAACATTCAATGCCGCGGTGGCTCTCTTCTATTCACAGATTGTCAGAATCCTGTTCTTATGTAGGGGCAATTCTGTTTTCCATTGAAGCTGGTGTTGAGATGTGAGACACAGCCTCCTGCACAATGGAAAAGTGCAAGTGGCTGATGCCATCATATGTAAAAAGGTATTTAAATGTACATATCATTGCTTTCGTTTTTGTATAAGCTGTATGTACATGTAACTGTAGCCTACCTTACCCTACTAAAGGAAATGACAGTAACTGTCAATTTCTAAAACACTCTTCTGCAGATCCTAACACGGGGAAACTAAGATCAAACCTCTATGGTTTGTCTTAGACTAAGACAAACAGGAGTTGTAGATGCAATGTCATATCTTAAATTTTCCATGTTATCGACCACAGAAGTGTGTGTTAGAAATTGTCATTTACTGTCATTTCCCTTAGTAGGGCAGTACTTTATGATCTTTATGCTTTTCACATTTTTCAGATTCCTGCCGCTCCTGTAGCTCTTATAGACTTCTCCTCAGCAAAATTCAAAAAACAAAAACTGGACGATGCCATTGCTGGGAGGTCAACTGAACAACCTAAGGCTGAGAAAACAGTTCAATGCCAAGAGTGAAGAGAGAGTCAGAAACGTATGCTAGGTTTTTTAAGCAGAAACTGTCCAAGGAGTGCTGCACTGATGGCTAGGGAGAATTACCACAAGGAATTTGTCCCCAAATCTTGCATGCGGTCTAAAACTGTTCGTAAATACAGAACACCAGACTCTGCAGCTACCCTCCAAAGAGCTTGGAGAGCTATGCCAGGATTTCCAGCTAGAAGAGCTACCCCCTTCTCAGGTCCAGGCTGTAGAGAAGGCAACTCGAAGCCAGGGTGCATCCAGGATTTGGTATCGACAAAGAGCTGGATGCATAACTGCCTCTAAGCTTAAACAAATTCTTAAGACTAACAGTCTGCAACCATCCAAGAGCCTGATTAAGGCCATATGCTACCCAGAGGCACACAAGTTCAACCCCAGTTGCGACAAGGTATTTAGGGTTTGAATTAGGATAAGACAGACTAAGATTTTGGGTAAGACTAGCACAAGGGTCAACATCAGGTTTAGGCTTATAAGACAAGGGTTAGGCAGGGGTATGGTTTAAGCATAGGGGTTAAGCCAAGCCTGCAGTCTTAATCATAAATGTTGCTGAAGCTTCCCGTCAGCTGATTTATCTGGTAACAGGTAGGACAACCATGTCCACATAAATCAGTTGACAGGAGGCTTCGGCAACACCTCTGATGAAGACTGCATGCTTGGCAGTCAAAACATGTCAGGTAAAAAACACCTGTCTTTATATAAGAATCAGTTAATTAAATAAAGTCAGACAAAATTAACCTCTTCAGTCTATTGTTTACATGTTCTTTTCACTGTGAATTTTAGTGCCCACACTGCAAGCAAGATGAGGTTAATCTGTGCCTGTGTGCTGGAGACAAGGGGTTCTGCCTTATCAATGATGGAGATGATGTTGCACTGGACAGGAGCCATGCTTACTACTTGCAAGTCCCGGCACAGCATCACATTGTGGATGCTGAGTATTGCGACTTTGTGGTGTGGAACTATAATGACATTTTTGTTGAAAGAATTTTGCCTGATACGGAGTTTTGGGATGATATGATTCCCAAAGTTGAGATTTTTTTTCAGAAACAGTAGCCTATACTTCCAGAAGTGTTGGGACAGCAAGTTACAAGGTAACATGTTGACATGTAATATGACGAAAGGACACTAGCTCACACCAGCAAGGCCTCTGCACCTTCTGTGCATCTTTGTCTTCATCTTCGTCTCTGGACTTCATCCTCTCCTCTCGTAGACGCGATGCCTCTGACATGGGCTTCCCTTTCTGATAACTGAGGTTAACTGTAGGAGCCCAGTCTACAGACTCAACGTCGTCTAAAGCACTAGGACAGCCTAGAGAACAACAAAACCATAATCGCTTGTAGCAATAAGGTTGCACCCTGGAAAACACTTTAGTTAGCTATCTTTAGTTATTGTTGCTATGTATTGTTGTTCAATTTCAGGGGTAGAAACTCCAACAAACCAAGGGGGGGATGTTGTGGATAGTAGATAAGCCTTGATAAATAAGTAAATAATTGTGTTTCATAGACGATTTGGCAACTTGGGTAACGTCAGGCATACATACGAAACTTATGGATCCGCGTATGACGATTAAAATGCTGGCAGTACAGATCTCTTTTCATAATTGTGTAGGGGAGATTGTCTGGAATCTGGCAATATCAGAACCATGATGGTGGGATATTCCATGACTTAGCAATTTGAGAAAAAATATGTGCTTAGTGCCTAACAGAAATAAATTGTTGTCATTGTTTTGTTCACTGAAGTCTTGTCACTGAATCATTGGATGAAGAATGTGCTTTATTTAATGAAAAGCTGCGCACATCTTTTGACCACAATTTTTGATCATTGCAATGAAAAGCAAATACATTATTGTGTTCATTTTTCATACAAAGTGGGATGTAATGTCAGCTCTATGTTGGAGACAATGCAGAAATTTGCTGTGATTTCAAAACCGGATTACTCGACAACGCTTTGTCGCACAGAGAAACAACTAGTATCATCGGAAAGGGTAAGTTCTGCTGTTTATTTTGATATTCAGTAGACTACATTGTGAAGCGATAGGGACTTCGGCCCTGTTCACACCTGCTATTAACATGCGTTTTGGTGATCCGATCACAAGTGGACAGCTCTAACTACATCCGTTCACACGGCACACATGGCATCTCCATATGCGTCTCGAGTGACCACTTGTGATCGGATCTCACTTCCCCGCTCTATATGGAAATAAACATGTACATCATTCCGTTTGCAAATGTAAGTTTACGCTTCATTTAAAGGTCTGTTTGAACGAATCTTATGACTGTCACTATGAAAAAATGCATGTTGTATCTGTAAATGAAAACCTAGTTGACTAGCAAGCTAGATTCCGTTCATCACTGAAATTAAATACCCCTAACTCAGCTGCAGCTGATCTTTTGTTAAATTCTGTTTATTGTTGGGAAAAGCAGAAATGCTAGATTAGAACACTTTGAACTTTGCTGTATTTGTCTGACACCTTGCCAGTATGGTTGAATTAAATAGGATAAGCAAGATATGTTTCCAAAGTTTCTTACGTTATTCACTGCAATGAAAATGTTTCATAATGTAGTTTAATATCAAAGGGTGTTGGCTGATTTGCTAGTATTGTGAATACATTTATGAATGACTTTTCTAAAACCGAAGCGCGTTTGTTATGGAAGAAGGGACATTCTAAAACGCTTAACGTGAAAAGGCTTAATGTGTCAAAACCGAAATCCTATGAGTATGGACGCTTTTTTGATAGAAGATAGTGTTTATGACATGTGAGATGTGAGACAAATTTGGTAATCATCCTTGGTCATATCAATTGTTGTTTTGGGACATTAAGCTACGTTAAGCTTTTTCGGCCCACAGGACAGACTATTGATATGACCACCCATGATGGACAATCAATCATGGAACAGCTAAGCGATTTATCCCGGGTCTGCAGATGTGGGAAGATATGCAAAAATGAGAGGGGTCTGAAGATACATCAGTCAAAGATGAAGTGTTTGCAACCTGAACATAATGTGCAACGCACAGGAAAACCTGGTGAGACGGAGGAGAGGCCGGGGCAAGAGGCAAACCACAGCCCCCGGAATCTCCAGGCACATGATGAAGATGGGACCAGGAACAGCATTGCTGATGTGTCAGAGGACTCAAAACACCAGACAGGGATGGAAGGGATACAGGATACCAGACGACCTGGACAGGACGCATGCGTAGGAGTGGCCCGAAAGGAACCAGTGAACTGGCCTGCCGCAGTGGTAAGGAAGGAGTGGGAGAGGTTTGATCACGGTGTGGATGAGGTGCTGGAAACAGCCTTGGCCGGAGATGTGGGGAAGAAGCTCAAGGCCATGGCTTCCATCATCTGGAGCATAGGCGCTGATCGCTTCGGAAAAAAGAGCCAAAAGGCAAAACAAACATCCAGCCAAAGGAAAACAGACGCTCGAAGGAGATAGCAATCCTTAGAGGAGATCTGCGGAGACTGAGGAAGGCATTTTGTGAGGCAACAGCAGATGAGAGACCAGCACTTACGGAAATTCGTGGCAACTTGAGGGAGCGCATTAAGATCTTGCAAAGAGCTGAATGTCACCATAGGGACAGGAAGCGACGGATGAAAGAGAATATTGATGTCACCAAGAATCCATTCAAATACCTGTCGAAACTTCTGGGCGATCGAAGATCAGCGGAGCTGAAAGCAACACAGTAGGAGGTGGAGGAGCACCTCCATCAGGTCCATAGTGACCCCAGAAGGGAGGACAGCTTGGAGGAGATGGAGATACTCATAAAACCGACAGAACCAGCTATCCCCTTTAGAGCTGAGGAACCGAGCTGGCAGGAGGTGAACACCTTTCTTAGGAAGGCCAGAGCAAAATCAGCCCCAGGGACTAATGGTATTCCGTACAAGGTGTATAAGTATTGCGAAAGGCTCAGGAGATGACTTTGGAAGCTACTGAGAGTGGCATGGAGGAAGGACTTCCTTGCTGACAGCTGGGTGGTCGCTGAGGGATGCTTCATCGCTAAGGAAGAGAACTCTACAGGGATCAAGCATTTCCGCACCATCTCACTCCTTAACTTCAAAGGCAAGATCTTTTTTGGGATTCTAGCGAAGAGGCTGACCACCTTTATGGTGGACAATGGGTACATGGACACGTCAGTTCAAAAGGGGGGAGTTCCAGGGGTAGCGGGCTGTCTTGAGCACACCAGTATAATCACCAAGATCATCGAAGATGCGAAGAGGAACCGCGGAGACCTGGAAGTTCTGTGGCTAGATCTAACAAATGCTTATGGGACAATACCCCACAAGCTAGTGGAGCTGACGTTGAAGACCTACCATGTCCCAGAGCGATTCCAGAAGCTCTTGCAGCGCTACTACGACAACTTCAACATGTGCTTCACCTGTGGCGACTTTCCCACTGAATGGCAGAGGTTGGCATTGTAACCGGCTGCACGTTTTCAGTGATCTTGTTTTCTGCAACAATTAACCTTCTCGTAAAGTCAGCAGAGAAGTTGTGTCAAGGCACAGTGCTGGCAAGCAGCACCCAGCAGGTACCTATAAGAGCATTTATGGACGACCTCACCATTACGGCAAAATCAGTACCTGAAGGGAAATGGATCTTGGAGGATCTGGTAGAGCTCACCGATTAGGCAAGGATGGAGTTCAAACCCGAAAAGTCCAGAAGCCTGGTACTGAGGAAGGGGCGCATCCAGGACCGGTTCCGCTTCAGGATCAAAGATACTGTCATCCCAACAGTCCAAGAGAGACCGGTGAAGAGCTTGAAGAAGTGGTACAGGGCAGACCTCAATGATAGACACCTGGATGTCAGCCCTAGAGAAGAGCAGCCTACCCGGTAAGTATAAGGCCTGGGGTTACCAACATGAGGTACTCCCTAGGTTACTCTGGCCTCTGCTCGCTTATGAGGTACCTGTCTCTACCATCGAGGGATTGGAGAGGAAGATTAACACCTACCTGAGGAGATGGCTGGGTGTTCCAAGACGTCTATGCTCCATTGGACTGTACAGCACACGAAGCAAGCTGCAGCTGCCAGTGACATCAGTGGTCGAGGAGTACAAAGCGACGAAGACATGCCCAGGCCATGATGCTGCGTGACAGTAAGGATGAAAGAGTATGCCAGGCAGGTATTGTGGACAGGTCGCAAATGGTCAGCCAGCAGAGCACTGGCGGAAGCTGAGGATCGACTGCAATACGCTGACATCGTTGGGACAGTAGCCCAGGGCAGGCTTGGACTAGGTTACTCCGCCAGGACGAGCTGGAACAAAGCTGGCCCAAAGGAACGTCGCAGCATGGTGCAGAGGGAGGTCCGCAAGGCAGAGGAGGAAACCCGGCATGTCAAGGCAGTTGGCATGAAAAAACAGGGCAGCTGGACAAAGTGGGAGGGCGTACGAAAGAGGGCCCCGACCTGGCAGGACATCTGGACCATGGAAGGATGCCGGATAAAGTTCTCCATACATGGGGGATGGCAGAGAGCCCCAGCTGCATGCTCTGTGGAAAGCCAGCTAATCTTGAGCATGTCCTCTCAGCATGCCAGTCAAGCTTGGCAGATGGGAAATTCCGGTGGCGTCACGACAAGATCCTGTCTCAGTTGGCGGATGGTGTGGAACAGGCAAGGAAGAAGGTTAAACAACTTTCCGACAGGCACCACTTTATCCACTTCATCAGGTCAGGAGAGAACGCTGCAGCAGGATGGAGGAGCAGAGGGGTCCTGGCCTCAGCAAATGACTGGGAGATAATGGCAGACCTGAAGAAGCAGCTCGAATTCCCAGAGGAGATAGCACACACTAGCCTCAGACCAGATATTGTCCTCTGGTCTAGAGGTACCAAGCAGGTGGTGCTCATAGAGCTAACAGTACCCTGGGAAGAGAGGATGGAGGAGGCACAAAAATATCAAGCCCTCATCCTCGAGAGCCAACAAAACGAACGGAAGGCCTGGAATCTACCAGTAGAGGTCGGCTGCAGAGGCTTTGCTGGACAGTTGCTCTGGAGAACCCTTAGGCTGCTGGGGATTGAAGGGATGGCCAGGAAACGGCTGGTAGGCAATGTTACCAAGCAGGCAGGATTAGCATCTTGTTGGATCTGGTTGCAGTGGGAGGTGCAGTGGCAGTGCCAACCCGTTGAAGGACTAGCAACAGCATAGAGTTAGGTGGTGGTCAGCGGGGGTAGAGCCAGGACGCTGGATCTGCTGTCGAGCCTTCCTGAGGTGTCGTGGGCTTAAATCAATGAAACACCAAGGAAGGGGGGTGCCCACCTGACGACCTGCTGTAGCCACCCAACTCTTGTCCAGCTGAGAGATGTAGCCAAGCCCAGACCGGGCTCAGGGAGAAGGACGGTGATTGAAGGAGGAGAGAGCGATGCCACTGGCTCACAGATGGTACAGGGCAGTGTACCTGTAAAGGTGGGCCAGTTGCGATGATCACATCGTATTTTGCATATGCATTTCCTTATAATGGGCGTCAATGGAGAGGAAAACGTAGTGGGATAACGACCATACCCCTAGGATTTCTGTTTTGATTTTTTGACAGGAGGAAGTGTTTCTGATAACAGATGTCTGACAGAAATTTGGTGATCACTGATGATCACATGATGATCACCATGTTAAGCGTTTTAGAATGTCCCCTTGATATTCATGATACCGTAAATCTTGACTCCCACGATAGTCTAACATTTATTCACAGAACTACAACACTTCCCATATTATTCATAATACCATTTTTCATGTAATATATTGCATTACACCTTTGGGGCTTGGAAGCATTTGACGTAGCTTGTGAACTCCAGTTGTTCATAGCATGTTATTTTTCATGCTATGTAGTGCACATGGTTCGTTGTGTTTTCATTAGCATTATTAAGCTTTTCATAGTTTTCAGTTAGCATTTGCTATATTTTAACTTAAATCGCCATTACCTTAAAGCTAAAATTAGCTAGAATTTTTTCCACACAGGTGTGAACGCCGTTGGCATGCGAACGAGTACGTACTTCCGCTACGCAGAGGACGTCAGTCAAGTAGGCGGTCCTTCAATGTGGCCCAGGACGCATTTGCGTTCACGCTGCTAAAAGAATGTGGCCATATGCGGCCCAGACCACCTCCGAATGTGGTCTGAAAGATCGGATCTCAAATCGTATCTTGGTGCGTTCACACCTGTACTTAGAGCTGTTCACTTGTGATCGGATCACCAAAGACGCATGTTAATAGGCTACCAGGTGTGAAAACAGGGGCTTCATGACTTATTTAACCGAGAAGCAGGAGTGTGAATATGGGTGAAGAAATTAGTAAAGATATTACTTTGCGGAAGTTTGATCTGTCTTTATAACGTGATTACTTCGGTATGTACAAATATGTGACTAGCATCATTACAAAGATCCGGTTCCGCTCTTTCTTGTGATATATGTGTTCCATGGCTATACAATGACGAGTTCATGAGTAATTCAAACAAGAGTAATGGGTGTGGATATGGACGCTGTATGCAGATTTTAACTAGGATTAAATTTGATGTAAATTCAAAATTATTTTTCTTAACACTTCGTCGCATACACAAGCAACTAGCATCGTTAGTGATGAATACTTCATGAGCAATTCAACCGAGAAGAAGGGATGTGAATTTGGGTGCAGGCTGCGTTTGTCGGGCTAAAAGGGTTAAAAGACATTTTAGTGACAACTGCAAGTGACAAATAATTTTTAAAAGATTTTTCCAGAGACCCCCCCAAAATTTTGCTGTTGAGGCTTTCAGGGGGTCTCAAGTGTCAATCAAGGGGTCTTGGACCCCCCCGTATTTCGCACCCTGACTTTAACATTACAAAGTAAAGAAGCAGTTAGCTACATAAACATAGCCGCATAAGTTACGTTACCTTTAACGAAGTGGTCACTGCACACACGAGCATTATGCGACTCCGCTCCTCCCGACCGCAAACGAAGGTTCGCAAGTCATTTTTGCCGGCGTTTTTCGGTCAATTTCTTGCATTTTCCCCCCTTATGAACAACTACTTTTGGTACTCGATAAAAGCTCCTCGCGCGTTCCCGGTTTGGTCGATTCATGCAACCGTAAACGACGCAACCCGAAGGCATTTTGAGAGCTTGTGATAAAATCACTCCCTGCCCTCCATCTGCAGTTCGCGCCACAGCAACGCACTGACGTGACGTCATTGCCAAACAGGCTATTCACCGGACAAGATGGCTGCAGCAATGGATGTGGACACCCCAAGTGGCACGAATAGTGGAGGAAGCAAAAAGCGTTTTGAAGTGAAGAAGGTGAGTTATGAATTGAATACATGATATTGTCGGAAAATGCGAGAGTTAGCACCTTAACACTTGCTAGCTAACGAAGTAGCCCCGCTACCCGGCTTGGCTTATTATTACAGACCCCATTGCTAATCAGCTTTAACAGATGTTATCGTATCTGACGACAGCAAATGAATCTGTTTAGTTTACAATTTAATATGTGTTTGTACAACTCGCTCATGACCACTGTAATTCTAACTGCCAGATGTAAACATTACTGAAAATGACAATGCGGTTTCCATTCAGTTCCGGGTTGTTGACTCATCTCGCCAGAGACGCTTTCTTTAGCTGCTGTCGAGGTAGCTAATTTATTGTGCAACTAGTCTCTAGTTCGCTAATTTAGCTACTAGTCCTCATCACACAGTTTAGTTTTATCAATAAAAATAATCTGGGATACTTTTGCAGTCCGTATGTCGGCTGCTCGTTCAGCATTGTCTGTAATACTCCTGAGGAGTTTTAGCTTTGACTAATGTCATTGGCTAATCCAACGATTATAATAATTACAAGAACTAGTACGGCAAAATAGAGAGATCAGAAACTTGGTAGCCGTGTGAGTATCTTGTTAGCAAGTTTGTAACTCGGTAGCTAAAGATAGATAGATAACATTAATCTCGGAATGCGCCAGCATAATATTAACCAGATTCCTGTGTATCTATAATGCCTGTATAATAGCCATGGACGGTGTACTAAGAAAATAGCTTGCCTGTATAATTAAATACCCTTTATTATGTAACGTCAGCTGCAAAATTTGAGTTCACCAGCTAATCACCTTTTTAAACCAACTGACGTGTCCACGAGTCAGTAATTCTAACTGATGCATGAGAAGTGAAAGAGTTGAGTGTATCTGAGTAACTGTTGTTTGTGTTAGTGGAATGCCGTGGCGCTGTGGGCCTGGGACATCGTGGTTGACAACTGTGCAATTTGCAGGAACCACATCATGGACCTCTGTGAGTATGAGGTTTCGTTCTAACCGCACCGGTCTTATAGTCAAATCACATGCCTCATCGTCGTTTATGATCGGTTGTGGTTTAGACAATGCAAACATAACCTGGCAGCAGCATTCTGAGGTAGACCTGTTTCTGTATTCCTTTAGGTATTGAGTGCCAAGCCAACCAAGCCTCGGCTACATCAGAGGAATGCACAGTAGCCTGGGGTGTCTGCAATGTGAGTGCATGACCGTTGCTTCCACTGTCACAAATACTAATTGACATTGCAACAAAAGCTTCTTCTTTGCCTGCTTTACCCTGCTTATGGAGCCACTGTAAATGGGGGGACATCTTCATCTTTACCAGCACCAAGATGGCTTTAGTGTCACTTCATTTTGGGCTAAGTGGGCACACAAAAATGCCTTAACACTGAGTAGGGTGAGCACAGACTGACTTTTTTAGTTTCATTTACATCTCAAATAAATGTAACAGCGGACTGTGTGAAATACGAAAAGGGAAGTGTTGAAGTTCCTAAAGGATATAAAATTGCAGATAAAATGGTTTCATCATTTTACATATTAGCCTAATTTTCCAAGGTTTTTCTCCCCATGTTTGTGTGTACAGAAAGCAAAAATTCAAAGTTGAATTAATGTAATGATCACCTGACACCTAATTTGACTTAATAGCCTGTTTTTTTATTATCAGAATTATTTAAATATTGCAAAACAGTCAACAGCGTTTAAACACAGAACTAAATTAGAACCAGCAGACTCTATCCACAGGAGCACACTATATTCACACTACATGTTCACCCAAAGCACACTATATTTATAGCAAACTAAATTCACATAAAGAACACTATATTTACACAATATTACACAAAGCATATTATATTCACACTATATCACACAAAGCATGGTGTATTATGCAACATACTTGCCATTCATTCTATTTCTTGTAATGCAACATTAATTTGATAACTTGAATGAAGCAGTCCAACGTAATCATATGAATGAGGTAATCTAATTTACTTCACAGTCACACAATAACATTTAATAGTGCACCTCTAATTGGATCTGTGCTGGTTCCTGCTCCCTCCTCCTCCTTCCTTTCCCTTTCATGTTCACCTGTTTAGATTGTAGAGTAAGTATTTAACAAATCATTTTTATTGCTGGGCTGGCTGTCAAATATTATATGCCTTACAGGCTATAATGCAAAAAAGAATTGATGAGTAGTCTAGAAGAAAATGATCAAATTTACATGTTTATTTTACCCATTTAGTCGTTAGTAAGTTGATGACCATTTTTTAATCACCTTAGAGAAATTTAGTGTAAACTTCTCTAAGCGTTTGTGCACTGAGTCTGACTAGTTAAACCTTGGAAATGATCAAACCTGCAGCGGGATTCTAGCATTGAAACCCCAAGGTTAACAAAAACGTTTTTTTCTTTAGTTAGTTCATTTAGCTAGTTCACAGCACGTAGCATGTAAGCATGACAAAGCACCTGCTCCCTCCTCACTCCTCTTTGATGTTTCTGTCTCTTCGCCACTGTCCTCATCATCACCTGCAGACTGCTTAAATAAATCTGTTGTCTTAGCATACCTTAGCAAGCTTTTTTCTTCTTTGGCGCACTTTCTCTGCACCACTGGCTGCGGGTTTTCTCTTTCTATCCATGTTTCGGCAACGAGTGCTAGATACTAACTGCCCAAGTGCTAGATACTTTCGGTTGTGATGGCAACTACCTGTTATTACGGATTGCACCAGCCGTGTTGCTGCAGCTAAGATGACCTATTGAATATCTGTACATGGTCTATATAATGCCAGGGCTGGGGAAAAAAAGACCAGCCCTCACAAGACTGGCTCACCAGGAAAATTCCCAAACTTCCCGATGGCCAATCCGCACCTGACGCTTACCTTTACTGACTGACAGTCCTTAGAGAAAGAAGGATTTTGCTGTGTTCATCTAATGTAGCTTCCACCTCTTCATGACTTGTAAGGAAATAAGTAGTATATACTCAAAAGTAAAAACAAACAAAGGTAGATGTCTTGTGTTGTTGGGATATTCCCAGATGTTTCACTGTAAGATGGCCTGTAATGTGGTGTGCCTCTGAATGAGTTACTGATTTAATACTGACCTGTCTGTCCCTTTTCTCTTTTTCCAGCATGCTTTCCATTTCCACTGTATATCTCGCTGGCTAAAGACCAGGCAGGTGTGTCCTCTGGACAACAGGGAGTGGGAGTTTCAGAAGTGAGTATCTGTTCCATTAATGTACTATGCAGTGGGGTATGAAAATGCAGCACGCTACCTGTGTCGTCACCATTGCAGTTGTGTAACATCAAGTTCACCTGGGTTTATAATATTATGTGAGGTGAATGATCCCAGCAATGCTAGTTAGTAATTTGTGTCAAGATTCATAAATATCGATCATTGCATGTCTTAACATCTGTTGAGAAATTGCACTTCCACTGCAGTCTGTCTCAGCTGAGGTATGGGGTTGCTAGCAGCTCGCACTAATTACTTAATTAGTTTGACATTTACAATTTACTGCATGGTCTCCATATTCATTTGTCAGTTGTCCAGAGACCACTTTTCTGGAGAAGAAAATCTATGGGACTGATTCAGACTTGAGCGTACTGAGCTTTATGTGCCTCAAGTGTTGAAGTTTTTGGATCGACACTTAACTTACATGCCCATATCTCTTAAAAGGGGGGGTACAAAGTTGCATGTAGTGAATAAATGTAATTTGCCCAGAAAAAAAAACATATTTCCCTGCCTGGACCCTAGTGGCCAATGAATTTGCTCATTGGTCCTCATTGCAGAACACAGTCACAAGACACTCAGTTTAATTATAAAAGGTGCATGAATTTTCTGAAAAATAATACACGTCTGGAAATGAGTCTTTTCAGTAGCTATGCGTAAAATGGTTCAAATCAAATATTGTTTTATAGGCTATCAAATATTGTTCTATAATTAAAAACACCAATCAAGTTTGAATTTTTTCTTTCAAGTTATTCTTCGGGTAGAGCAAAAAGCAACAGACACAGCAAAAGCAACAGACAGTGCAGAAGATTGTATGTGCACACCAGGCATATGAGTTGCAATACTTGGTAGTATTGTAGTAGTATTGAGTTTAGTCTTGGTAATATTGGATTCTATACTTGAAACTGTCGGTTTAAAGTTGAATGTAGAGAAATTTGGTGATGACATCTATGTGCCATAGCATCCTACACAGGGACTGGTGAAAGCACCTGAAAATTGATGGAGAGGAGGTTGTGTGTGGTCTGAACTAGTGGGTGCTTCAAACTATCTCGCTTGCAAAGTGGTCCTAAATGCTTTCTGTTCTGGGGCAAATGGAGTGTCAACTCTCTCTCTGCACTGTGTGCATTTAACCTTTTCCTGCACGGAAGGGTTGCAGAGAGAAAACGGACTTAAGTGTCAAATCAGAAAAGTGATGGGCGGTATGACTAAAAATTTGTATCACGGTTTTTTTAAAAGATTTGGCGGTTTCACGGTATATCACGGTATTTTTTCTGCATGGCTGGGCCTTTATATAGGTTTGTGGCTTATTCTACTGTCAGGAGTACATAGAATATAAAAACATTGTAATTTCATCATGTATATAATGAAGGCTTTGGTTACTATAGGGTTTACTTGGCCCCACAAAATGACACAATACATGAAGGAATCAGTATGCATGAAACAGTTGCAGAATGTAATTTTTTATTGTGCGAACTGCAACGTAGTAAAAAAGAACTTGAAAAAATATGCCAACAACTTAAACATTCTATAAACCATAACTGCAGACGCAGCTCCTCTCTTGGGCACAAGTTCTTCCGGTGCTGTACCCAGTACAAGCGAGCTGTATCCAGTATGCCATTCGGCGGGGTAATTTTGTAAACGTAAAATTATTAGTGTCACACAGTGGCGGCTGGTGAGCTGGAAACAGGGGAAGCGGAAACACTACCTTTAAATCTATCATTACTTTCAACCTGTTCCCCCTTGATAAATAATAAAACAAATAATTCACAGAATAATTGACACCAATCGTGTATCAATGATTATGCTCGCGAAGCACCGTAGATTGTCTGAAATTTGTGTGCTTTGCGAAAGCTACAGCATGAGATTGTTTAATTAACAAGGATGGCAATTTGAATAATTAAGTGCCAAGTAATCCCAAAGCTTTCTCTTAAATGTAGCTTTCTTTCACATTAGCTTTCTTGTGTTACAAAATTCAAACTTCAAAATGGAGCTAAATTTAGTTACATCGATTTAAATTACTGAGAATAAACTTTTAGGTTAGGTTGAGTGTTATGAATAATAACGTTTAGAACACAGACCTAACAAAAGCTGTGATGTGTCATGAGCATTTAACGTAAATTAAATAGATAAATGCCATCCTTGTTAATTAAACAATCTCACATTCTAGCTTTCGCAAGCACACAAATTCCATGAATGCTTTCACTGTTATGGCATGCTGCACAGCAGTTTTCAATGACACAGGTTCGTTCATATGTAATCCTTTACTTTGATACTGACAAAGTCATGTCACGATTAGTTCGAACAGAGCTTAGTTGCGTAAGCGTACCAACAACACGCTCATATAACCTAAGTAAAATATTGCATTGTCAGCGCTGTTTTTTAATTAACGCTAAATAAAACAAGACAAGTTTTCAATGTTAGCTGTGTGCTGTTAACAAGGCAAGCAAGTTAGCTAGCTAGTGGGTTGAAGGGAACTTCAGAACCGCTGATAATCGTTTGTACAGTCCATGCACATTAACTAATTAGGAGGTATTCTCAGTTGTAGACAGAACTTGAGAATCGTATCCAAATATACTTTAATTCTCGAGCCCCCCCCCCAGCCGGTCCTAGCGGATAAGTCCAGGACTGAATTTCTTTCCCAGTACATCCCTGTGTGGCACAAATTGTTGTGGGCCATGGTGTTTTGCCCTGTTAAAGAGAGTAAGCTGTGGGTAATTAATTGTTGTGTTATAAAGTTATAACCATTAGTAAGAATTGTACGCACAGTTAATAGGGGTCCCCTCTCAATACACTCTGCACAGCGCTCCGTAGTGCTTCTAACGGCGAGCAATATTATATAATTTGCTGCCTACGGAAGCATTATAGCTGCTGTTTCAGCTGTGCTACAGTATGGAGGTAATTCATACTGTACGGGAAATTAAAACCGGTATACTGGATGAACTGGTATACCGCCCAGCACTAGGTCAGAATATGTGTATCTTAGGAAACAATTATACACACTATCATTTTGGGCAAACTAAACTCCAAATGCACATCTCCCACATAGGAGCTTAGACACCCCACGCTTGAATGTGCTTCGTAGTAACAGAGGTGCACATCCCTCCATGGAAGCACTTAAACACGGTTTATGCATGCATATCTCAAGTCTGAATCACCCCCCTATGTGACCAAGTAATTATAAGAAAGGCTTAAACATTTCTCACCTGACATATATTGAAATGACCTCTTTCTTTTTTTGTGCAGGTATGGACACTAGGTTTGACTGCTGCAGGTTAGGATCCTGACAATACAGATCATGACAATACATGCATTTGTCAAGGGACTGTAGTCTTTGTTGAAGACATTTTTGCTTCTTCATTTTGTTTGGTTTGCATGGATTTAGTTTGATTTTTTAAGATACAATTTACTGTCATATTGAATATGTAAATAAAAGTGTGGTATTAATCGTCTCCTTTATAACTGTTATGGAGGAACACCTCATGCTGCAGGTAAAAATGGTCTCATGCAAGTATTGCTCATTGAATGTCTAAGTTCTAATGCTTCTTAGTATGAGATTGAGGCCAAGTAGCTTTGCTTCCTAGCTGTGTATTGGGGCTAAATTGTGCAGCCAGCCATGCCTCAGACAGCTAAAACCCAGGCTATGTATCTCAGTTGCACATTAAGTAAGATGTACATTAGCTGCTACATAGAGATATTACTTTTTATTATTACTGACGGCTGTACTCATAGTTTTAATTTGTTTCATTTCAGTTTAATTGTCGTCTTCTGCTGTTGTACAGTTTAATATTGATATATATGACAGATGCCAGGAACTTGTTGGAGTGAAAAAGATGAACATTACAAGCATCCCAGACAGGATCACTGGGATAGGCCAAGGTCTGGAGGGGACAGAGCATCAGCTCAGGCAGGCATAGAGAGGGTCCACCACACTGGAGCTGAAACTTCTGCAGAAGATATTCGATGACACACTTTCATACTGCTGTGTGTTGTAAAATGAAGCCATTCACCTGGGAAAAATGCACTGGTAAATTTCTTGTGTCAACACAAGCTTTTTTGTAATTTAACCAAAAATAACCTCATGCAATAGTGTAAAATGTAGGACAGGAAAACCACACTGATTGGAGAAATACTTTACCTCTGACAAATTACGCATTTGGTGACCTCATAATTGCTCTGGTGATTACAATACAACGAACAGTATTTGGAGCGAAAGTATTGTCAAGGCTTGCTATTACATTCATAAACCCATCTCTTTGGTGATCTCTTGCACATTCACTGTGTACATTAAGTCACCCTGGATGAGGGTTTCAGCCAGCCAAAAAACATACTGGTTTAATGTTTCATTCAAAAAACTTTCCATTTTAGTTTTGTGTATCTGGTTTCTATAGCTGTGCCAATAGTCTGTTTCTACTGACATTTTCAAATGGGGTTGAAAGAATGAGGAAAAATGTGTATGTTAATAAAAGGCTGCCTGATTCAAAGTTGATAATGTCACAGTTACCAACTTGAGAACACAGAATTGCATTTTTATGGCAATTTACAGAATTTAAAATTGAGTCAATGCTGTTGTCATCTACAAGTTGTGATAACATTGAAAACGAAACCACTAGTTTAAAAAACTTGGGAAAAAATGGAAGCGCGCTTCGCTGTTGCAATACAAAGCTAAAACACTTGCATACTAATGCACCTTTGGGAGAGTATTATTTAAACCAAAGGACCTGAAGCCATGATGTTCAGTGAACATGATGATGATGATATTTTATTGTCAAACAAGTCTGAAATTTTTCTTGCATCACAGCAGCTCCATTTGCAACATCACAGAGAAGACAAGAATTAGGACAATGAAACAAA
Source organism: Megalops cyprinoides (assembly GCF_013368585.1). Lineage (NCBI taxonomy): Eukaryota > Metazoa > Chordata > Actinopteri > Elopiformes > Megalopidae > Megalops > Megalops cyprinoides. The sequence continues at coordinate 14,013,110 of NC_050583.1, read as the reverse complement.
GACACATACATTTAACATAACCATCACAGAGGACAATATTCAATGTACATTTGATCTGGGATTAAGCTCCATATTTAATTCTAGGACTGACTGATGCACAAAAGAGTGCTTTAGTCTAACCCTATTGAATCTTGGAACCCTGTGTCTCCGGCTTGATGGTAACAGCTGAATTAGCCCACAGTATGAAAGACAAAGAGCGGCCTAGCAGTGGTCTTCACGTCAACTTTACTTTGTCGATGATCCAAATGTATCTGATTTTGGTTTTATTGAATAGCTTCTAGCTAGCTACAGAATTACTGAAGGACTTCACCAACTCACTTGAGAGGGGGCTGTCTGACTAAGTACCTTACTATATAAGCAAATGTCAGTTTAGGATGTGTGATTTCACTGTACACACCAATGAATCATCCCTCTGACATGCTCCGTCTCAAACTAAGTAGTTGGCTTAGAGTATATGACAGCTAGGGTGCCAACATGCTGAAGATATCAGTCACTTCAAAGTGAGCAATGACAGAAAGAGACCAAGCAGTTATATTATTGATAGCCATACCATTGCCTAAATGGCTTGGTGCAAAAAGGTAATAAAAAAGTAAGACAGGAGCACAATGGTTAGAACAAAAATGAACAAGTATGGGTGGACTAATTTATGACCTCCCATTAACACAGACTTAACCTGTTCAGACAAACTCCAAGGAGACCATCATCAATTAAAGAAGAGCTCCAGTCAAAAATTAACATTTGATATGTTATATGTCTCAGTTACATACTTGCAAGACTGAGCATTCTGTACATTTAAAACTAAACTAAAACTCAACTTCTGCATGATGAAATCAGTATCACATAGAGAGCCTTGTGTGTTGACGCACTCATAATAAGGTTTTCTACATAATTCTTGGTGTCTCTAAGTGATCAGAGAACTGCTGGATCTTGGGGTGTTTCTTCATGACCTGCATCAGTCTAGTGCTGAGACTTCAGTGTATTCATTGGAAGGTAGGAGTCCTCACAAAGCCTATTTTTGAGTACATGAGCCATAAAAGGTGTATGAGGTCACTATCAGATTATCTGAAATAAAACATTTCACAATTAATGTAAACAATTTGCTCTCTGCTTACATTTACAAGTTTTATCAGCCCTGATCTATTTGCAGTGTACACACATTATGTTCCAATAACCAGTCATTCATATGCATTCTAATAAAGGACCTAAAGAAACTTTACAGAAGTTTACAGACTGCCAGGTTCTTTCTGCCTATATTTGGTTGTTTATGATCAGTATTGGCAGCATGCTACTTTCTCATGTTTCTCATCTCAGTTTGTTGGTTTATGCCACTAGAACAAAGAGTTATGCAGCCTGCAGGCTCCATGCTTAACTCACTTGTAAATAGGCCAATGTTAATAATCATAGTGATAACTGAGCTCCCACAGGTCAGCATGAAAAAAAAATAGAAAAGCAGCTGGAAACTTAAACAAGCCAATCTAGTTCCAGCTCTACAGTGGAAACTGGGTAGCAGTGCCCAGAACAGTTATTGGGACTGTGGGTGTGAAGACATGGAGGTGATCAAGGAAGAGAGAGCGCACTTGGCCCCGTTTGGTGACGCTGCAAGAAGAACACCTGACCCTGAGAGTGTGCAGAGAGAAGTATCTGACAGGGGATACACAGGCACAGAGAAGTATAAATCCAGGTTTAAAACATGGGAGAAAGAATGAAAGATGGGTATCCTAAAACCCCAGAGGACAGTTAAAGCAAAACCAAAGTGTGAGCTGGTGTTCTGAGCTTACAGATTTAACCGATAAGAGTTATGTACAGACACTCATTTATGCAAGTAAAGTTTGGGAATCCCTCCACTGCCTTTGTCATATGTTGTTAGACCATTTCACTGTCCTCTCCAAACAAACCAAATCATTCCAAACACTGTATGTGAAATAAGTGAGGTTTTGAAAATCACTAGTGTACCCTGGAACTTCATCTTGTAGAACTCAACAATGTTCTGCCTTAGGGTTACTTTTATGTGCAGACAGCAACAGTTGCTACCATCTTTCCTGGGTGCTTTGGAGTGGAATTGTTGACAGAAGATGATCAATTACTGCACTGCGAAATAAACTTTGGAGAGGGCTCTTGCTCTCCAAATGTTCAACATGATCACCAGATTTACAAGATAGAATGTATAAAAAACTGTCATGGATTTGCTACACCTCCAAACGGTTAAAAATCTACAATTATCCATATATAAATATGGAATTATGTAGTAAGGTTTTATTGCCCTTCTACTATACAGTTATAAATGCACTTATTAATTGAATATACACACTTACACGTGCATGCTAAAACATGATTTGTATCACTCTACTACTCTCTTATGCAGACTGTCTAACCTATCTTAATTTCAAGTAGGCTACCTGTCAAAACTTGCTTGCGAAACAGGAAATAGACTTATTGGTGGGCTTTGAAATATTTTGACATGACTCGACCGCTCCCTTCCGATAACTTAACTGTATTGGCACTATAGCTACGAAAACGGACGAAAGACCTTTCCGGGCATTCCCGAGCTCTGACCCCCATTCAAATACAGTACCTCCAAACCCCCCCACCTCCCCATCGGAGGTTAGGAACAACAAGCCACCATTTTGTTTGTGCGGACGGACGGAGACAGGAGAGAAACCAAAAGAGGGAACGACAAGTGCGCCGAACACAACGGCTCCGAAAGCCGTCAACCGGGTTCACGAGCGGCTCTGTCGCCTCGGAACAAAAACAACATAGTGCTTTATGAGAGAGAGGGAGCGAGGGGGAAAGAAGCGATGCTGTGTAGGCTACAGTCCTGCTCATTTAACGGAGCCTAGAAGAGAGGCAGAAGAAGGCAATAGCTTCATTCTAACGAAGGAACACCTGATAGAGAACTAAGCTAAACTCAGGCAAATTGTGACAAGAGGAATATACAGTAAGAGAGCTGTCGGAAATTTGATTTCACTGTTAGTGGTCGGGGAGAGGGAAAAATAACAAAGGGGAATTTTAAAAAAACGAAGAAAGAACGTTAAGAAGGATAAATGCGAAAGTGCTCAACGAAGGGATCTGGGGAACTAGAAATAAATATCGGGGTGTATCAATATTTCGTGACCTGAAGCTTGACACTTACGAATCACCCATAATATTGTTGCAAGCGACCCCCCTCGTTGATCAGTGCTAAGATAATCGACATCGCCTTTTGCACTTCTTCTTGGCTTTCTCTTGTCAGCACCTATACCTAGATTTTGTCAAACGCAGTGGCAAATGAAAATATAAAGGGTTTCTTGATACATTTGCAATTAGTTATCTATCACGCGCCGAGCTTCGGTAGCTAATGTTAGTTGTTACTGGAAGGCTGCGGTAGTGAAGAAGCTTTTTGATGCACGCAATAGCGGTCAGAGTCGTAAAATGAAACGTTCTCTACAAAATAAACGCTTATATAGTGGATACATCCTGTGTTAGCCAAAACAGAAAATGAAAAGACCGTTTTCATGCAAAAAATCCAACGATGTGATGATTACTTTCAGCAATCAGATAACGTTCGAGATTTTGGTCAACATTTGAATCCATTTTTGCACTCACCAATACAGAGGACCAAATTTAGTGAATACTTGAAAGTGGATTTGTTGACAGTTAATCAGTCATATTGGTTAAACGTGAACGTAGATGCTAGGTAAACAGCTGAGTAATAAACTCAGCCTTAAAATAACACTGCCGTTCCTACAACAGATGGACTGGTAATTTACAAGTTCTCATCTCTGTGCAGACACTATAGGCTACTTTAAAGTCTTGTACTTGTCAGTAATCAATACCACAAAACCTTGCACTTTCTTGCGGAAAGCGATGAAAGTAAGAATGAACTGAGATCGCCTTCACTTGGACTGCTTCTGAGTGACACTTATTTTATAAAACAAAGTGAGCTTACTTCTCTATTTGATAAGTACACCACAATCAGTACAACACTGTCAGGTACACTGCTGGCGGTCCAGACACAAACTTTCTGATCAGTATACCAGTTTGTCTGCCAAATGTGCTGGTCTGTTGCACACTATTTTTCTTAGAGAAACTGAAAAACGTCAATTGCATTATATTCAGATCAAAACTAAAACTCTCCTCTACAGCTAAACAATCCTCTCTTGGGCTATGTTGAAAGAGAGTGCATTCTTAAAGAGAAATCAGCTAGCTCCCTTGCTCTCTGGAGTTATTTTAATGTATTTTTTTTCCAAATTAATTCTTGGTGATGGGATCAAATGCTATTGATTGCAATGCAAACAATGTCCAAATCAAAGTAGTATATCCCTCATGGAGTTTGTCTTAAGCATTGCATGAGGCGATCCCCCAAAACAAGTATCTGCAGCGGTGCGTTCTTGAGTTGTGGTTAGCGCTTTTGCCTCGCTGCGACGACGAGTCCCCAGAGCAGTTCCTCCGTAGTAAAACAGTCGACTTCGCGGCCGACGATGGCGGAAAAGACGAATACTATCATGGAGGACAGGTCTTGGGACAGTTTCTCCCTCTCCGAAGAGGCTATGAGTTAGTGGAAGGCCCTGTACGTTTTCTTTCTCACTCACTCTCCCCCTCCCTCCTCCTCCGCTCGCAGAAATCTATAAAGAACAAAAAATCCAGCAGGGGAGGGGGGTTGATACGCCGAAGCTGAAAACGAGAGAGGCGAACCCAGGAAAGGAGAGTGTTTTGTGTACGAGACTTTTCCCCCCCTTCGTGCCAAAAAGGAGGGGGAAAGTCGAACATTCAAAGAAGGGAAAAGAAAATAGATGACTCTGTAAGGACGAAAAGGGAAGAAGTCTGTCTTTTTGTGGATATAGCTTATATTTTTAATTCGTGAAAATATGGCCGAGAACGTTCTGGACTCCGGCCCGCCTTCAGCCAAGAGGCCTAAACTCTCCTCTCCGGCACTTTCTGTCTCCGCCAGCGATGGAAACGGTAAATATTGACCGCTCGTATAACTTATTTGTGTTTCTTAACGTATTTCTGTGTTAAAAAGTCAAGTGTTTGTATTTATGCACGCATTTAAAGAGGTAAGACAAGTGTGAGTAATTGCCTTTTCGCCGTCGCCAGCCAATGTGGGACTTCATAGGGGTTGCTAGCTAGCTAGTTAGCTACCTGAACGCTGACTCCGATCGCTTTTTACGTCTTCAGTTTTACCGACTAGGTTGATGTTATTGTACATTTTCTATGGAAAAAAATTCTGGCTACTCAGATCAACAGTAATTCATTCTGGAGCAGTGCATTTGGAAATTAAATTTTAAAATGTTTTGATATTTTAGATGAAAGACTGACAAAGACAGTAATTTTAAGGTAGTCAGCTAATAAGGTAGTTAGTTAGCTTGCAAAACTGTCAGATCTAACGTTGCAAATGATTCGAATTCGCTTGGAAAGAAAAAGGCAAAGAAAATTAGCTAACTGTGTGGGAGCTAGTTAGCCGTGTTGTTGATATTGATAAATGTTAGCTAAAGATGGCGATAACTTGCCCCCTAAACTTAAGGGGAAAATGTAAGTGTAGCTACCTAGTTACTTCACAAAGCTTTGCTAGCTAACATAAACACACATCTTATTTGCCTATCTACCGTTTTTGCTTTTAGGCTGAGATTATTAGCTAAATCATCTTTGTACATACCTAGCTAGTAGGGTAACGTTAGGTACTCGTTAGTTTGATTGCTATCTAGCTAGCAGTAATTCTTTTTCAGCCTTAGGCCCATGTTAGCTAGCTACGTGTGTTGGCTAGCTGTGTGTAGCGTTGCCATTGTTAGTTTTTTTTTCTGTTGATGTTGATGGCCTCAAGTTAGCTGGCTAGCTGGGCTGCAGCACAATAACGTTACAAAATTACAACTTGCTTGTTTGTTAGCTAGCTTTGCCAGCTTGGACAGTTGTTTATATGCAGAAACATAAAATGTCATCGTGACGTTTTGTTCGTGGATTTCGAGATTTGTTTCCAGCTCTTGTTGTTTAGAAATGGTTCAACACTGAGAGAAGTTAGCGAACGAGTTGGTGAGCTTGCGAGCTGTACGGTGCAGCTAGGTGGCTAAGTGTTTCGGACATTTTTTTTCATTGTATCCCTTCACTATTGTTCACCCACACTAGATTGTAGCGGAAGCTACTGGTCTCACAAAGTAACGTTTTGACGCATCATTTAATTAGCCAGATAATGCATTTCTGAATTAGCGAAAACATTACATTACATACTTCTACTGTCCCTCCCTCACTTCGGTCTCTGTGTGGCTTCCCTATCAAAATTTAAATGTAAGTCACTGCATTGAAGCACGAACAGCCACGAAAAGACGTGCTTTTAAAGTAAGATATGCATTAAAGCCCAGCTGCTACAAAAATTGCTGCAACTAAAAGGCACTAGTTGTCCTCCACGTTATGTTTCTCGGTCTCCAATGTCGTATGGCTGTCATTAACGTAGCCACTCGGTTAATATCGAATTTCCTAAATATTCCCTCACGCAGCCAAGATTCGTTAGTTGTGAATTGCAGGAGCCCAAAACGCGAAAATAAGGACTGGGTGTCAACTGACTGTCCGTAATGACTTAAGAACGTCAAGAGCTGGATGTGACCTGTTGAAGTTGGTGTCCTCTTTGAAGATATTTTTTGACAGCACAGTTATGTGCTTTGAAATCGACTCTTCTATGTAGAAAAAGAATCAACCAAGATGAGGTTTGTGAAATGTGTTGTAGGAGACAAGGTGAGCGTAGAAAGCATACAACTAAACACATAGGTAAAGCAAATCCACGCTAAGACATTTGCAGCCTTTACCATAATCTGTCAGTGGACTGTAGCACTGTGCCTATATGAGCCTGTTATCCATCTGATGATAATAACAGTACAGATGCTGCTGCATAGTTGACTTTTGAGGTTTTGGCAACAGGTGCAAAGTTACAATGTGAACACATACACGCGTACATTAATTTCATTGAGCGATAGATGTTGGCGACAGGTTTACCAGAAAATAAACGAACTGACGGTCGCTGGAATTCGCATTCTAAATCATGTCTACAGTTCCTGGCTCCGTGCAGCTGTTTCAGTTGAATATAATGCGGCAAAATTACTAGTGTTTGACTGTGTTATGAAGCTGTTGTGAATTTTCACTGTCATTTTCACAGCTGTCTGATTGGAGTATTTTCAAGCTAGAAATGTCTCATCAAATGTCTTTGAATTTTAGCAGGGCATACAGTCAAATCGGGATTCAGTGCTTGTGCCCTGTGTAGGTTGGCAGAGATTGTAATCAGTGCCCAAACATGTCTGTCTTAAGCCTGTTTCCTTCACATTCGTGGGATTTGGATACAGTGGGCATCGTAGCTTTTTCAGTTTTTTTTTTTTTTTTTTTATAAATATTTTGGGTCTTTACTTCAGATCGTGTATTCAAGAATCTCCCGAAATCCCTTTCCAAATATCTCAGAAAGCAAAGGGGCCCTCGAGACACTCGCTTATCTGCCATGCAGTGGAGCAGCAGCACAGCTGGAGTAGTTCATATTGCCGTTTATGTCGTGTAACGGCACCCGTTCTGTGTAATCAAAAAAACATTCAAAGACGGAGTGCTAAGCAGAAATGCCTGGTAGAAAACTGATACACCTTTTCAGAGGAGAAAATAATAGATGCCAGTTGCACTGTTCAGGCAAGTAAATGACCAGAGGGACTCTTTGGGTTCAGTTTTGGTGTGAGGGCAGGTTTTTTCGACTGTGTTCCAGATGCAGGAGGGTTCCACTGCCGAGGGTTGTGGTGGTTTTTACAGCGCAGATGCCATTTCTGTGAATTTGCTAGCTTTTATGTGATTTGATCTTTTAAATGGTTTACAAACTGATTAAAAGTTTTACCCTTGCTTGTGGTTTACGCCTCTTCTCAAGCAAGCCCACCTTCGGGCAGTGGTCTGGTGTTAAACTTGTCTTACCATCATTCATATACCTGGGAGATTGCGCTTGTGGCAAGTTATTTGTATTTGCACAGATATGTAAACATTTATGTAGGGACAGCAGTTAGTTAGCTAGTCATAAGGTGACCCAGAAAGCGCAGTCACGCACAGCTTAGTAATTCTGTTGGAAGAGTGTTGAGCCGAAGTCAGGCCGGGCTCAGTAAAACTGACTCCTCCTTCCTGTGTTATCTTCCCTTTAATTCCATGGCTGCAGGATTGCTTTCCAAATGGCTTCATTCGCAGATTTGTCAGTTTAAATTTTGCTTTAATGGTGCATGCCCATCAGCTTTAGCTAAAGCCAAAATTTTTGAAAATTTGGAAACTCCGACCAGTTACTTTGCCTGCGCCATGAGTGAAGTGTGGTATGATGTACTGCAGACTCCCCTCCCTCCCTTCTTTTTTTGCACAATCTTGGAAGTGTATTTTTTGCACCCATTAGGAGAAAAAAACGCAAAACATGTTGCAGAGCATCTGACTGCCTTTTCAGATTTATCAAGTCAATTAATCTGTCAGTGGAAGTCACAGTTCAGTTTGTAGAAAGACAACGCCAAAGCAGAGGCTAATACTGGGTGCTGTTGTAAAAGTGCTTAGATGGCTGTTTGTAAGGTTCACTGTGTAAATACAATCCAGATATAAGTGGTTTAGGTAATAGTATGCTAAGTATTATTTCTTTTGCCATGTATCTTGTATGGCTGTGTGGCATGGGTGTGCATATCAGTGTTTTTAATTTGTTCTGGTGAACCAGGGACCAGTCACTACTGTTCTGCCTCTGAGCATTGCTGTAAGAAAACCTCATAAAGTCCTGTAAAATATCTTTTTTGTATAATGGTGGTGGAATCATTCACTGAAATCCTGTCTGACTGAAATGCCTTGATTGGTGTTGAAGTTGTGATTTGCTGTCAAGGGATTGTCAAGGGTAAATGTACAAAAAAACATAAATGTGGATGAGTTTTTGGATTGTTGAAAAGCCACACCGGGTCCAGTGAGTCTGGGCCCACAAGAGAGTGAGATGGTATTCACATTGTGTGTGTGTGCACGCTCGTGCGTGTGTGTGTGCACGCTCGTGCGTGTGTGTATGCACGCGAGTGTGTGTGTGTTTGCAGAAGGACAGTTTGCTCATAGCTGTTCTCCAGTGTTTGTCTTTCTGTGGCTTCACACCCTCGCCTTACAGCATCCACTCTCTCTTTGGCTCTGTGTCAAACCACAGCTCACCCTATGGAGACGACCATCGCACCGCTCGCCCCGCTACCCCGGCTGCTGCTCTGAGGCCCTCAGGTGGAGGGATTGTGTCCTGTCAATCAGACTGGCCGGTTCACTTTTCGCTCGTGCCGTGGTCACCTCAGTGGGGCGCGAATGCAGCCTCTGCAGTAGTCAGTCAGTGTATGTCTGCTGACCTCACTCTCTCAGATCAGTGTTAACATACTGCAGTGTTCTGCTTGTCCTCCTCCGTACAGATTCTCAGTAGAAACTTCTCTTGACATGGTGGAAACTCAGTGCCAGCCCCTCTCGCTTTAGCTGCGTCAGTGTTGTTGGTCAGAGAATGTGTGTGTAAATTGTCAACCTGTGTGGATGTCTCAGAGCCTGGTTAATACACCGTAGTGATTAGCATTGATTATCTTGCACCGTCATGATGATACTAATACTAATGGTAAATAATTACAATCTTCATTTACACAGTACCTTCAGTTACCTTCATTTATATACAGATTGTCAGCAACAAGTGTTTCACTGTGAAATCAGCATGAGAGAGAAAAGTAAAACCTTTAAAAATGGGATCAGAGACACTGATTTTGATGTTAGTTTCTTTCATGTGATGAACTGCATTTGATGTTTTGCAGAGCCGTGAGCTTAGTTCTGTTGAGAAAATTGAAATTCTAGGAATCTTCTAATTCAGTTAAATAATCTGATACATTACTGAGGCGCAGGTGCTTGGAAAAGCTCACTGTTCAGCTGTGACTTCTCTACACTAAGGTGGTCCAGGATGATACCAGACATTAAGTCTAATGTCTACATGTCAGTTTCGTGCCAAAAAGCCTTCATAAGTTAACACGTTGTGCCTGAGCACAGACATTCCAACAGAAATTGCCCAAATGCAAACGGGCTTGATGCTGTGTTCAGTTCGGAATCATGGTTTTAGTCTGTGGCATTACGGCTGGAGAGTAGAACACACAGAGAAAGTTACTGTCTGTGTTCCGTTGAGTGAATGGACCTGTGTGGAGGTGGAGACGGTATGGGTTGCAGTACATGCTTTTTCCAGGGTCATGAGACAAGCTGGGTGGTTGGTTGCAGCGGTTGGCTGGTTATAATCCAAAAGACATGATGACCTGAGGTTTTCAAGCTTTGATTGGAATCAACAGAAGCGATGTGCAGGCTGTAAAAATCTTTCTTATTTCTTAGCAGTGGATGATTGCCAGTTTGTATACTGTTCCCAAAAAACATTAATTTCAAGGTGAAACCCACACCTTCAGTTTGTATCAACGATATGATGATTGATAGGACTCGACAGGCCAAACTTGATGCAGCACTTCGATTCAGCACAAAAACACCAGAATGTTTCCCCGTTGTGTGTTTTTGCCGGTTTTATGAATTGTATAAACACTGGCACCTGCGCACCACTGTATTTTATTATGACGATTCCCCGAACAGTGAAATTGAGCCAGTCCTCTTTGACAGTTTTCAAATGACATTTTTGGGTTTGTCAAGCGCTGTGACCAAAATTTGTTACAGCAATTTAACATAGTGGTGGAATCAAAGATCTTGATTGCATTTTTGACAGTTTTCTGACAGGAAAAGGTGTCCTGCCAAGTATTTAAATAGACAGGATGAGCACTCAGTATGGATATGAGTTTTTACTGATAGCTTCTTAACTGTACAGTGCTATGGAGAGGGTGGTTTTGCCCTGTATACTGCACTTGCTTTTTCACACGTATGCATGAGTAGCTGTGACCACATGTTGCATACATGTCGTCAGCCTTTCCTGGGATTGAACGACGTGTGTTTTGCACTGGCTAACCTGTTCACCTTGTGTGAACCCAGTAGAGTGCGTCTAAGATGCCTTGTATTGCTGTGTGTCATTTGGATCCACAGCCGTGGATGCTTCCTGAGCTTTGTTTAACGCTTATTGATTATTGTACAATTTCCAGAGAGACTTCTCATAAATGTTGATACCATCTTGTGTGAAGGGAAGACAAGCAAGTTAATTTACTCACTGGCTGGAAAAAGTGAACCCCATTTAACCTTCTCGTAGTTGATGGGTTTCAAAATTACTGTTGTAAGGACTCTAGCATTATATGCAGTCTGTTTTTTGGTTCCCTTTAAATGAAATCTGTTTCATGTTGTCTTTGACAGCACTATACCGCTAAAATTTCTCTGTTGGTATTTGTACCATGTGGAAAATTAACGGCTGCCAGCTGTTTTCCCCCGTTTGTTAGTCATGAGTTCAGTGCTACCTGATCTGAGAAGTTTATGGGTAGCCAGGTAATAGATGGATTTTTATTGTTAATTTATTACTGTCAAACTACAATTTATTAACAGAACAAAAGGTGTAATGTGCTATATAAAGAAACTGCCTGTGCTTTTCCTCAGTTGTTCAGCATGCAGGTCCATTGGGAGGTGCACCTTGAAGTAGGAGAAGCTTATACATGAGATAGCAAGGCTAATATGTTTGCTAAAACATCTGGAAAATAATAAACACAAGTAACACTGAAAGTCAGTAAAATGTATATCAGGGTAAGAAACTTCTCTAAGTGCTGGCACATTTCATCTGTTTAATAGCTTGATGCTGATAGCCAACCCATTAGGGTACACTTTATTAGTGGTGGTAACTATCAGGTAATACAAATGTCCACACTGTGTCCTTTGTAATTGTATGTTTCAGTGTCCTCATTGTGGTGTCAATCGGTTTCTAGCAATACACTGCCATTTCCTGTCTCGTTATCACCCCTGTAGCAACCAGGCCCAGCGCAGTGTACGGAGGTGAACCCGTGAACTCATTGTCCTCTCTTGCCCTCTCTCCTCAGATTTCGGTTCGCTGTTCGACCTTGAGCACGACCTCCCCGACGAGCTCATCAACTCCACGGAGCTGGGCCTGCCCAACGGCGGGGACCTGGGCCAGCTGCACGCCAGCATGGGGGGCGGGCCCATGGGCGGCGGGGGCCAGGACGCGGCGGCCAAGCACAAGCAACTCTCGGAGCTGCTGCGGTCCGGGGCGCCGCCCCCCTCCGCCCAGCAGGGCGCGGCCGGCAGCCCCGGCGGGGGCTCCATGGGGCTCTTGCCGAACATGAAGGCGTCCCCGGGGCCCCCGGGAATGGGACAGCAGCAGCAGCAGCACCTCTCGCCCCAGCAAGCGGGCATGATGCAGCAGCAGCAGCAGCAGCAGGCAGGAATGGTGGGGGTGATGAACAGAGGCATGATGGGTACGCAGAAGGGGAACGGGCAGCAGCAGGGGCCCGGACCCCAGCAGCAGGGCATGATGGTGGGGCAGGTGATGAACGGCTCACCGCGGATGAGCTACTCGAACCCTGGGATGGGGAGTAACAGCAACTTGCTTGCAGAGACATTACAGCAGCAGCAGCAGCAGCAGCAACAGCAACAAGGTGCCCAGCAGCTAGGAGCTGGGGGACAGACTGCACTGAGAGGCCAGCAACCTGGAGCACTGAACAAGGTACGGGCGCTGAGATTGTGTACCGGAGAGAGATGGGGAAAGGTGCTTGCATGGCCAGCAGGGATGTACGGTAAAAGGTTACCTGTTACTGTTATTAGCAATTACAGATTAACTAGTATGAGCAATGTATCAATGTAGACCTTAAAAAGATGTATACGTGTCCTTTTTCCCTCAGATTGGAATATAGAGGCAGTTGGGGGATTTGGGTGAGGTGAGGTAATGCCCCATGTGTCATGTTTTAAAGTGAACGCACTTGTATATGAAAACAGAGTTTAGCAGCTACTTCTCTGCTTTTATTGCAAATGGATGCCAAGCTACAACATATACTTGTGTTGCATCTCCTGGTTTTTACAGTTACTGGTTTTTATGTGCAATGTTGTTTTGACAGATTCCATCTTTAACTGTAGGAGAGAGAAAAGTGATTGGATCAGGGAAAGTGTCAATGATGCCTGTGTGGTTAGTTGTTAGTGGGTTAATTGTTAGCTAATATTCTTTGTTTGATAATGAACCTGGTGATTCACTGCATCTTGCTCAGCCACTTGAACAGCTTTAAGCCCTTCGTGAGTATGGGGGTGCAAAGATGTTAGCGGGTGTTGCTCTCATTTCTTGGTTCAGAAATTTTTGCGTTTTTATTTGGACTATCACTGGTGTGTCAGCAAATTAAAAGACCGTTTGAACTAAACATTCACAGGTAGAAGCTGGTGACAAAGCATGCACAACACAAGGGTACTTATTTTGCTTCCCATCCCTTGAGCTGTAGGTTTGACCTTTTCATGTGATGAAGTGACACTGCTGAAATGGTGCTATAGTGCAAGATGAGGAATGCTAAACTGGAATGGTGCTCTGTTAACTGCCACCTGCAGTCATACTGTGCAGACACTGGAGTGTAATAGATGGAGTAGATGGAATAGATGGAGGAGTAAAGTTGTGTTTTCCACTGCTTATGCATGGACAAGACCACTCACTGGTAGGCCCTTGCCCATTAGGAGAAAATCACGTAACTTCTCCTTGTAATGATCTCAGAGGGCATACTGAGGATGACTTTCAGGAGGTGAGGGGTTTGGTTCACCGTTGTTGGTTTTGAAGTGCTCTGATTTTTGTAATGTGAGAAGTGTGTATGGTTTTTGGGACGTGACCCTCCATTTTGGCAGGTGATTTTCTTGCTGTTGTCCCAGGGCTGCCATTACCATTTTCTTTATTACCAATTTTTATTGACCAGAGGTTGTTTCTTAGTGATGTTGCTGGGACCTGACTGAAACCACACTTATGGTAGAAGGGATAATATCTGCCATTTCCCCTCACCTGTAATTATTATTGGCTTCCTTTGGGGATAACCAGCTTTTCTACTGCTATTACCACAACTGTACCTATTGGGGTGTTATTGGGTTTGATTTAAAATCCATTTTTTGGCATTGTGTCAGCATTCAGTGCCTTCTGATTTACTCTTTCTCCTCATAAGCTGGTCCCAGTGAGAAAGTGGAGCTTATCCCACCGCGTGTTTGAGCTTTTAAAGCAATTACTCAGCGTAAAACACTTGCTGTTTAAATGCTGCTTTTAAAATATAATTTGGAATTTGCTTTCATGTTTTATTACACCACTCTTTAAGCCCAGATGTCCCATGAGTTTACAGTAGCTGCTCACATCAGGTGAAGATTTACACCCATGCATATGGAACATACACACATGCAGGTAGAAGCGCAAACCAACAGGTAATCGGCATAAGGTGAATGTACCCAGGCTGGAAACATTTAGCCTTTTTCAGCGCTAACTGACATGCTTCACTGGCTTGTGGAAGCAGCTTGAGTGTTAATTGACTGGACTGGAGTTCCTTATATTGAATCTCAAGGAACGTTGCCGCCATGGTATGAGCCTGACTGTTGCTTGAATGAGTGAATCAGTTTGGATGCTCATTTGTGTGAAGACCAAAAGGGTGTTAGAAACAACACTGAGGATGCTCACTTGTTCTTCCTAGTGTTTGTTTCATTGAGATGCCCACACAGCCAGTGTGTATCTCCTGCAAGGCACTGTCATTGTGATGACTTATGTATGATTAGGCCCATACTTGAATAATTTGGCTTGTTAGTTTTTTTTACCTTGTTTCCAAGAATAGAAACCATACACAGAGTGCTGTGGTGAGGCAGTCTGGCTGTTTGATCTTGCGCATTTTGCATTTTGCCATTGACCTTACAGTCTGAGTAGGAGTGTGTGAAATTGTTCAGGGCTTGATGCTTATTTTGAAATGTGGTTGCCACACTGGGAAACCAGTCATCAGTTTTTGGTTGCCCGAATAGACAATGTGGTTGCCATGTTTTAGCACCATACGGGACTATACTATGCGATTTCGACCCCCCCAGACCCCGGCAGGGGTAAATTTCTGAGAAAAGAACACTTAACTGAGTCTGTTTCAGGTGGTGGTCAAGTTCAGCTGTAATTTTTATTTTTATTGCTGAGGACTGCAGCTGCAGTGAATCAGAGAGATGTTGCCTGCTCCAGTCAGAGTTTCTGTTCATGTACATGTGTTGATTGGCAGCAGTACAGTACTATCAAGAAATTTGCACGTGTGTTTATTACAGAATTGTTTCATTTGTGGAGAATCAGTTTTATTTTGTTTAGTTTTTGGTTCTTGATTGGTGAATTTGGTTGTTCTGGGCAACTGGACAACCATTAATTACGATCTCTGTTGTTCAAGGATCCCAAGAATATGATTCCCTGATTAAAGATTTGACTATTATTTGTTTGTCCTGTTAGTTTTTAAGTTTAGTTTTAATTTGTGGCTGTAATGAACATTTTTCAATGATCCTAAGGCTTTGACATCATAATTTCTGATGCAAGTAAAGTTGCTTGTTGTTACAGGTATCAACATTTTCATATACAATGTTAAATGACTGTTTAAGACTAAGTAGCCAAGTGAAATAGCTTTTTGAAATGAATGTTCTAGCCATGCAGAGCAGTTTATATCTACTTAATATTTTGCCAGTTACTGTATGGGAAGAGGGATTGTAACCAGTAGAATGTACCGCTAACCCCTATAGTGTCAGTGAAATGCAAAGGTCTACATATTTCAGCGTTCCTCAACATTTATGTCTTCTCCTGCATTCAGTCAGTAATTCAGTCCCAAACTGAAAGCAGATATCAAATGACTACCTTAATGTGGACATCCATTACTGACCTTGTTTGTATGGCTTGGAATAAGAAGAATACAAGGATTAAATGGAAAAAAATGTGTGGACATAAGTCACAGCCATATTTAATGGTGTTAATGAGGACACATAGCAGCCAGCAGTTGTAGTGGTAACTTTGTGAGTTACTTGGTAGAACTGAAGTATTTCGCACAATGTCCAAGTTTCGATGATGGATTTATTGGAAACAAATGGAATGGAAACTATTTGCAATGATGTGCAATGATGAGGTTTACACGAAAAGGACTTTTTTTAAGTGTATTTACATTGAACTGTGAAAGCAAGGCTGTTTAATTTTTTTCTTTTCACATGAAATGGACATTAGTCTGCCTACAGTGGATCAGTGCGTTTTTTCCCTGCCTTAACTGGAATCCATTTTCTGTCAGACATTTGAAGACTTTCATTACTGTGGGGCATGTATTATTGCACTTGTTGAAATTTATTGTTGCACTTCAGTATTCACAGTGGCACTAATTATTATTACAGCACTGTGTGATGGATTGACACATGTTCAGATGTAATCTGTCATGTTCAGTACATACTCTTGTTCTAGTAGTTTAATTAGATGTACTTTTGTGCCCTTGCTTTATAAGTGGCTCTGGATAAGAATGTCTAAGTGACAAAAATCTAAATGTAAGTGAATGCATTTTTTTCCATAGGCAGCTTTCAAATCACTGTCTAGAGAGTGCATTCCATGTCCTAGTGGCACTATTTAGCCTGCACCTTATTAGGTAAACGCTGCTTTCTATGAGTTGCATTTCCTTTTGATTTGATGACAAAGTCAGGAAGCCGCCATAGAAACAGTGTTGTGTGTGGCATGACACAGCACCTTCTCCTCTGAGTGTACACTGCACCTCACACTCAGAGCTCACCTGCTCCCCAGGGAGACCGGGTAAAGGGGTTAGGGGTTATTTGAGTTCAAGGACAATGATCATGGATACAATTGAGAGAGAGAACTTCATAAAGGGGTGCTGGAGTTAAATGGCAGATCCGAAAAAGGTTCAGTTGAAGAATAAGTTTGAAAATCTTATGCGCAGTGGGGAATGATATCTCCACTGTGATTTCAATACGGGTACTAGTATTAAGCCGCTATCCTGTGCATTGAAATCTGAGATTTGTGGTTTAGTGGTGTCCTAGAAGTGTCATTCATTTCCATTGTTTGGCAGTGTCCTGTGGGCATGTTCATGTGAGGGGAAAGGTTGTTGTTGGTTATTGGTTGCTCCAAGAATAAGAACTGTTTCAAAAGTTGGCTGGTGTATAACAGGGTGTAAGATGACTCTAATTCCAGTCAGTGAAATGTTAAAGCCTTTGGTGTGTGTTTTGCTTTGACATTCTTTTAGATAAGCCATGAGTTAATATGTCTGTCATGTGAAATGAGCCAGTCTGTGCTGAGGAAACTAATAAATTGCATAGATCAGTTGAGCTAGACCTGCCTGTTCTGGTCATGTGGACAGTGAGGGTTTCTGTTTTAGAAAGGCCCTAACCTGTGCAACTGCTCGTAGGCAAACCATGTCCATGTCTTGCATACTGATTTAATAGCCTTCATGGTGGTAGAGGGAAGGATAA
This sequence comes from Megalops cyprinoides, assembly GCF_013368585.1. NCBI lineage: Eukaryota > Metazoa > Chordata > Actinopteri > Elopiformes > Megalopidae > Megalops > Megalops cyprinoides. Next base: position 13,995,779 of record NC_050583.1, on the reverse strand, counting down.
TGCCAGACCAGAGCCCTCTGTCGTGAGCTGTTTGATATATTCAAGACGTTTTCATTTTGCTGTGCTTTTAATTGTTTGTTTTCTGGTAAGCGCATCCAGTAACAGAGCCCCGGGGATGGTGGGCAAGCTGTCAGCATACCAATCAGTCGGATCTCAAATCATCTTGTTGCAATCATTTCTTCTTTAGTTTATTTCTGCTAGACATGAAAGTCAAACATTAAATGGTGACATGTCTTCCAGAATCGTTTTTCTTGGTCATTTAATTCCCCCTCGCCCTTTGAAGGCGCCTTTTCTGTGTTTGGGGGGGAAACTCAAAATTCTGCTTGAAAATGCAGGGAATGTGTCGTTAGTGTGTCTCCCCCTGGCACGGTCGAGGGCATTATGACCGCAAGAGGACCAGGCAGGAGGCCTTCAGCTGGAAGGCAGTGAACATAAGCACAGTGGGTAGTGTTTAGTCTGGCATGGAACAGCATGTTATCTGGGGTGTCTCCCTTGGGGCTACTGCTGCATGTCATATTTCATACTTTATCTGAAAACATTTGACCCCCTTTGACACCCCCCTCGCCCCCCCCCCCCCCACCACCACCACCACTCCCCTTTAAACTTTGCCGATTGGAGCTGATCAAGGATAACAAATGTCAGCTGTCCAAAGCTGGCAGGTTGTCGGAGGCACAGAGACTGAGTGGAGAATTGTTGCCACCTTTCAGATCTCAGAGGTCAGTCCACTTTTTCGGGTGAAGGAATGTATGTTGACTTGGTGTCCTCCCCAGTGTACCACTTTACATCATTTTCAAGTTCATGATAATTTTAAATTCAAAGAATGGTTATTAAGGGATTGATTGATAAATTTCTTAGGGAGTGCAGTTACACCAATTACACAACATATCTGAAATTGCATCGATCAGAATTCATCCCTTTCAGATCCTTGACAATTCCAATTGGTGAATGCAGAATGAACTCAAGAGCAAATGGAGTTGCTCTGTTAAGAATGTAACATGTCTGCGAAAATAAAGTGTCCTTAAGTTCACTGATGGCAAGACTCTAGATGTTTCTACAAGGCTAGATGTTGCCCTGTGCAAAATGAACCATAAGGAGGCGTCAGCTTGTACCTAATAACCTCTAAAAAGACCAACCCTACTGCCTGAAAATAATGTTGTTATTCTGCAATAGCACCCAACATATGACTTTAAGGTCCTCTTAACATTTATGTTTGCCTAGATAGAAGCTTGTTTTGGTCTCTTATCTTCAGATTTCAACTTCCTCTGACCTTCCAATGGTACTTTGGATATAAAGCACAGAAATCTGAAAACAAACAACTGGCAAAAAAAAAAACAGATGGGAGATTGGAATTGAAATCAAAAGCTGTTAAAATACAGAAAGTGAACTGTTTTGATGTCAGTAATGGCAATTAGCTGGATTAGTGGTTTGTAATTAGTTACAATATTGTCTTTTATTTGAAAAGAATACATATTTGATTGCTTCAGCCATAGATTTTTTTTTTTTTAGGGAATGACTTACCATTGAGTAAATTACTCACCGTGGGCTTCCATTTGTGGTGATGTCAAATGTGGTGTTGGCCTCAGTCATTCAAGGTTGGAGTTACAGTAAATTGTTTCCCATTATACATTTTTAAGCATGTTTTAATATTGCCAAACTCGTGCGGTGTTACATTGGGCTGGATGCATCACAGGGCATTGCAGTCTCTTGATGCCAGGAGAATAATGTTTATGGTGTCGCTAAAGGTTCATAGTCTCCTTTTGCCTGATTATCTGTCAGCTACTTCTTTTGAAACTGCCTCAGCCTGTTAAGTGATTGGTATTTTGATTGTTGTGTAATTCTCTAAAATGCACAGCAAAGCTGAATTGCAAGTTCAAGCTCGTTCTCATGCTCTTCATCCCTTTTTCTTCTCCTGTCTTCTCTTCCCTCTTCTCCTCTCTCGTTCCTCCTCTCTCCTTCCTCTCAGATGGGTTTGATGGGTAACCCGGGTCCCTATGGCGGCCCCTTTGGTCAGTCCACAGCCCAGGGTCTGGGGGGTGCTGGGCTGGGCCCGCAGCTCCAGAACAAGGCAGGTCTTCCCAACAGCCTGGCCCAGTTCAACCTGGACAAGAAGACGCAGCCCGTACAGGGCGTGGCCGGCATGGTGAGGGGCTGGCTGCTTCTGTCACTCCCTCCCATTGTTCTGTGTCTGTGGGTTTGAGTGTTTGTTTGAGTGTACATGTGAGTGCAGGTTGTTAGCATGCAGTTTTTTTTTGCATGCGTGTGTGCGTGAGAAGGAGATATCATGGTCATTTTCTATGCCACTTTCAAACATTTCCTCTGTGTCCTTCAGTACCTAACTCCTCTTCTCTCCCTGTGCCCCAGGCCTCTCAGCAAGCCCCTGCAGTAGGGTCCGGTGTGGCGGGAGCTGGGGGTGCAGGAGGAATGGTGTCCAACCCCCAGGGCGGCCTTGGCTCTGCTACAGCAGCGTCCGCGGCGGCGGCGGCAGCAGCAGCGCCCCCTACGGCCGACCCGGAGAAACGCAAGCTGATCCAGCAGCAGCTGGTCCTCCTGCTCCACGCCCACAAGTGCCAGCGGCGGGAGCAGGCCAACGGGGAGGTGCGGCAGTGCAACCTGCCCCACTGCCGCACCATGAAGAACGTCCTCAACCACATGACCCACTGCCAGGCCGGCAAGTCCTGCCAGGGTGAGAGAGAGCGAGGGGACGGGCTGGCCATTCACGCCGTCTCTCATTACATTACATTACATCACACTCTTTTAGCAGACACTCTTATCCGCAGAGACTTCGAGCACAACACAACAGAAGTGTATCCGTTCAGGCTGAATGAGCAACAGTTTCAGACCAGGCTAACGACACTGCCAGTGAGTGTGAGCACAACACGTTTCAAACCCTACCACCAGTTAACCACAAGTGCAACCTGACTAGACACGGGAAGCCAAGTATACTACAATACATCACAGTCACTAGATTCCAGAATCCAGATTCCAGAATCCCGATGCTGTATATGAAAAAAACAGCAAGTAATACAAGTAGCAGGTTTTGGGGAATGGCCAGTGATTCTGCTGTCCTGACTCCCGTGGGAAGTTCATTCCACCCACTGAGGGACTGGCCCAGACAGGGATTGTGTCTGAGAGCCTCTCGCATATGTGTTGGTATACAACGGGGTCTCCGTCACTCAGGCGTACCTTACCTTTCATCTTCAGCCTCCTTTTTTTATTGCTTGTTTTGTTACTGGGCTATCCCTGCTGTCCGCACTCGGGTTTAATGTGCACGCTCCTCTCTGTCTGCAGTTGCGCACTGTGCCTCGTCACGGCAGATCATCTCTCACTGGAAGAACTGCACGCGGCACGACTGCCCCGTCTGCCTGCCGCTCAAGAACGCCGGAGACAAGAGGAACCAGCAGCGTGAGTGTCTGTATCCGTCTGGGGCGGCTTTCTGCTTCTCTCAAAATGCATGCTAACTCTAACTCACCAGCTGTCATTTTGTCTTCTGGTCAGGGTTAAAGATCTGATATTATTGACAGGTCGGCTAATTAGTTGGCTCCCACTTTAACTTAGTTTAAACCCACTACCAAATTTATTGAGAGGTTCTTACCAGACTCAGGCAAAATATGTTGAAAACGAAGCATCTCTCCACTATTTTACCATTTCCATGGTAGCCCAATTTTATGGGCGTTTGACAGCAAATATACAGTAAAAATAATCCTTGTATCTTCATTAGTTGAGAATGTAAAACTGGTGTGTGGACATGTCCTGTGGTAGAATATTACATTGGGTATGTGTGTGTGTGTGTGTGTGTGTGTGTGTCAGCCTTGTGAAGTTTTTATATTTCTGTCCAAGTGTGCAGATCGTCGGGTGACGTTGTGTCATCCGTGTGTGCATATTCTTGGCCTTTGCAGGCATGGTACATTGTGTACTTAAAAAGTAATTGAAAACCGTTCTCTCACTCTCCAGAATGAGGGAACGCAGTTGGAGTTTGCGTAGGCTGTCCTTTGATGGTTGTCGCAGTCAGCATTAACACCCGTCTCTCTCTCTGTCGCTCCCTGCAGCTCTTCTGGGTGGTGCTGGAGTGGGCCTGAGCAGTTCTCTAGGGGCGGTTCCTGGGGGCCAGCCGAGCGCCCCCAGCCTCAACCCGCCCAGCCAGATCGACCCCAGCTCCATCGAGCGGGCCTACGCCGCCCTGGGCCTCACCTACCAGGGCAACCAGATTCAGCCGCAGCCACCTCAGTCCAGCCTGCCGGCCCAGGGGCTGCAGGGCCAGCCTGGCATGAGGCCACTCAACGCCATGGGTGAGTGGAGCTGCTGTGGAGCACAGTACAGTAGCGAGAATGTATCAAAAACAGTGTAGCACGGAATCGGGGAGGGGGTAAATAAACTTAACAACTGGGAGGACTACCTTGGGGTACTGGTCTTGTACATATATCCAGGCAGCGGTGCATTAGCTTTGGCCAGCATTTAACAGCTGTAGACTAGGCCAGGAGAGCATTTTTTTTTTTAAGTGTGGGGGATTAAAAACAAGACAGCCGTGAAATTATACAGGTTTGTTGATGTGCAGCTTATTTGGTGGATGGACTTCTCACTTTTCTCTTCCCCTTTCTCGTTTCGTACCAGCAGGAGGGAACCCCCTGGGTGTGAATGGAGGAGTCGGGGTGCAGCCCCCCAGCCAGCAGCCCAACCTTCTGCAGGACAACGCGTTGCACACCAGCATGAACTCACAGGGGTATGTGTTGGCACTGTGATCACCATGCTGCACCCTGCATTAAAATAAAATTCAAATGATGGGCATCCATCAGCTGGATGTTGTATATATCTCTCAACTTCATTTCTCAAGGTGTTTTTTGGGTGTTTTTTTAGCTCCATTGTGAATAACTAACTGTAGTTTCTTGAGGTTTATTAAGTTTTATATATATTGAAATCTAAGGCTGATTTGTATATCTCTCTTTCCCTCTATACCTTTCTTTAATTCCCTCCCCATTCCCAAAATCTCTTTTTCTGCTCCTGCCTCCATCCTTTCCTCCTGTTTTTTCTGTCGATTTTGCCCCTCCCCTGACCCCCATCAGTCTGATGAACGACAGCGGTGGGGTCGGAGGTTTGGGCTCCATGCCCACGGCCACCCCGCCCTCCAGCGCCGGCATGAGGAAGAGCTGGCACGAGGACATCACCCAGGACCTGCGCAACCACCTAGTGCACAAACTGTGAGTGCTCAGCAAACCGTGGCAACGCAACGCCTCGGTCGCACAGCCCAAACGCGGTGTGCGGTGGAGCTGTGTGGCGGTAAATTGCACTGCAAACGAAATGCAGGCACAAGAAGGAGGATAAAAGACATCTGAGCTTGGCGGTTCCGTACGCTGCTCCCCTTCGACACAACTGTTCAGCATTAACTGACCACGTGTCACATTCAAACCCTACACCGCTATCCAGCACCCTTATGTAACTGTGCATGCACACGCTGTGTTCCTAGGCTGCTTGAACAGGTACCTCCATTTGCCAGTCCCCATCGTCTCTCTCCCTCTCGCCCTCTCCCTCCCTCTGTCTGCAGTGTGCAGGCCATCTTCCCCACACCAGACCCTGCTGCTCTGAAGGACCGGCGCATGGAGAACCTGGTGGCCTACGCCCGCAAAGTGGAGGGGGACATGTACGAGTCCGCCAACAGCAGGGTAAGGCTCTGTTCATGGCATTTGTGTTCTTCTGCCCCGTTTTTTAACTTGTCCGTATCCATGGGAAACTGTGTACATAAACTATGGCTTTCGACAGGGAACACATTCTGATTAGTTGAAAGGATGCGTGTTGAATTCCAACAAATGAAACATTTGAATGCACAGTGTCGCACCAGAAATGGGCCAATATTACAGTTTGAAATTGATACACAAATGCGGTTCTAAATTCCAGTCTCAACTGGCATTTAATAAAACATTGATTTGAAACAGTAACTTGACTAACTCACTTGATTTGTGTATTGTTATTCCCAATGACATGTAGCAGTGGTATAATGGCCCACTTGGGGCTGTGCTCTTGTATTAAAATGAAACACTTCGGCTCTGCCTCGGGGCCACACCACACCATCCTGTTGCGCTTCGTTTTAACACACAATTTTAATAAACGGCACAGCTCGTGGTTTTGTATACGTATGTTTATAATGCAACCAGGATTTTTGGGAGAAACGTTGGAATTATTACCAGCACGTGTGCGTGAAACTCCGCCTGTGTCTCTTTCCCAGGCGGAGTACTACCACCTCCTGGCAGAGAAGATCTACAAGATCCAGAAGGAGCTGGAGGAGAAGCGCAGGACGCGGCTGCAGAAGCAGGGAATGATGCCCACGCAGCCCGTGCTGGGGTCCTCCGGCATGGCACAGGGGCCTCCCAGCATGAGCCAGCCCCCGCCCTCCACCGGACTGCCCTCCAGTGAGTGCACGGTCACGCACAGGGTAGACTACATTTTGACACCGGAGAAGCCCTGGCAGTTTGTTGTCAAGTAGCGATAGCAAAGATGCCCCGGTCAGATTGACTCCTGGTGATCCCAGTTCTGCTCGTAGGATGCCCACTGAGAGCTTTACTCTGTGGTCCATTGTTTCAGCACTCATAAGCGTCCTGCGCAGTGGTGGTGCCACAGGTTTAACCCAGGCCCCTCTCCCTCTCTCCCTGCAGATGGGCCTCTCCCTGACCCCTCCCTCGTGCGGCCCACGGTGCCCAACCAGATGGTGAACCGGATGCAAAACCCCGCAGGTACGCCTCACAGCGCTGGGATGTTGTAACGACTGGGGCATAAGCATGTTCTCACAGCACCATAAAACTGCTTCAGTGCTGATCTCATTATGCCACCGACATTGAAACTGTTCACGCGCCGGTCTTGTGTAGGCATCTAGCACATACGTACATTATAAGATACTAAGTGTTATTCTAGTTTTGAAATCAGAGCTTCTTCTGTGTGTGTGTCAGCGTGTGTGTCAGCGTGTGTCAGGGTGTGTGAGCGCGTGTGTGAGGGCATGTGTCAGCACGTGTGAGCGTGTGTTTGCGCCTCACCCAGTGACCTCACACATTCATCTGTGTCAGTAGGCATGAACCAGTTCAACCAGATAGGGATGCAGTCTCTGGGCCAGAGGTCGACCCCCCCTCTGCAGCTCGGCACACCCCTAAACCAGGTCAGTGCTTAATCTCTGCTGTTGTCCTACAGTAGGCTCCAGATTGAGATGGAATGGGATGTAATGAGAAAGGATTTACTTAAAGGAGAAGTTAAAATGGTTTTCGGTCCAACAGAAGAATTGGTGAAGACCATGCTAAATGGGTATTGAAATCTTATGTATCCGTTTTCACCCCATAACCAAATATATCCCTTGTGCATATTACTTTTCAACAAATCAAAACACTTCCATTGTGTGAACTCTGCAGAATGCGCTGGCATATTTTTGGATCTGTTGTCTCACTCCTAAATTATGGGTGTCACTGAGCAATTTTCCTCTGTGCTGGTGTTTCTTCTGAAAGCTAAAAACTTGTGGTTCAGAGTTTTTCTTGTTTGGTGAAACATGTCACGGCCAGACTCTGAATTTTCTGGGGGTCATTTTCTTTCTCAGATGGGTATGGGGGCGCCACGGATGGGGCAGCCCAATGTGACTCAGCTCCAGAACCAGTACCTCCCTCCTGGCCAGTTCCCCGGGACAGGCCTAGGTGGCATGGGACAGTCAGGCGCGCAGGGTGGAATTGCACAGGTGAGGGGCGGTTGGCATGTCCAGGCCAACGCAAGGCACTTATGACACACACACGGACAGTATCACTCTCATGTTCACGTGTACCTGTTTATTCCCAAAATGCTATAGAAAGGGCAGAAAACCACCCACTGATGTGTTCAGTGTTCAGTCTTCAATGTTCAGTGTTCATGTGTTCAGTCTAAACTAAGAAACATACACATGTGGTGCATATGTAGAACTTATATGTAAGTGATGTGTGATGCGTATATACAGGTAGTTGTGAATTACTATTACTAAATCTGACTGAATTTGAATTCTCCCTCTCCCATCCCCCCTTTTCTCTTGTCCTCCAGCAGGGTCAGATACCCACTCCCCCCTCGCTGCCGGTCAGCAGTCCGGTAGGGGGAGTAGGCGCCGGAGCCACAGTGGGTTCCATGGGGCCTGGAAGTGTTGGCCCCCCTTCAAATTTGGCCCCTTCCGCCAACTCCTCCCAGCCCAACTCTCACCCGCACTGTCCACCCATCCGCCAAAACTCCCCTTCGCCCGCTCGCAGTCGCACGCCCACCCCCCACCGGACTCCCCCGGGGTTAGGAGGCTCACAGACCCCCCAGCCCCAGACCCCCAACCCTCCCCAGCTGCCCCCTCCAGCCCCCCAGCAGCAGCAGCTGTCCCAGCCAATGGGGCAGGGCCTGAGCGCGGACAAACCAACGCAGCTACAGCACCACCAAGCGGGGATGGGGTCCCTGGCGGCCCCCCAGTCCGGACCGGCTTCCTCTGTGCCGACGTCAGGCGCTGTGCTGGCGCCCCAACACCCGCGCACGCCGGTGAGTACCGCAGGGCACGGAGAGAGGGGAGCCAAGGGAATGCCATGTTCTCTTCCGTACACTTGTAAGGAAGTCCCAGACTTCCCACCCAAACAGTCTCACATTTTCCCACCAGTTTGCTGAATCTCCTGTCTTCCTCTCTGCGTCCTTTGCTGTTTCTCTTCTGTGGGTTGTCTGCTCTCCTGCTCACTCCCTCTGTGGGTCCTCTGCTCTTTCACGCTCTCTCGTCTCAATATTCATATTTCCCCTCCTCCCGCTGCCTCGCTCTACAGCTATCCCAGAAGTCCTCGCTCACAGCGGATGGCCAGGTGTCCACGCCGGCCTCTGTCAGCAGCGCTGATGCGGGCTCCCAGCAGGCCCCGCCCGACGGCCCCGCCCTTCCGGACCCCAAGATGGAGGTGAAGCAGCAGGATGAGGAGGACGGGGAGGCGGTGGCCATGGGCGGAAAGCAAGCTGACATCAAGGCTGAGGAGAAGCCGGAGGTGAGGGGCTGTGAGGAGGGGCTGAGATGGGAGGTGGAGGAAGGGCCATATTCTCTGTATGGGCCCCTGCTAGGAGACGGTGGATAACAGGACCTGTACTGAGAAGAGCTGCAGGTGGACCATGTTCCATGCTGCTGTTATAACCTTCAGCGAGGTTCATAACCTGACTTGCCTTTGTAAATATGTGTCTGTATGAATGGATAGTGCTTAAATTGTTGGCTAATGATATCTCCTTGGACAAGGCGGTATGCAGAGGAAATGAATAATGCACGTTTAAGCTGATGCCGGGAATCCAAATGCCGGGAAATCCTTGCTGAGATAGATTGTTGTTTTACCTGTTTTGAAATGATTTTAATAATCTGAAATGCCACCGAACCTGCTTGATTAAACTGCTTGAAAACGTGCTCGCCTGCCTCTGGACTTTTTTCCAGTTTCGTTTAACCCCTTCCCTTCCGTCTATCCCTACCTCAGGTAAAGGAGGAGTCCTCAGGTGACGGATGTAAATCGGAGCCCATGGAGACGTCGACGGGAGCGTCGAGCGAGGACCAGAAACCGAAGATGAAGACGGAACCTAAAGAGGAAGAGGAGGGGCCGGGATCTGTGGGGGCTAACAGCTCCCCCTCCAGCGCTCTGAACAAGAGGAAAAGTAAGGCTGCCGTGCTCCTGGCTCTTCCAGTTTCACTGTTCCCCAGTGCTGCTCTCCTAAATATGTACCTGACAAAGTAGTACAGACAAAACCTTGGATATGCAAAGGCTCAGTACAGAAGTTGTACATTCAGCTCTACTTGAAACTTTGCTTTCAGAGTGGACTGTGTAGTTGTGAAGTCAGTCAAGCCCAGGGTCTTGTGATAAGATGGGGTTTCTTACTTTGGAGATGAATTGTCACGACATTTGATATTGGTCCTTGCAGAAAAAAGGCTGGAATGAATGCTTTCTTCCTATGTATGCAGACCCAAGCTACAAAGAGCTGCCAGCTTTCCAGTGAAACTGGGTAACAAGTTCCGACAAGTATCCAATATTAATATATGTGATTGATCCTCCCCCCCGCTTTAGTACACAGCTAAATCTTCACACCCATCCAAATGTTAAGCAATCATTTGTCAAATACATTTGAGTGGAGGCACGCATAACATAGCTGAAGGAGTAAATAATGTATTATTAATGAATTATCTGTACAAATTGCTTTGTCTCAATGTTTGCATGTTTGCTATCAAGCTGAAAAAACTGACAGATGTCCCCAGTGATTTTTTTTTTCAGATTGTTAGCTTAGTAAACTGCATTATTGCACTTGGCCAGCTGGATGTTATGAATCCTGTTCAGGGAGCTGAGGGGGTACTAGTCTGTCCATACAGTCAAATGGAAATGTGCTCAAGTGTAACAGTATGTGATGCGTCTGATTTTACCCGTGCAAATACACGATTTGTAATGCGTACAGTGTTGAATTTTAACGATTTGCAGAGAAGGGAAAGTGGAGTGTGGAAATAAACTAAGGGGAATTAGGCTATGTTTACATTTAGCCTTTTGGCAGATGCCCGTTATCCAGAGGGACCGGCAAAGTAAATGTACAAAATTGCGCACGATGATTGCACATTTGTTAACATGTTGAGTTTGATTTGAGTACGAGAATGACAGTGATAGACCCAGCTTTTGAAGCCGCTGCCCTGTACAGTACTGCATTGGACCCTCTCTCCCCTTCTCTCTCCCGCGTGCCAGTCTTCAAGCCCGAGGAGCTGCGCCAGGCCCTCATGCCCACCCTGGAGGCGCTGTACCGCCAGGACCCCGAGTCCCTGCCCTTCCGCCAGCCTGTGGACCCCCAGTTACTGGGAATACCTGTATGTATTCGCACTAGTAAACCAATGTTTCATTTCAAGTGTTGATACGCACTGTGTATTTATCGAGCGCTGTGACATTTGTAATCACGTTTTTGTGCGTGCGCACATGCCTCTTTAAACCTTTCACTGCCTAACAGTGCCCTTTTGAACGAAATGCGATTCTAGAAAGTTTCACATTAATAGCCTCCTGGACATGTGATATTTAGCCCAAACCAGTTTTGCAGGATTTTTGAGTAGCATTAAGAGGCACCCTCAATGACTGTTTTACTTGGCCTCTGATAAAATGTTTACGTGTGAATATTATACACCACTGAGGTGTGGTGGAGGTACGTCTTTCAGTTGACTAGTTATACACTATTTGTCTGCTTTACTGAGCAAAGGTCATCAAGGTCATGACTGCGTGTGGTATGTTAAGGGCAGTATTCTCTTCCTGTGTAGTGCGTTGGAGAATTATCTGACTGAGTAGTTGCTCGGCTGTAATGTTCTTTGAACTCTGCATATCTGCATTTTTTCAACTGCTGAAAATTTATAGCAAATTTAATTCTGTAATACCAGAGTATCCAGTCTCTTCATCTCTCATTAACAGCGTAATTCCCTTGTATAACTTGATACTTGCACAGCCACAGATAAAGGGCACGCTTGATTGGGACAATTTACGGAATTGAAACTTGTGTCATAATGCCAGCATTTATCTGGTTCTTCTGCTTGCCTGACGATTTGGCAGGCTTTTCCAATGCGGACTACAAGCCTGAGCCAGTTTGCCCGGTGGTGCAGGGCTCTCTCACTTATCATCCCCACAACTATTTGTTATCATACAGATATGAAAATGTGTAAATGGATATTGTTGGCGGCTAAGCTGTTTGTGTGTGAATTTTGAACGTGACCACTGGCTTTGATAAGAGGTGCTTATTGACGGGATGTAATGCGGGTCCCTGTGGGTGAGCGTGTCACACGGTGTGCGTGTCTTCTGCGTAGCAGGGGGTGTGGCTGTGCCACCGCGCTCACATTCTTCTCCAGGGTGGATTCTGCAGCGGAACTGCTTGGCGGCTTTGGTGTCATCTTCACACCTCAGCTGTTTTTTCTGTTAGCGCGCTGTTACTGTACCGCTTGTGCTTAGCTGTCCATTGGTCGGCTCGCGAATGCTGGCCTCCGTAGCGACAGCCAGTGTGAGTGTTTCCGTGTGCTTTTACAGTCCTCCCCATTCAGCTGTCCCCCCAGACCCGTGTTTGCCGCCAGGTGTATCAATTGACTGATCTCAGTGCAAAATGGTAGCTGTAGTTCTCACACTGTCCTGTGCAGCGCAGTATCATGAGTTAAGAAGTATGTGTGTTTTTAAAGGCAGTGGTTTTCACCCTGAAATCAAATTGTTTCATCAGCAGCCCTCCCTCTTCCACATGTATCAAAGAGGCAAATTTAAAGAAGGAACTGAGAACAGTAATATTGACGGAAAATTACTCTGCGCTCCGTAGCTTTGTTCCCCTGTTCTTTGTTTCTGGTTAGTGTGCACAGTGGCGACACCTGCCTCCCTTTCTCACCGCCTGCAACCCGCAGCAAACTGACCCCACCCTGTCCTCCCTGAACCCCCCCCCAGGACTACTTCGACATCGTGAAGAGCCCCATGGACCTTTCCACCATCAAGCGGAAGCTGGACACGGGGCAGTACCAGGAGCCCTGGCAGTACGTGGACGACATCTGGCTCATGTTCAACAACGCCTGGCTTTACAACCGCAAGACCTCCCGCGTCTACAAGTACTGCTCCAAGCTGGCCGAGGTGTTCGAGCAGGAGATCGACCCCGTCATGCAGGGCCTGGGCTACTGCTGTGGGAAGAAGGTGGGTCGGTGGAAGACCCTGTGTGTGTGTGTGTGCGCGCGCGCGCGTGAGTGCGTGTGTGTTCCTGCGTCGTAAGGTGGAAGGGTATCGGGCCGACGCCATGTCCTGTATGTACTGTTTTTTCATGCCAGCTTAGCGGATGCATTGTGTTCTCCTTGAAAGTCGCGCTGGGCTGGAGCGTCTGCTAAATGCATTGCGATGTCATAATGGCAGCTTGTGTCCAGCCTTACGGAGCTTTCATTGACAGCTTCAGCACTAAACGGTGTTGAAGCTCATGTGGGCGGGCACCCACCTGTAGCTTTAGCTGTGGCTGCACAGTAAAGCAGCGCAGCTGTTGAGCTCAGAGATCCTGATACTGATGCTGGATTCCCTCAGGGCAAATCAGACCTCTGTTGCGCTGCAGACTTCTGTTCGTGAAAGATGATTATAATCACAGTGAAGGTAATTTGATGTGGCCACCATAAACTAGACGACCTCTATAGTGTGGAGGAATTGTTACATTTGGTTGGGCTGTTTAAGTTTGTGGTCTTTAGGTGTATGTGTTGCCACGGCTTTAACATGTAAACGTTTTTCTTTCTCTCTATCTCTCTCTCTCTCTCTGTTTGTCTCCTTCAGCTGGAGTTCTCCCCCCAGACTCTGTGCTGCTACGGAAAGCAGTTATGCACTATACCCCGTGATGCTGCCTACTTCAGCTACCAGAACAGGTGAGGGGAAGGACAGCCCCCACCCAACTCGCGGGGGGTTGCACCTTGCCACTGCTGTACACCCATACGCACACAGACACACCTGGCGCCCTCCGAAACCCCCCAGCTGCACGACCGCTGGTGCAGACCCGCTGTCGTGTGCCCTCGCACTGTGACTGGCCCAGGCAGCGCCTGGCACACGCATGCGGTGTGGCAGGCATCACAGGGCCCGGGTTCCTGCAGACAGGAGCTCTGCGCTGCACAGGTCATTTACTTTGGTCCACATTTTCCGTTTCACATAGAGGGACGTACCTCTGGCCGCCCTCATTTGCTGTCTCCAAACGCAGGCAGGGAAGAGTGGCTTCCCATGCACTTACAAAAACACTGTGAATATTACACCAGTTACTCATCTTTGAATGAAAGCACACATGCAAGTTTGTTGGTTGCTCCGTAGAGGCGGTTGGACAAGTGCACAGTTGGAGAGAATTTCCTACACTTAATTACTCGTTCTGATAACTCTTTTGGAAGTTGCGTTGTATTTGTTGGGGCGGAGAAAGAAAGGATGGAAACCTCTCTGCACCTTTCAGTTGTGAATGTTTACCATCTGCTTTTGAGCTGGAAAATTCCAGCCCTTGAGGGCTGCAGTACCTGCTGGGTTTTGCTCCGTTTCAGCTCTTAATTGTATAAAAAAATCATAATTTAAACTGAAAGTCAACCCACCAGGTGCTGCAGCTATAAATCATTTGCTAATTAAACTCCAAAGGTCAACTCGAAGAAGACTCCAGCCCCTGAGGACTGCAATATCCCAGTCCTGATTTAATTCGTGTATTTTTTTGTTGATACCTTTAAAGATGTGATAATAGTGAAAAGCAGAAAATTAGCCTCTCTGCATGCACCACACATTTTAGGTGATGGTTAAATTCTTGTCTAGAAAGATGAGAAGATGTTTGAGACTTCCACTGGCTAAGTGGGGGAAAAAAAGGAAATCTTTTTCGTTTGTGTTAAACATTACATAAATCCAGTCTCAAATATTTAATCTACCATTTATATATATCACTACTGTGTGTCACTTAAATGTGCAGTCCAAAAAACACCATCCTCCCTATGGGCATCAGAGTCAAAGTGGTTGTGATGCTCAGGTGACAGGCACCAGTCCCATGAGAGCAGTGTGGGGAATCTTCACTTTATCCCTCTTGTTACCTGGGCCTTTGTTCTGATTTATGAATTTGAGTTACGGAAAGAGTGAATGCTATGAGCTCAGGCATTTTGATTGTTCAGCACACTCATAACCATGGTTCATTTCCCAGTTTTCAAACGTATGTAGTAACATCTCTCACACGTATGTAGTAACATCTCTCACACGTATGTAGTAACATCTCTCACACGTATGTAGTAACATCTCTCACACGTATGTAGTAACATCTCTCACACGTATGTAGTAACATCTCTCACACGTATGTAGTAACACCTCTCACACGTATGTAGTAACATCTCTCACACGTATGTAGTAACATCTCTCACACGTTTCATGGGAAAGGGGAATCGGCCTGTGTAATATAAAGGTGGAAACTACAGGTGTCAGTATTGGGTGGTTAATGAAAAGGCTGAGCCTTTGAAACAGTGACTAGAGTGGAATGTTATGTTGTGTTTGTTAATGTCAGTGATACCCAGAGGAAAGTTTTCATGATCGCAGGGAAACAATAGAACACTAAAGTAAATTTTATGGATGGCAAACTGGAAGTAAAGCAGCTCAACCAATCAAAAATGTTTTACAGTTATATTTTTTAATGCAATGTTTTTAATACGATTGACAGTTGTTTTACCATGCTGATGAATGCTTATGTTGCCCGCCAACCCTTTTCCCCAGTTTTCCTGTTGCAATAGTCATTGTTTATAATACCTTGGCATTTATAAAGGTGGTCCCTTTTTATTCCTGAATTTGTAAGTATGTCATATTTAAACTAACACTACAAACAACAAACAGGAGAAATTAAATGCATTCAGAATATATGTAGAGGATAACTTTTTCTGCCCTGAGTGACTCCCAAGTTTGCTTTTTCTAGTACATTTGCATGTATACATAAGTTTGAGTAAAAATTTGAACCACCTTATGTAAATGTATATTGGCTTTACCTTTTTTTTCCAAATTTGAGATTACATTTTATTTTGTACATTTTAAATTTACACAATTTACACTTGAGTAGTAAGTAAGTAAATTTAACATACATTTAAAGTCTATAGAATTAGCATTTTTCTTCTCAGGAAATAAGAATGGACCTTCTTTAAAATGGGCTTAGCAATGGAATGCTCCTGCACCTGCATTTAGTTTTATTTTCCTCATATCCATATTTATGCCATTCCACCCCCCCCCCCCCCAGCTGATTCTCCTGTTATTGTGTAGCTGTTATGTTTTGCTCAGAGACTTGTCTGGATGCTAATCGCTTTGCCTTGGCTTTCTGCTCTGTGTTATCTTGGATGTTGTGACGTCTCCCCCCTTCCCCTCTCTTTGTCGACTTGCATCCCTCCATCCTCCTTGTCTCGTGTGCATTGGTTCGTTCGTTTTACCCTCCCCATTGCCCACTTCCCTTTCCCTCCCTCCCTTCTAATGCTTACATGTGCATTGGTCTGCTTTGGTCTGATCCGCTTCAAAATTTACCCTACCTAAAAAAAAAAAAAAACCCAAAATAATCCTGCATCACGATTGGCTGCCCTGACGACAACCCTGCCCTCTGCTTCTCCTGTGTGCCTGCTTCCCCTTGGCCTGCCCTGCCCTGCCCTGCCCTGCCCTGATTGGTGGCTGCTTCCTCGTGCCCTCTCTGTGAATGGCCGTGCTGTGCGGAACGGTCTAGTTCACCAAAATATGGGCTTCTTGCTGACAGGTACCACTTCTGTGAGAAGTGTTTCAACGAAATCCAGGGCGAGAGCGTGTCCCTGGGGGATGACCCCTCCCAGCCTCAAACGTGAGTACCGTCCCGTCCTGTCACCTCACCCTCTTGCCCCTTCCTTCCACTTGGATTCACCGTTTCTTTGTACTGTTCATGGCATTTGGTCCGTTAAGTATTTTTGCACTTTGAGCTGTTAAACATTTAAATTTCATCCTCTCTTGTTCTGTAATCTTGACTTTGCTCATTCTTTCTTTTCCCTTTACCTATATTTATTATTATTTCCAATTTTCTGTTGGTCTCCTCTTCTTTGAATCAGATTCCCGCTCTCCCCCAATTCATTATACCTGCATGCCTTGGTATCCCTCTTTGGGGTCCATAGTTTATTTTTGACAACAGTCTTTTGGGTCTTGGACTGATGACTGAGAACTGTGCAGTGCAGTCTCATTGAGGGCACAGGTGGAAACCCTCAGAGAGCTTACTGTATGAACTCCCGGGGCCTGACCCCACCTGTCTGCTTAATCTGGCCCTCACGCCCTGCACTCCTGGGCTTCTCCCCTCTCATTACAGGTCTATCAGCAAAGATCAGTTTGAGAAGAAGAAGAATGACACGCTGGACCCTGAATTGTACGTTGGCTTTTTTTTTTTTCTCCTCCTTAGTTTTGAAAATGTTTCCGTTAACTGAGTGATTACTGTCAATTTAGATACTACTATGTGACAGGTTGCTGGCATTGCCCTATAGTGTAACAATTTTCTGTATATTGCAAGACAAAAGTATCATACTCTGTTGCCATACAGTGCACACAGGATGAACAGGCACTGTTTTGTAGTCAGACTGGTATATATTTTCTTTGATATCTGTACAGTAGCTGAACTGCATACACTTGTAACAGAGCTAGTATCAAGGCACAGAGCCAAATAAGGAAGCTGTAACAGACACGTTCATCGTGCCTTTTCACTCTGTTTCCTAGTATGGGTGACTTAAAAGATAGTGTTGTGTGGGGTGAGGTTGGAGCTGAATGCAGAGTTTAGGGATTTGGGGGGTGGGGGGTGGGCGTTTCGTCGGGGTGAAACCCTGAGCCAGATAATTGTGCATCCTGACTCTTAGTTATTTCTTTGTTTCCCCTCCCTAGGCTCGTGGAATGTATCGACTGCGGTCGTAAAATGCATCAGATCTGTGTTCTGCACAATGACACTATCTGGCCCTCAGGGTGAGTCTGTCTCCAGTCCTAGTCTTACCTCAGCTCTGATGGAGGGGAAGAATGCTCTTCCTGTCCTCTCACCGTTCTTTCCATCACGTCGTGCTCGCTCCTCTGTCCTGTGGACGCAAAGGATACGCCTTCCCGCCTTCTCTGCACAGCTGAAGAGAGCATCCGTTGTTTGATTATCCCGCTGCCGCTCTGACCCCTCTACCCTCTCTCTCCCCCCTGCGCCTCCTCTCTGCGCCCCACAGCTTTGTGTGCGACGGCTGTCTGAAGAAGTCCAATAAATCGCGGAAGGAGAACAAGTACGCAGCTAAAAGTAAGTGGAGCGCAGTGGGAGCCGGCTCCTCTGCGGTCGTGACTCTGTGTCACGCAGCGTGCATGTATCAGCCTCTGTCTGTGTTTCTCACGCCCTCCCCTTACGGAGGATTCCAGTCATAATTATATCTCTGTTTGTTCTCTCTCTATGTCGACATCTCGACATCTATATGTCGTTTTCAGGGAAAAAATGTAAATCCCCTTTCTTCTTCTTAAATTCTTTTATTCACAGTATGTAAAAATAAGGAAAAAAAATAGGTGTTCTGAAAGGGCGTCTGCGCCAGGATGGAATTGAAGTTTAACATGGATTGGCGCTAGGGGCCACGTCAGGTGTAATACTGTCCTAAAGCCCACTCCAAGTTTGTATGCGTACGGAGATATCAGTGTACAATACCCGACTCTTGTTACTGCAGTCAGGCTATGCAAAAGGCTTGTCTTTTGTTGCCCAGCAACACTGATCTGGTTCTATACTTTTCTGAAGGAAAGCTGCTACTACTCAGTGCTCTTCGGTAGTAGACAGGAGAGGGAAGATATTGGCAATTTTTGTGTATCTGAAGTTGTTTTCAAGTTGCAGTGACTTGCATTGTGATGTTCACCAGAATCCTTGCCTCACAAATACATTAATAAAGATCAGGCAGAGCTGATTGTGACAAACCATTCCAAAGGATTTATTAAATTAATAATCAAACTGGCTTCGAGTGTACCACTGTGCAACATTTGTCTGTGTAAGGGGAAAGTGCTTCAGTTCACTCCGCTTACCAGTCGTGTCTGTTTTCTTTCCTTTGACTTTATCATCCACCATCTTCCCTCCATCCTCCTCCTCCTCGTCCGGCCCTGCGTTTCACAGGGCTGCCCCAGACGAAACTGGGCTACTTCCTGGAGACACGGGTGAACGATTTTCTGAGGCGGCAGAACCACCCAGAGTCCGGCGACGTCACTGTCCGCGTGGTCCACGTCTCCGACAAGGTGGTGGAGGTCAAGCCTGGCATGAAGGCCAGGTGAGCCTCACGGGGAGACCGGCAAGGGAGGAGAGGAGTCAGAGACGGGGAGGAGAGGAGTCACAGATGGGGGGGAGATGAGTCAGAGACGGGGAGGAGAGGAGTCAGAGACGGGGAGGAGAGGAGTCACAGACGGGGGGGAGACGAGTCAGAGACGGGGAGGAGAGGAGTCAGAGACGGGGAGGAGAGGAGTCACAGACGGGGAGGAGAGGAGTCAGAGACGGGGAGGAGAGGAGTCACAGATGGGGGGGGAGACGAGTCAGAGACGGGGAGGAGAGGAGTCAGAGACGGGGGGGAGAGGAGTCAGAGACGGGGGGGAGACGAGTCAGAGACGGGCGGGAGAGGAGTCAGAGACGGGGAGGAGAGGAGTCAGAGACGGGGAGGAGAGGAGTCACAGATGGGGGGGAGACGAGTCAGAGACAGGGAGGAGAGGACTCACAGACGGGGGGGAGGGTGGAGGGGATCTGCAGAGAGAAGAAGGAGTGGAGTCGCAGAGAAATTAAACCATTGAATTGGCTTAATTTTTGTTACGTCTAAATTCACATCTGGCACAAGTTGTGTATGTGGCAGGGACAGACCACACGAGAGGAAGGTAGCAGCTGAAGGAAGATATGAATAGCAACGGGTTGACTGGAGTGTAGTGAAGGAGTGAAGATAATCAAGCTGGTGTGACTGGACAATAAATGCTGTCATTGAGCATTCAGTGCTGTCATTGAGCGGGTAACAGGACATTAAGGGTACATTATGTGTTGCTATACCTGTATGCCAACTCTCCTACGCCCCTGTGCTTTCTGCAGGTTTGTGGACAGTGGGGAGATGGCAGAGTCCTTCCCTTACAGGACGAAGGCGCTGTTTGCGTTCGAGGACATTAATGGAGCTGACGTCTGCTTCTTCGGCATGCACGTGCAGGAGTACGGCTCGGACTGCCCGCCGCCCAACCAGAGGTGAGCGAAACAGCCCTGCGCGTGTGCCCGAAAACCCGTGCTTCAGTCTCCTCGTAATCCCCATCGTTCCTCAAGACATTACACTCTGATTACCCTCCCTTGGCCCCTGTAAATGGCCTAATCATTTACCCGCTTTCTTTCCATCTTTCCTGCTTTGTGCTCTTTGTTGCGTTTTGTGGTGACCTCTGCCTGCTTCCCTCTCCCCTCCTCCTCCAGGCGGGTGTACATCTCCTACCTCGACAGCGTGCACTTCTTCCAGCCCCGCTGTCTGAGGACCGGCGTCTACCACGAGATCCTCATCGGGTACCTGGAGTACGTCAAGAAGCTGGGGTGAGGAGGCCGTGACCGCGTCTGCTGCTCTGCCGTGGGCTGAGCGATACGGAGCTCTCTCTCTCTCTCTCTCTCTCACACACACACACACACACACACACACACACACACACACACACACACACACGTCTGCCCTCTCTCACACTACTGTCCCCACATGCTTTCAGTTTCATTTGTTGTCTGCCATTGGTGTGCCGTTCACATGATCAGTTACCTTGGCAGCCAGCCTATCAGCTTCTCTAAACTGCCCTGTGAGCGGTGTTGTTTAGTACTTGGTAATGTAAAACTCCATTGTTGCTCCTCTGCTTCAGGTTTACGACAGGGCACATTTGGGCCTGTCCCCCAAGTGAAGGAGATGACTACATCTTCCACTGTCACCCTGCTGACCAGAAGATCCCCAAGCCAAAGCGCTTGCAAGAGTGGTACAAGAAGATGCTGGACAAGGCCGTGTCCGAGCGCATCGTTCACGACTACAAGGTAGGAACAGGAGTAATTCAATGAAAAATCTGGTTATGAAATCTGTCGTGGTTTATACAACAGACAGAACCATTTCTTTTGCCATTACTTCTCTGGAAACAAATGTTTCTCCAAACAACCACCGCCAGTGCTAGGTCAGGTTACCATGTGATGAGCTTTGTTTTTGTTTAAGGATGCATGCTAATGGTTAATGACTGGATTTTATGTTATATAACACATAGTCTGGTTGTTGGTGGTATTACTTTTATTAAAGTAAACATCTCTTAATTAAAACACAGATTTCCATTTTGTGATAAAGCAGACATGCAGACTATACTTTGGTTACTTAGTAACATGGCTAGTCTTTTTTTTTTTTTTTAATGGACTGATTAAAGTGAGCAATGTATCCTTGACTTTTCTGTGTGTAAGCTGGAAATGGGCTGGAGAAAAAATATTTTATTTCATGTCACTGAACATTGTAGTGCTTGAGCAAGCCGATGAAGCCTTTATATGGAAAATGTGTTTAAATGTGTGTTGCAACGTATGATGGTTGTTTTTTTTAAGTGTACATTTCTATTTTCTCCCTTCTGTCTTCATGAATTGATGGATATTTCCACTGTTCTCCCAGGATATATTTAAGCAGGCGACCGAGGATCGTCTCACCAGTGCGAAGGAGCTGCCCTACTTTGAGGGCGACTTCTGGCCCAACGTGCTGGAGGAGAGCATTAAGGAGCTGGAGCAGGAGGAGGAGGAGAGGAAGAGGGAGGAGAACAGCACCTCCAGCGAGAGCATCGACGTGAGTGGTCAATCCAGACGGGAAGGAAGGGAAATGCACTTTCCAGAAGGTGTGCAAAAGCTTCCGGTCTGACAGTGCTCTTTTACCTCTCTGATGCCTTCAGGCCTCTAAAGGTGACAGCAAGAATGCGAAGAAGAAGAACAGCAAGAAGACGAGCAAGAACAAGAGCAGCCTGAGCCGAGCCAACAAGAAGAAGCCGGGGATGCCCAACGTGTCCAACGACCTGTCCCAGAAACTGTACGCCACCATGGAGAAGCACAAGGAGGTGAGCGGCTCGCACACGTACTCACTCACACAGGGCCCTGGCCTACCCTGGAGCCTCGAGCAAGCAAGTTCTCACACACAGTCAGCTTCGATTCATGCATGCGTGTACACGCATTACATGCATTTACATTACATGTATTTGACTATTGGCCCTTGCCCACAAAACTAAACTTGAAAGTGAATCTTTCTACAAACAGTTACCCAAACTGATTCAGATGACCCAGACTGATTCAAATGACCCAAGCTGATTCGCATGACCCAAACAGAATCGGATTCAGTATTCAAAGTATCTCAAAAGTAGCAGGTCATTTGCACCAATGACTTGTTCACTGCATTTAGTTTATGCCAGTCATATTGTGGCTGACCTGCCACACCAGCACAGTGTGTGATTGCCACTCGGTGAGGTTAAGTCTGAGCGTTGCTGCAAGTTGGCCATGTCTGAGGCTTTCCCTTTTGCACCCTCCTCTCTGCCCCCGAAGGTGTTCTTCGTGATCCGGCTCATCGCGGGCCCCACCGCCAACTCCCTCCCGCCCATCGTGGACCCGGACCCGCTGATGGCGTGCGACCTGATGGACGGGCGGGACGCCTTCCTGACGCTTGCGCGGGACAAGCACCTGGAGTTCTCCTCGCTGCGGCGCGCCATGTGGAGCTCCATGTGCATGCTGGTGGAGCTGCACAACCAGAGCCAGGACCGCTTCGTCTACACCTGCAACGAGTGCAAGCACCACGTGGAGACCCGCTTCCACTGCACCGTGTGCGAGGTGAGGAGGCGGCGGGGGGTTCGAGGCGATCTGCGCGCGCTGCGCACACGCTGTCCTCCACACTGCTGAGGCATTACGGGGGGAGAGGGGAGAGGGAAGGGGCCGCTGTTGCTACACAGCGTACACCTGTGTGAGGAGGAGGACCTGGGGGCGGGAGGACAAAGTGTGGCTTTGACATGAATAGGACTGAATTGTGGTGGGCAGCAGGCATAGAGAAGTAAGGAGCCACGGTCACTGTGGTCAGCGTTACATTACATTCATTTAGCAGACGCCCTTATCCAGAGCGACTGACAGCACAAAAGAACAGAAGTGTATCCATTCAGGTTGAATGAGCAGAAGTTTGAGACCGGGGTACCAACGCTCCTAGGCCAGTGAGTGTGGGCGTAGCGCTATTCAAGCCTTACCACAAGTTTTCTTGTGCAGCCTGACTAGACAAGAGAAGTCAAGTATACTACCATACATCACAGTCACTAGATCACACAATCCAAAACGCATCACCACACTGCACAAACTATACTGTTGTAACCCTCTGTACTTTTCTCCTCTCTTCTCAGGACTACGACCTCTGCATCACCTGCTACAACATTAAGGGCCACGAGCACAAGATGGAGAAGCTGGGCCTGGGGCTGGACGACGAGAGCAACAGCCAGGCGGCGGCCTCCATGCAGAGCCCCGGGGACTCGCGCCGCCTCAGCATCCAGCGCTGCATCCAGTCGCTGGTGCACGCCTGCCAGTGCCGCAACGCCAACTGCTCGCTGGCCTCCTGCCAGAAGATGAAGCGGGTGGTGCAGCACACCAAGGGCTGCAAGCGCAAGACCAACGGCGGCTGCCCCATCTGCAAGCAGCTCATCGCCCTCTGCTGCTACCACGCCAAGCACTGCCAGGAGAACAAGTGCCCCGTGCCCTTCTGCCTCAACATCAAGCACAAGCTCCGGCAGCAGCAGCTGCAGCACCGGCTGCAGCAGGCGCAGATGCTCCGCCGCCGGATGGCCAGCATGCAGCGGACGGGCCAGCCGGCGGGCGGCGGGGGGCTCCCGTCCCCCGGGAACAACGGCGCCACCGCCCCCAGCACGCCCACGTCGTGCGGCACCCAGCCGCCCACCCCGCAGACCCCCACGCAGCCCAGCCTGCCGGCCCTGCCTCAGCCGGGGGTCCCCCCGCAGCAGCAGGGCCCTCCGCAGGGCGGGGTGCCCCAGCACCACCTCCACCACCACCTGCAGCAGATGCCGGGAGGGGGCGTGATGGGCTCGCCTCAGCATCCGCAGATGGGTGGCCAGGTCCCCCAGCCACAGGGTCCGCTGCCCAACAGCCTGCCTCCCTACACGCCCCGGCCCCCCGGCTCTTCTCCGCACTCTCAGTCCCAGGGGAAGCCGGGGCTGGGCCCGGCCACCCCTCCCCAGCAGCACCCCAACCCCGGCCAGCCCCCCACGCCTCAGCAGCAGCAGCAGCAGCAGCAGCAGCACTCGGGACCGCCGCCGGCCGCCGTGGAGATCGCCATGAAGATCCAGCGCGTGGCCGAGACGCAGAGGCAGATGGCGCAGGCGCAGATCCTCCAGCGGCAGGCGGCGCAGGCGGCCGGCATGATGCCCCCCCACCCGCACCACCAGCCCCCGCAGCCCCAGGCCCCGATGGGCATAAACCACCCGGGGGGAGGCATGGTGGGGGCCCCCGGGCTGCCCCCCCAGGCGCAGGCGGCCGCCGCCAGGGCCCACATGGAGCAGCAGCAGCAGCAGCAGCAGGGCATGGTAGTAGGGGCAGGCATGCAGCAGCAGCAGCAGCAGCAGGCCAACCCTCAGGCCCAGCTCCCTCCCCAGGTGCAGCTCCAGCCGCAGCAGCAGGGGGCGCCGCAGCTCCCGCCCTCCCAGCAGCAGCAGTGGGGCGGCCCGTCCATGCAGCCGCAGCAACAGAGGCAGGGCATGATGGGACAGATGGGACATCCGGGGATGGTGACGGCCCAGCAGCAGCAGCAGGCGGGGCGCGGCGGGATGATGGGCATGCCGGGAGCTCCGGGCGGGGCGGCGGGGGGTGGAAACCTGCCCCAGGCCGCCCTGCAGGAGCTCCTCCGCAACATGCCCTCTCCCCGCTCCCCCATGCAGCAGCAGCAGGTCCTCAACATCCTCTGCTCCAACCCGCAGCTCATGGCCGCCTTCATCAAGCAGCGGGTGGCCAGGTACCAAGCCGGGACGCAGGGCGGGGCACCAGGTGGGGTACAGGGCGGGGCGCCGGGCGGAGCCCCGCCGGGTATGGACGGTCAGCCGGTCAGCGTGAACCCCGGAGCCCCGGCAGGGATGCATATGGGCCAGGGTGTGGGCATGCCTTCCATGGCTCAACTCCAGCAGCAGCAGCAGCAGCAGCAGCAACAACAACAGCAACAGCAGCTTCAACAGCGCCCCCTAATGGCTGGGAATTTGCAGCAGCAGCAGCAGCAGCAAATGGCGGCTCTCCAACAGCAGCAGCAGCAGCAGCAGCAGCAGCAGGGCGGCATGCAGGGCCAGGGTTCCCCGATGGCCAACATCAACCCTCAGTTCAGAGAGCTGCTGATGAGAAGGCACATGCAGCAGCAGCAGCAGCAGCAGCAGAAGATGGGCAACCACGCCCAGTTCCAGCAGCCCCAGCCCCCCCAGCAGCAGCAGCAGCAGGGCTACCTCGGCCAGCCCGGCATGCCCCCCCAGCAGCCCGGAGGGCCACAGCAGGGGCCCCAAGCGGGGCAGCAGCAGCAGGGCTACCCAGGATCGGTATCCCAGCAACAGGTTGCCGCGGCGCTGCAGCATAGGCTCCAGCAGCATCAGCACCATCTCCAGATGCAGCAGCAGCAGCAGCAGCAGCAGCAGCAGCAGAACCCCATGGTGGGGCTGCAGGGGGCTGACGGCACAGCCGGGGGTGGAGGGGGCGGAGTCCCCCCCCAGCAGCAGCAGCAGCAGCAGCCCGGCCCCCAGCCTCCGTCTTCCCAGGCCATGCTCCAGCAGGCCATCCACCAGAGGCTCCTCCAGCAGCAGCAGCAGCACCTGGGCGGCGGCTCACCAGCCCAGCACAGCAGCCCCATGAGCCCCCAGCAGCAGCAGCAGATGTCCCAGCCGCTGCCCTCCTCGCTCAGCAGCCAGGTGCGCTCGCCCCAGCCCTCCCCGCGGCCCCAGTCCCAGCCGCCCCACTCCAGCCCCTCCCCCCGCATGCAGCCCCAGCCCTCCCCCCACCACATCTCCCCCCAGACGCAGACGGGATCCCCGCACCCGGGACACCTCCCCCAGCACCACCCCGGCATGGGGCCGCCCCCGCCCCAGCAGCAACAGCAGCAGCAGAACCCCAACGCCATGGACCCGGGCCCCTTCGGCGCCGACCAGAACGCCATGCTGTCGCAGCTGGGCGGGATGGGGGGCCTGCACGGGCCCGGGCAGGCGGACATGTTGGCGGGCGGCAGCCAGGACCTGGGGGCCAACATTAATCACAACACCTTAGACATCATGTAGCATTACAGTGCATTCAAAACCGTTCATCTGGGGCTGTTTTAGGATTTTTATTATTATTTAATGTCCTTCAGTATAAATAAATGAACTTCCTATGGGAGATGCTACAATAAAGCAACAAATCAATGAATGAAAAATTAAATGAATGGTAAATTATTGCTGTTAATATATATATGTATATATATATATATATTTTGCCAATTGTGTACAAAGTTTTGGGGGAGTCCTCCTTTAGAGAATGACAGGTAATATTTTTGGGGGGTATTTGCCTTTCTTAATAAATATTTTTAAGATTTTAAAAGCGGCAAAAAAATTAAAGAGCAAAGTGACTTAACATAATGGTCTTTTTTTACTGTATGTTTCTCTCCATAAACCAGTCATGATTGTATCCGTCTTGCAGAGTGAAGTGGATATATTATTGTTATTAATATTAATAATTTGTCTTGATCCAAACATCACAACATATCTTCCTTCTAAGTTTGGGTTTGCTTTATTTTTTTTTTTCCTGACGGTTTGTTGGCATATATGTACTTTGAGACTGCTAAATTTCGGAAAGAGTATATTTTTGTTAGAGACTGTTAAAATGTGCTTGGGGTTTCAAAAGGGTGATGTTATAACGTTTTGCTTTTAGAATTTTGCTAGGGGGCGGGAGGGGGTGGGGGAAGGGGAGGGGGGTTTAAATGAAACTTTACAGTGTTGGTGAGAACTGTCTCGCAGAGTGCCAGTCTCACACTTACTTATCATCGGGAATGCCAACCAATAGTGTGTCGGTTTTCATTTATGAGCCACGCCCCTCCATCACACACACACGCCCCCTCCTATGAATGTGCACTCCTTGTATTTGACATATGTGACATTTGATGTACTGCTGAATCGAGGGGGGGGTGAGGGTGGGGGTGAGGGGGGGTTAGGTTCAGCAGTATGCTTGTGTGTGTGTGGTGGAGATGGGCTTGCGGGGTGGGTCGTTTGAAGTCTACCAGTGGATTTATGTAATGGGACTGTACTGGAGAATTCTGAAATGAACTCTGCTGAGGAGACATAACTGAGGAGGGGGAAAGCAGGAGAGTGGGGGTGACGAAGATCAGCCCGCTTGGACTGTGACTGCACCAGGAAAAACTGCCTCCCTGACCCCCCCCCCCACCTCCCCCACCTCCCCCAATGAAGTAACAGTTCCACCCCTTCCCAATTTCTCCATGCTCAGAACTTTGGGAATTTAATTTAATATTTTTTACTGTACAAAGAAAACAACAAAACTGTGGACTTATTAAATACTGTTTTTGTAATAAAATGAAAATTAAAAAATCAAAGTTGTACAGACTTTAAGACAGACAGACAGAAGGACAGGGAATTTTTTTGTATCTGCTTTTTCCCAGTAAGTTAGTTTGGAATTGCAGAAATAATTTGAAGTCAGGATTCCACATGAAATGTTTAAAGCTTTAGGAATTTGGGGGGTGGGGTGTAGTTGAGACCAGCACCAATGCGCCTTTTGTGTAATTTAAAAATGTTCTAATAATGACACTGAGATGCTGGTGTGTACTGCACACCAACACGGTTTCTCTCTCTAACATACACAGACAGACAGACACACAGACACACATATATATATATACACACACCCCCACACACACACATATATACACACACAATGTGCCGTGGATTTGGGGCTCACCCAGTGTGTGTCAGAAGGTGGACTGGTGGTTTGCTTTAAAAAAAAAAAAAATAGAAATGGACACAATAATCACAAGTTCACACTATTTTCCTTTAAGGGGTGAGCTAAAGGAAAGTACCACACAATGTAAACAGTGGCAATATGGCTTGAGACTTATTTTGTAAAAACAAAAAAAAACTCCTTTTATATATAGATATATTATTTAATTTTATTTTTGAAAAGGAAAACTTGAACCTACAGGAATTAATAAACTTTTTTTTTTGTACTGAAGATGTAAATGTGATGCAAAATGACACTGAGTTCGCGCTCCTCCCGAAGGGGAGTGCTGAGAAAAATCATGCCATTCTGAACATCCAGTTGGCATACTTGCATATATAAATATATACATACTGAATCGCTGTGCAGACTGCAGCCACTCAACTCTTGTTGTTTTTTTTCCTGAAAGAGAGATGGACTCGGACTGGAAAAAAAAAATCTTTTTGTTTTGTTTCAAAAGGAAACTTTGGCCACTTGTCTTGTTGACATATTTTGGTGCTTGCTGAAAGGAAGCAAAAAAAGAATGAACTGTTGCTCTGTTTTTATTTGATTTTTTTATTCTAATTATTTTGGTGGTCAGATTTTTTTTTTTTTGCCAATTATTTAATTGTATATTAAAGTATGTTTGTACCATTGGAAAAATACATGTACTGCTCGTGGGGTTTTTATTTCCTTCATGTTTGTCACCTAGATAGTGATGTTACCCCCCTGACTTAGGAATTGGGACCCTCCACCTCCCCATCCCATCTAGACACCCCTTTGCCACCTTCATTTTTCTGCCCTGGTCCCTCTTCAGCTTACATTATATTACATTATTGCCTTTTATCCAAACCAACATACATAAGTTACATGTGTACAGCTGGATATTGTACTGAGGCAGTCTTGGGTACAGCTGCAGTGGCCCAGCGGGGAATAAAACCGGCAGCCTTTTGGTTTACTAGTATTAAGGTTCCTTACCACTATGCTGCACTGCTGCCCTTAGCTGTCTTGTTTTGTTGGGAGTTTGGAAACCATTATGCGCTTGCAGTCCTTTAAAGCCGTGCACCTCAGATCCTGTGCGTTGCAGGCTTTTGTTTTTCAGAGTGCAGCAGTTGTATTTCCCCCACAGGTGCTCTGTGTTTTGTCCCAAGAGGCAGCTCTGCACCATCCCGAGATGCACAGGGTTTCAGCTCTTTGCAGAAAGTCTCGACTCTGAAGATGTGCCGGAGTCACAGGTGGCCCGAGTCACCCTAACAGGGGAAAGCTGTCTTAATGAAGCACGACCGCTGACTTCAGTGGCTGGTGTCACGTTTCTGTGATCGGGACCTTACACAGCGAGGGAGCCTTTGGACAGAAGGGAGCAATACCTTTATAACAATGTACTTCACACACCTCAAGGAAAGACTCCAGCTTAGTCACCGTGCCACGTTTCCATATAGTTTAGGTGACTGAAAGGGGCCCACGTGCAATTTAAGTTGCACCTCCTGTGTAAAAGGGTAACTCTAATTTATGGCCTGTGCATGTAGCTTTAGTCAGTGACGGTTGAAATGAGTCTTCAAATGCTGTACTTGTGCCTGTTTTCCATGTATTACAACATGTCCAATATCCTTGCACGTTAAGGTGCTGTTAAAGCCATCTGTGAAAGAATGCATCTCTTGAAATGGGGAACAAGCGAAGAGATTTTACAGTGAGGCCTGTTAGATGGAGGTCCATGCCTGGGTCCGTTGTGCCTCTGCAGTTAAGCTATACAAAAGACAGTTTTTCTCCAGAGCAGGGTTGCACACTGGGGATAGGTTAATCATACTTTGTGAAGTGTGTATTACTGCTTTGATCCTATGAGGCAAAGGACAATGACCTCTGGTGGTGTATAATGGAACTGCACTTGTGGGCAAGCTTCTTTTTCCTGGCAAACTTTTAAGAACCTAATGGTTTTCTGGCTTTGATACGAATTTCTGGTGCAGAAGTGTATGTGCTGTAAACAAAACGGACGAAATATCCTCAAACTGACAACACGGACAAAGGTATTAGTTGAGCACGTGTGACAAAAAATTCCATGGTATGGAATGTAATCAGCAATAAGCCTTAATGGCTAGGTCCAGGGTAGCTTGAGATGCCAAGCCTGGAACTCAGTCGTGCCTGTTTAAACTGAAACCCTGCCCACTAGGCTACTGAGAAACAGGCTTACTCCGGAACACAGACAGGCACTCCACGGACTTTATACTGCTTAATTAGCTACAGTTGGATTCTTGCATCCTAAAGCTGTTTGTGGGCATCCATGTGACTTGAGATTGAGACTCAAGATCTCACAGACCTCCATCCAGGCCTGGTAGTGCATGGATTCAAGGTCCTCTGAAGCTGGCTGATCCGAATCTGTGATGTCAAGGTCCACCTTTCCTGCCATGGACACCAAAAATAACCCAGTTGTGAGGGGCCTAGGAGATATGACATAAACTCAGCCTTTATGGCCTACCATCAGCGACTCTTAGTCTCTCCCTTCTCAGATGCCCGCCAGCTCCATACTGTCAAGGAGCTTATGGAGGTCCTATCAATGGTGGAGATCTGCTGGTCCCTGCACTGAATTGCTGATGCAGGCAATAGCCCATCTAACTACCAGGAAAAGGAGAGCACAGGACAAAGGCTCAGATGGATAGCTTTCAGGACGTATTCACAAACCTTAATACTAGTAATCCAGTACCCTCCACCAGTTCACTGCTCAGCCTGTCACCAGAGAATGATCAATCCACTGGACTCACCATGTGTGTAGCTTCAGTTAACAATCAGATACAAGAGTGTGTTCTTACCGACACCCTCAGCAATCTCTCTCTCTCTCTCTACCCAGCCTTCATTCCAGGGGATCCAATGCACAGTGTGAACAGCAGACACAGTCTGAGAGAGGAGTGTTAATGCCTGCCTCCATAACACATCAGCACCCCCTGTGCCCACACCGCACCAAAACTCATATTCAAACAGTGCGAGACAAAATGGTGAACATCAGTCACTACAAAATGTTTCCCACAAGTGACACAATATATGTGTGGTGTGTGTCTGACCTTTCAAAAAATATCTACTTGTTCTAAAAAAAAAAATACAATAGAAAATACAATCCACTAAAATATATAAAATATTGGCCACCTATTTATTTTAAGTACAATAAAAAAGCTGATAGAGTTCTATATGTTTACTTATACAAAGACAGAGAAAAAGTAATAATAGCTTTACAATATTCTTTTTTTTTCAGTTGTAAAGTGCAATTTGCAATTTTTTACTCAACAGTGAACAAAATGCAGCCAAAGCGCCCATGTATGCTAATCTTAAGTGTGAACAACTCCTACTCATCAATACAAGAGCATTAGCAATGCCAATCATAATTACAGAGTAAAAAAAAAAATAAAAATCTGCTCCTCCTCTTCACAAGTACACAAAATTCTCCTGCAAAATAAATAGATTACATTCAGTCCATAATACAAAAATAATGCCAGAGGTTTTTTTTCAGTTTTTAAAAATAAATGACACGTAAGAATGGTATTTTTCTCTTTCCCTTTATAGCCTGTAAACAAACTGCAGAGCTTCTGTGGTTTCGCTCTCTCCTCTTTGACTTCACACTTTTCTCTTCTTTCAGCCTGGAGGACATAAAAATGGCTGCCCCATCTACCCAGCAAAAAAGCAGGCGGATGGAGACTGAGGACAGTGTGTGATCAGTAGTGAGTGTGATGATAAAAATGTCAGGCAGGTTAGAGTGTGTGTGTGCGTATGGGTGTGTATGTAAAGTTAGTCTGGGTGTGAAAACAAGACTTTCACTGAGGGCACAAGTGACAGTAGAAACAGGGTTAGTTTAAGGGAAACAATATTTTAAATGGTGACTTTTTTTAGCAATACATATTCCATTGTGATTGTATAGAGGTGAGATATGACGGCAATTAATGAGCCACGCAGTCCTGGTCCACATTGCCCACAAAAAGCTATAGATGAAAATGTGTTGAAAGTCTGGTTTCCAATAAGAACCTAACTGACGTCCATCTAAATTTAACCAAATTGATTCTTATGATATCCACATCATTTTTGAATACATTCCATACAATTCTATGGTCAACACCATAGGAAAATAAAAATAATTTAAATATTATCAAGTACTTAACTGATTACTGTAGGTAAGATTAACAAAACACTTAAATACACATTAGTTTCATATACATCCCCAGGTGGCCTCTATGTCAAGGCCTCTGTACAGTATATCGAACATGTCACATGATTTTGTGCATTAACGGTCATCAGTTTGAGACAAATGGAACACATCAAAAAATGACACCTTCTCTCCCTCCTGCATCTTGCAAACTGAGCCCAACATGGTTATTCAGTGGGAATCCATCCCTTTCTGTGATCTGAAAACGTTTAACATCAAGTGTGATAAACATGTTAACAAGGTGATTTATGATACTCCAGGGGAAGACGGACAGATTTCTATCGCTCCAGTGACTCTGCAGTGGGTAACCCTGTGTGCGAGTGGGACAAGGCTGATGAGAAAAATAAGCCAAACTTAACAGGTCACCAACTATCACCATGGAGCTGCCCACCCAATGTCATGATATAAACACAGCAGGATATGTAATCTCTCCTGCCTGATTGGATGTTCCTACAGCATAAAAACACTGTCCCAGAAGGTCAGTACTAAAAAGCAATAGAGACTGTATATTTTGACTGCGATAACAGTCCAGAACAAGCATTTGATTTTTTTCATATTTGTTTATGGAGTATAGAAATAGTTAATGTGGATTTCACCTGAAATAAAATTGCCAGGGTCATTTATTATTTTATCGTTATTTTCAAACTTTTCATTGAATTTTAGCTGCAATGCTTAAAGTGTCCATCATGGGTCCTCTGTGACCACATTGTCAAATTCAACATGATTTTTTTTTTTACTCAATGTAAACACATACACTAGAAGTGCATTTAAGTGGTGCTAATTGTAAAGGAACACATATCATTCGGATAGTACTGCACCTACGCGTACATCTTAATATGTGTGCAATTGTATGTATCAAGCATGCATCGAAAGGGTCAAAGTCACAAACGGAGGAGGACATCGGAAGAGAAGAGAGATGGAGCGGACGGGTCTCTCAGACACGGGGCATGAGTCAGACAAGAGGAGGATGAGGAGACGGAGAGATGAAGAACCTGGGAGGTACGTGACAAGGCGAGACATCGGGAGGCTTGATTGATTATCCCACCTTCTCCGTGTCCCTCTCCCTTTGTGCTCCCTTCCCTCTCCTTCCTCCCCCCCCCCCCCCCCCCCCCTTTGTGTTTATCAGAACTCCAAGCCCCAGCCTCGAAAAAACCCTTTAGCTGCCAAGGCCTCCCTGAAAGTCACTGTCAGCGAGTTGATGGTGACGTCGGTCACAGTCACCTCCCCCGGGCCCATTACTGGACTCCACCCTTCTGACCTCTCCGTTGCATTCACTTCCTCTGGCCCCACCACGGGACTCCAGGCCTCTGCCCTGCTTGACCCTGAAAGAGGGAGGGAGAGAGAGAGAGAGCATTGCATTACAGCATTGTAAATTAGCACAGAGAAAGGACATCGTACAGTATGACACTCAATGACAGACTGACTGACCAGGCAGAAGTGTACAACTACGTCATAGTGTTTTCTGTAGCAAGAGGTTAACCCCACAAATTGCCTGGGGGAAAAAAAAAAACCACACTCACCAGTCAAAATGTCTCTGTGCATCTCTGTCACCCTATCCGCTTCCTGTATAGCCTCCTCCTCTTCCTCCTCTTCTTCCTCCCTCCCACCCCAGTCCTCTTCTGGGGGTTCCTGTGTAGGTGTTGGGGCCCGGGGAGGGGTGTTGAGGCGCAGGAAGGGTGACCCCCGCTGCTTGTTCTTGCGCTGAGCTAGCCGGCGGTAGAGCCCGCCTCCCCCCGGCCTGCACTGCTGCCCCCTGGCCCCTGGATCGCTGTCCAGTGATCGGGTGAGGGACAGCCGCAGGCGGGCTGGGGGCTTCTCCGAGGCCTTGTGGGCACTGCGGAGATCCATAGTGTAGATATTCTACAGGGGGGGGAGAGAGAGACAGCAAATTGTGGCTGTACGTACACAAACTGCCCAGGGGCAGGAGTATGAGATCACTGTGCCAGGACAAAGGCAGGTCCCATCGCATTTTTTAGTGAGAGAACAAGCAGCAATTGCACGCCTCCTGGCCCACTGGACACTGCAACATGAACGCAGCACTGGGACAGGAGCACAAACAGACTCACGGCAGAAGGACGAGACCAAAAACAGGACACTGACACAGCACTGGCATGAAAGAGCACCGGCAGGTGGACACAGTACATTACATGCATTGTGATGTACATGCATGCAGTACTGTGACAACAGCACAAACATCACAATGACACAGTACCGGGATGAGAGTTCACACAGACTGTCACATCACTGAGACAAGAGCCCGTCAGCATGCGGACACAGCACTGGGAAGAGAGCACAAACTGCGGACTGACATAGCACTGGGATGACTGCACACCAGGGTTCGAATTATGAGGGGGATTGGGAGGGTCTGACCCCCCTAATTAAGACTTAGACCCCCCCAAAAGAGGTAAAAACAAAAGTTTGGGGGGGTGGAAACAGTTATATATCCTTCTTACCTGTA
The DNA here is from genome assembly GCF_013368585.1 of Megalops cyprinoides. Classification (NCBI taxonomy): domain Eukaryota; kingdom Metazoa; phylum Chordata; class Actinopteri; order Elopiformes; family Megalopidae; genus Megalops; species Megalops cyprinoides. The sequence goes on along the minus strand of NC_050583.1, from coordinate 13,961,715 downwards.
ATTGTAAATATTACAAAGTATGGTCCACCTTAGGGGTGTCTGAAATCGTATTACAAGATCGTTCCAGGCATGAATATGGGAAATATATTGTAATATTTACAATTACAGGTATGAAGGATACATAAACTGAAATGTTGTTTTTACCTCTGTTGGGGGGGGGGGGCAAGTCTTAATTAGGGGGGTCAATACCCCCTGATCCCCCCTGTAATTCGAACTCTGCTGCACACCAGCACACTGACACAGTACTGGGACGAGAGCCTGAACAGCACTGTGTACCTGCAGCAGCAGCCTCTTTGGTTTAGGGCCTCTTTTTCGATAACCAAGGGCTCTGTCCTTCTGCTCTCTGGTAAAGACAAAATGAGAAGGTGAGTGGGGGGGGGGGGGGGTGTATTGTGCTCTATGCCTTCAGAGAGACTGCAGAGAAAATGCCCTGTTAGAACGAGCGCTTTCGGTTTCACTCACTTCTCCTCATAGGCCAGGACCAGCCGAGGGTCGAGAATATGCTCCTCGGGCTCCCATGTGCTGTACCTGTCAGAGATGAACGTCAGCGCATACAATACACATGCATGAGGTGCTGCCATTTGAGCTGAACATCAGCAATATTAACAATAACAATAACAATTTCATAAAAACTGCATCCATAAGATGAGTGATGTCAGGAAGAATGATGCTGCAGTGTTCAGTTTCGAAAACAGCTCTGATCTGGTTCCCCACCCCTCACATGCAAAAACATTAAAGGGCTACGGTATGCTTACTTGGGCGGCCATCCTTTCCACTTCAGTAAGTATTCCACATTCCCCTGTTACATAAAGAGACAAAAAAAAAATCACTGTTGCAGTTATTTGCAAATGAAAGGCACACTTGCAATTCCCGCTAGAAAATGAATCAATGGCGAATTTCCTTTGGCATATATTGTACAGATGTAACCGATGACGTCAACTTAAAGGCTCGGCACCAGTGACAGCTATTATTGTGCTGACGTCACATGCACATGATCGCACTAGCGACAAAGAAAGCCAGCCTTGGATACTCCCCCCTTCGCCTAGCAAAACATTCTAGAATATTTTGCGACGCTATAGGGGGGTGGGGCCATGACAACATAGTAAGTAAATACAACACCGTTGCGCAACGTGCGCCACTGTGCCGTTCTCTCCAAGGCGGAACCAGCACTGATGACCCGCGTGCATTCTCATACCTTGTTTACATCGAAGGCTACCGATGTGCTGTAATAATCTAAGCAACAATAATGCAACATGAGCATCCATACAGCTAACGACGAGACAACACGTAATTTAACGAGGCACAGTCATTACCGAAATAATTACATCAGTAATCAGAATTGCATCACCAAAACCTAGTGTATGAATAGACAGCTACCGATGACGCAGACGTGTGTTAAAACCAATATTGTGCGAAGTTCATTTCATTTTATCAAGCAATGTGATTTTGTATTGTAACGGAAAATAAAGACGTTACGCGTTCACTGTTCGCCTTGACAAAGCCAGCGTTATCCTAATCTGACAATGTGTCAATGTATTCCCCGCTCTGTGCCTTTATAAATAAACTGCGTAGCACCATACGTGCTCACCCAGTAGTAGTTTAATCTCTCCTGCAGGCGCACGCACAATACTATGAAACGGTTTAGTGCCCATAATCGCCTTTTAGAACATGCATGCAACACGCAACGCAATAGCAATACACTTGCACATTAAGTTAAAGAGACACTCCCCACGCCCCCGCCCCCTTCCGTATGTTTATACCAGTAGCTAAAAGTAGCGGTTCAGGTGCGTTTTGTGAATTACTACATCGGATGAGTTAAAATGTAGTGCACTCTGGCTCGTGCTCCTATGCATTTGTATGCACATGCAGATAGCGAGTGTTTCTTTGAGTAAGACAGAATCAAACATATAAAGATGTGTAAACGTCTTAAAAATTGACAGGTATTACAACCGCGATACATACTCCAATCCCACTCATTTCTTACCTTTCTAACTCTCTTCTTGATTATCGATTCCACGGCAAACACTTGTTCGCCTATAGCTGATAGTTCCATCACTGTTGTGCCGTGCTCTACACACGCGTTGAGATAGAACAGATCGCTATGTTAATGTTCGTCCTAACACTCTCGTTCCTCCCCAAAGTACTTATAAATTGTAAATCCCGGTTGACACGTTTCAGAAACGCTATTCTCCACCCCCACTCCTCCCCTCCTCACTGAAGCGTTGGCTGGTTTCTGTTTTAGATGTTTTTTAACGTTTCATTTCCTGATATTTGCCCTTTCCTCCTGTGCAGTGAGTTTTCAAATCTGCGACACATCTGCACTGCTTAGCGCGTCCCCGTCCTGCTGAAAGCGCGTCCGCAACGCGCGCTTCCTTAAATCGAAAGCGAAGACACACGGGTCCGCGCACACCATGTTCAGGTTAAAAGATTGATGACGGAGCAGTTTTACTAATTTTGGATAATATTCTTTCAGCTTTAAGGTTGCTGGTATATTGCTCCGGCAAGTATGCTTACGTTAACTTGTAGTAAGCTTTACTACACTGCCAACATAATGGCAGTTGCTTTATCAGTAAGTATAAATGCACACATGACTGTCTTTTAAAGACAATATTTTGCAGGAGCTGTTTCCAACTTTTTTCAATGATTCCTACCCAATGTCCTGTACACTTACTTCCTGTGGGTTATCTTCCCCACAACACCAGACTGTCACACCCAGACACAAATAAAAGCCACACCTTTAAGAATGTATACATAAAGTATAGTAACAATTTTATTGGAAAACAAGAACAAAAAAAAATGACATTACCAAATGACATTGATTAACGTTTGCTGTAACCCCGTCTCCTTAAACAGAAGAGGTGGAAGGCAAAGCTGCGAGTGAGAGAAGGAAAATGAGGTAAAAAGCAGGGTAGACTGTCCTCACAAAATAGTTCAATGGAAACAAAATGCTCTGAAGTCAGCTCATTCCCAATGCACCTCAGTGTGCAAAGAATGGACCTTTTGGCCACACTCTGTGGCACACTATGTGCCGACAAGGAACACAGTGAGGAGTATTTTATGCATTGTCTGTAGATATGTTAAGGCTGTCTCACATCCTCAGCTCCTTAAGGTCATTTGACAGATAACTGTAACAACAAATATTAACAGATATTACTTCAGACCGCTGTGTTCAGTTTGAACCCGGCCATATTTTCTTCTTTTTTCTCCTTTCCTTTCATTCATATTATCCACTGTCCTTTTTCACCTTCATCTCTGCATAACTGCAGAACCATTTTTTTATACATTGCTCTCTCCCACCTATCTTCCATTGTCACTTCAGCCACGTTCGAGCTTTCATTACAGTTCCCATAGCACCTGTAGCTATGCCGACAACTTCACGTCAACCTCAGAACTAAATCTTTCTTTGATAACCGTCACTGACACAGACAATGTTTCCACTGTAGCACACTGTATTTCAGGTGGGTAGTTATTTGTCTGGGTACATACACTTCCATTCGCAGCACCTACATCAGACACCTGCTTGTATATATTCAGACATGATTCCCAACCTTTGGACAGCACAAACATACGTGGAACCATAACACAACTGCAGACTGCAGTACGAGAACATGATGATGGAGCCTCAGTTTAAGAAACTAAAAGGAATTAACAGTTAGACCCTTGCCGTTTGCAATATTTGCACTCCCTCCCTGTTCTCCGCTTCACTTTTTGATCCTGGGCCACAGAGCCTTACACCAACCCACACTCTCTTACATTCATTTTACATATTACAGCTATTAATAGCATCATTACATGATTACACAAATCAACCATCTTTATTACATTGTTTTTATATGGAAAATGGGATGGTTGTGTGTCCCCTTTCCATACAAGACCTCATCATTGACAGAGCATTCTCAGATTATTCGCCTTAGATCTGCAGAATGTATCCCCAGCAAATGGCAAGGGTCTCTTGTTTCATCCATCCAGGTAATGTGCTACAGGATCCACACAATTTATTAGAGCATATACGAATGGGCATAACTAACTGGACTGTTAAATGCTCCTTAATGTATTCCGGGATTATAACGCGTTTTTGCATTGTGCCAATTATAGTCCTAGGGCTGGCTGGGTTAGACAGTTAAGAGGGAGGCAGCCAACCAATGAGAACAGAGACATGACTGACTGGGCATACGAGTCTCAGGGGAGTGGTTTCTATTACGCCATTAAGGAGTGAAGGAGGACAGATTCAGGAAAATAGCACGAGAAAATCTGAGAGATGTGTAAGCAGATGTAAAGATGAAAAAGACGACAGGATGACGGTAAAGATGGGGAAAAAGTGACAGTGCAGAAAGAGAGAGAACAGGCAGAGACAGAAGTACTGACACACAGCCAGGCTTCCCCCTTTCAAACCACAAACTGAAGAAAAACAAAAAAAACATTCAACATTGAAAAACATTTTAAAAAGTACTGTCAGACAAAACACCAGTCTCAATGTCCATAAATCCATGTGTAGTGTGTTTTCAATTGTGTGAGTGTCTGTGGGTGCCCGACTCCTTTGCTGCTTCAGGTCTCAGTGGTCCAAGTTCGGCAGTGGGAGGGGAAACAGAAGAAAGTGTGACCCCTTGACTGTCTCAGTAAGAGCCCCACCTGCTGAAATATTCACACCCCAAACCTGTGCAGCAGCTGGACGGTGTCTCCAAAAAGCCAGCCAAAATATTCAACAGGTGTCAGACCTCCACGTCTGCTGAATTTCAACCTCAGCTGGCACAACCAACAGGAGCTCACAGTTCTTCCCTCGTAGCTCGCGACGCAGGAACTTCCTGTCATGTGACAAAGATCGAAGGAAAGGAAAAATCAATAAGGCCGGTAACAAGTTAAAGTCTTATTCACTTCAACAAGACCGACACATTCAGTTCCACTGCCTACAACTGGTCCCGACTCCCCACATGACGCGTGTTAATTGATCAGAATCAAATTCTCTGAGTCTTGGTTGAAAGATGTGACCATCCTGACCTGAAATCTGTACAGAAGGAGCAACATCAGTAAACAATCAGTAACGACAATAGTAATAACAATCTCCATTTTCACACTGTCGACTGCTGCAGTGTCAACTTAGTTGACTCTGCTGCAGTCTGTAACTCAGTGACATGAGGCAAACACTGATTGTTACATGTAGCCAAGATGGAGGCAACCTTGGTTTAGAGAGGAATGGAGCAGAACATTCCATCTTTTAGAATCCACACAGGAAATGCAGAGCATTTAAGAATGTTCCTGAAATAAATGTTGGTACAGAAACCAATTCTCTCAAACTAATGATACTTATTACCAAATATTATCACTGCCTCAATTATGTTCTCGTAAGCAAGAACACTTTCGGTGAGCTCCTTCCTTAATTAATTATCCTTATCACTGGCGGTGGTTCATTGGAATGTGTTTCAAGGGAAGATATATTTTTGAATCTAGCCTGGGATGGAAGTATCAAATTTCACATCAATTTACATCATTTCATTCACAGAGACCCCCATGGCTAAAGACGGAGTGCTGTGATATTTACTGATTTCTGTTGTGTGAGCTCAAATGACACACAATCTGCATGGTCTTGACTGCTGACAGAAAACAGTTAAAGGGATTGAAATCAGCTTTGAATTTTGAAATGAAATTTAATACTCCAAAGAGGAAAAAAAAAGGCCAGGTCATCAGTGAGGAATGTGCTCTTTCAGCTCTTCCAGTGTTGCACAGAGTCAGCTGTGATGTCACTTAACCCACTCCCCTTTCTTCCAGCTGTTTCAGAACGTCAGCTGGAGGATTAACTGAAGGATTTTCCAAGCTTGGTGATTAAAACAGAACATAACATTTTTTTTTTCATTTTTCACTGCATTTGCACTTTTTGAGGCACAATCTGCAGTTTGTTATAACTGATTTTATGCTTTCAGAGTTTGTTCACACACCCTCAACACTGCTCAGAACATTCTCATGCACAAGGCTTTCATTATGAGTTCACACATGCAAAACTTCTATTCGAGAACAATATGTCTGTTTTGTAATTGGTCTAAAACAGATCTTCGGTTAATTGTGTACGCACAAAGTCTGCATTTATACACTGAAGACCCAACAGACAAACAGACCTAACCTGCAGCCCTCCTGCAGGGCTGAGAGATAGAAACAAATAAACCTGCCAATACTGACAGAGAAACTCATGCAGCTACAGAGTTACAGACCTACAGACACAGTGCACAGATGCACTGACAAAAGGACACAGAAACTCACAGGCACAAATACAGCAAGGCACGGTCACATGGATACAGACAACTGCACACAGACTCTCAGGTCTAGATTCAATCAAACTTCATTCTTAGCTTCAAGAAATTTTACTTTTCCTCCCACAATACAGCAACGTGTTTGTCATTAATGTTTGTGACCGCCAAATTCTCTGAACTCTGTTTATGCTGAAAAATGAATACCACTTGGCATCTGAATATGAGCCGAGGTGTATAGAGACACTCAGGTAACAAACACAGACGTTGCCCTGGAGGATGTACCTGAGCTCATCAGGGGGGCCAATGGCGTGAGGGCAGCGTAGCTTAGAGTCCAGGTTGTAGTAGACCCCGCCCACCTCCCGAACACCAATCCAGTGCTGCCGTTTGAGGGGGAGGCGCAGGGGGCCCCAGCACAGGTTGGAGGGCACGTTCAAAATGAAGCCTGTCACATTGGGCAAGGCAATGTTGGACACATCCCTGTGGGAGAATAGCGCACACACGAACACAGCTTATAAGGCAGTGCACACAAACACAGCTTGAACCGGTATGTACAGTACATGATGACAGAGAGCGCACTGCAGTACATAAATATTTCGAAGAAATGCAATCACTTACCAAATAAGAGAGTATAAATATACTGTACAGTGCAGCAGTTATAATAAAACTGACTGTTACCTCCGCTTGTCCCACCACACAGCCTCATATCCACGTGTTTGCAGGGCGGCCATGATGACGTTGACATCGTAGTTGCCGTTACCCAGCATGCTCTTCTTGTGTGGTGTTACCAAAGTGCTGGGAGAGAGCCTGCATGGGTTAAAAGAAGGGAAGAATAGAAAGAAATCGAGAGACTGAGAAAAAGAGAGAGCGGGGGAATGGGTGGACAGGTGTTCCACATGCAGTGATATATATTTATATTTATATTTTATTTATATTCATTCAACTTCTGTTCTTTTGTGTTGGATGTCGCACTGGATAAATGCTAAATGAATGTAATGTAGTATATATACAGAGAGAGAGAGAGAGAGACCCACAGGTGCAGACAGACACTTGCTTCCTGCCTCACCTCTGGGAGATCTCCTGCAGCGTGTCCCTGCTGAAAGCTGTCCCGTCCTGGAAGACGTTATTGAGCGCGTGCAGAGCACACAGCTCACGGCGCTGCTTCTCATGGTAGATGGGAGGGGGTGGGGGTGGCGAGAGGGGCAGATCCGATGTTAAATCCGCCTCACCCCCCGTCCCACCACTCTCGGCTCCACCCCGTTTCTGCTTGCTCAGTTTCCATGGCATACAACCCAGCCCCGATAGTCCCCCCCTCCCCTTACCAGAACCTGGAGCACTCCCCATCACTGTCCCCTCCTCCCTCCACAGCAACCATTCAGCAGCGTGTGGGGGAGGAGCAAGGGGAGGGGGTTACCGGTAAATTAATGTTAAACCCTTTCACTTCATCCACCTCCTACCTTCTTAAAAATGGAAAGCAAACAGCTGAACTTGACTTGGAAACTGGAACTTGACCTTAAGAATCACCACAAAGTGACGTGCATGAAACTGCTGCAATAATGACAGCTGTATGACGATAAGCGAGGTGTGAAAGGAACAATAAAAAGGCAGATAGCCGGGGGAGAGAGATACTAAGTAAAACGAAAATACATATTCCTGCGTTCCACTTCCTCCATTTTGCTCTCTTTTCCAAATTTTCCAACTGCCTCTCCCTATCCCTTACGGCACAGCAGTTCTTTCCATTTCAAGGGAAGGTACAGTGTTCCAACATCTAAAAGATAAAATGAATAACTTCTGTTGGTCAGACAGATGCCCAGAACAGAGTTCCGTGATGTAATAGGTCAGTGCTGGCGGGCGAATAGTGAGGACGGCACCTCTCTCTTCTGTCTGCTCCCAAACACCATCCTGGGCAGAGAATAAAACACAAGACTAAGACAACAGCAACACAAAGTGCTGTAACCGTGCACACACATTAATACCTTCTGTCCTCCCATTCCCCCAATCTCTCTTTCTCTCAGTCTCTAGATTTCTTTCTATTTCTCCTTTCTTTTAACCCCACAGGCTCTCTCCCAGCGCTTTGGTAACACCGCACAAGAAGAGCATGCTGGAAAATGGCAACAGTCAGGAAGTAACAGTCAGTTTTATTACAACTGCTGCATTGTACAGTATACAATAAGTAAGACAATAAGTATACAATCACTTATTTGGCAAGTGACTGTATTTCTCAGCAATGTTTATATACTGCCATGCACTGTCAAGGGAGACTCACAGAGTGAGGGAGACTTCTAGGATTTTGCATCAGGCAAACCAATCGTCAGTATGGTTTGCATCTATGGCAAATGTAATTGTTCAACCACAAACTTAGTCTGTCTACTAGCCAGTAGATCTTGGCAGGTAGTAGTGTAGCAGTCAGTGTTAGACCAGTGTTAGACAGTTAGACCCTTAGGCATATATGTATCTGCTGCGGTAATGTAATAACTTTTTTTGGTTCCACTCACATCTGGCCAACCCAAAAACAGTAAGCTACAACTCAAACTGGCTCTTTTAACACACTTATCTCTTACGTCAAACAGAGATACATAAAGGAATATAAACAATACTGCAAGACACGCAGGTGAATTGATTTAAAAAGCAGAGTAAGATCTAGTTCCTTAGCTTGCTATCTGGACTGTACCTGCTCTCCACAAGGCCGCCTAGTATACAAAATGCGTTGCACAAAGGAATGAGACGGTCACTTTGCCACTAGCTAGTCAGACTTAACTATACAATTACAAGAAATTATTTAGGTACCTCACAAGACCCAGCCACACAAAACTGTGTGCAAGCTAATAGTAAGTGGCTAACTAAAGAGCTATCTAATCTAGTCATCGTTAGCTAGCCAGCATGCCAGTACTAGCCTGCATGACCACTAGATATGACAAGCTAGCTAACATAAACTAGAGGTTACCAGCGGACACAAAAACGAACAGCAACGAAATTGTTAACCACGGCCACTTAAAAACATTTTAGAGCTATCTAGCTAGTCTAGCTACACAATATCGTTCCAAAACACTCATGCCAGTCAGTAATTACAGCAATAAGTCCACAATTCTTAAGATTTTCCTTCCACATGCCTTGCCATATCCTTACAATAACATAAATGCTTGATTAACCTTACCTTGCTTGATTTATTTTCCTCCAATCTATTCTTTCTGGGGTATGTATTCCAGGGTATGTATTGCTTTTTCCTCTTGCCACCGTAGGTAACAGACTTCAGCAGGCATGCGCAAAACGTCATTCATTTTCTACTGGATTGTCATGGCTTGCGTCATCTACCAGCTGCGCACTGCCAGTCCTTTGAATGTGGGTTGTGTTCGTTGGCTTGTTAGTGGACGGTGTAATATATCCGAGGTTGCTACCCAACCTGTCTCCGCAAATGTTCGCGGCACGTGGTTGTATCTTCCATCGAAAATAACCTTGCAAAACTTTGTCGAGCTCGGCTCACGAGTATCTTTTCCCATTGCTTTTAATTGGCATTTCACATGTTTTCATGTGAAAAATGACATTCTAATCCTCTCATTTTCGTTTAATATCCTAAACCTAGTTTGAAAACTTGCATAGTACTAATCGTATCTTGTTTGTGATAAGGTACCGCCTATCATGAAGTATCTTAAACACTGTACGCTGGAGGATACATAGACAAAATAAACTGTAGTCAATGGTTGTCTGAACAACTCCTAAGGCAACATGTAAGCTGACTGACAACCAACTAAAACGCCATCAGATCCCTCCTCTCTTCCAACTCCCTGCACTCCCTCCCTACTTGATCATATGGCTTAGACAAAATAAAAGTTCTAACCTAACCTAAGGCATAGTAAGAAGTCTGGCACTGTTATACTTACCCCACACTCCTGCCAAACTATTCCAGTTCTCTACCTCTGGTTGCCCAGATGTCGCTTCCTTGGTGGGTTACTTATCTTGGTTACGTCTCTTGTCTGCTTTGGTCCTGAAGTGGTACAATGAGCTCCTGGTAATTGTTAGGGCAGTGGGGGGTCACTGCTTTGTGACACCCTTGCCCCCTTCTCCTCCTATTGCTATGGCAAGAGCTTTTGATAAAACATTACATATACAACTATTAGGAACAAAGGTATGGTGACAGTGTAAGATTTTGCTGTAATGGCGGAATATTTTGTGGTGATAGAAGCTTTATGGAGGTGCAGGCTTGGTGGATGAAAAATGGCAATAGTAACATATGTTTGTATTCCCATTTTTACAGCAATCTATCCCACAAGGGTGCTATCTTACATGCTACATCAGCTATGGCACTAATGATTTTAGCTACACACCTAACCCTACTGAATGCACTTCTTGTAAGTCACTCTGGATTGCCAAATGAATACATGTCAAAATAAACATATATGCTAATCACATTAATGACCTACTGTTGTACATCAAGAAAGGTAACTGAAACTGAAATGTGCTCTGTATGCTTACATATTTTCATGGTTACTATTCTTATTTTTTGTTTCTAAGACCAGCTAAGCTTATGCTATGGTACCATATGAGCTGACGGAATCCCAGTAACAAGTGCTTCCAACGCATAATGTACTCATATCTACAATATGTTTTAAATGTACTGTTGGCCTACTTTATTAAATGTTAAGTATGTGAAACATGTACTCTTACAATTAGCATGTGAGACAGTGAAACCCAGCTTTTGATTTCCAGGTAAATTTTCACCCAACCACAACTGGTAACAGTATCATCAATAAAATGACCAACACATACATTACATTACATCATTTCTTCCAAATAAGTGTATCACTATGCTAAGAGCAGTTATCGCGAAGTATTACAAGAGGTCAGTAGGATATGAGGTAAGTGCTAAACTAGTGTCGAGTGCTTCTTTTTTCTTTTTTAGAAAATAGGGACACAGAAGATAGATACAGATAGACAGAGAAGAAGGTAGACCAGAGAAACAGCTTGAAAGGATGAATTTTCAGCTTTCTCTTGAAAGCGCCCAGAGAGTCTGTTGAACGAATCTTGGCTTACCAACCATACCATTATATACCAATACACACATACCATGACTCATATAAAACCATTTTGAGTTCATTGCCATTAGATGGCTGTCCTTTCTTTCAGGCAGCTAGCCAATGAGTGGTTTCACAGGGTAATGTGAAAGACATGAAAAAGGTTCAAATGCAAAGGACTAAATACTAAGAAAGTAAAACAGACCATTTCAAAAACTAGGGAAATTAAAAATACATGCAGCATTTAAAAAAAACAAGGGTAATTTAGACTTTCCCCTCATCTTTAAAGTATTTACATAAATACAATAAAACATTGACATGTCTTCAGAAGTACATGAATGAAGTTTACTGTAGTCTGGTACTGATCCACTACCTTCACAAGGTTCTCGCACACTGAGCCCCATCTCTCTTCAGTCTCCTATTCTATCTCTGTCCCTCACTGCCATTGCTCTCCTCTTCTCTCCTCCTCCTTTTCCCTCTCCTTCAGACTGCTCTCCAGCACAGCAACCATGTCCTCCAGTAGCTCCTCCCTAATCCTATCCTCTCGTCTTTGCAGCTCATGACGGTAATGGCCGCCCAGCTCCCTCATCTCTAACACCCTCTCCAGCACCCTCCTGGCCAGCGCCCTCTTCTTAGACGGGGAACAGGCAGGGCTGTTGTCGACAATCTCTGCCCTCTGGGAGCACAGGGACAGTGTGGCCCTGAGGCCCTCGGGGGCCACTTGAAGCAGATGTGCAAGTGTACAGGGACTGCCCACAGAGTCTGCGTGGGTGAGAACCGGCAGCACGTGGTTCAGGGCACCTTCACCCACCAGTGCCAGCAGGGCCCTCAAGGCCTGAATTTCACTGATGTTGCACTCATCGCTCAAGCCAGGGGCAGGCATCACCAGCAGGAAGGCGTGCGGCCCAGGGCTGGCCAGCTGTATGCTCCGTAAGGCCTCCCGTGCCCTCTCTGCGGCTCCCAGAGATGACCCCAGCAGATCTGGGGTGTCCACCACGGTCACCTCTCTCCCTTCCACGATGGTCCTCTGACTCGCACTCTGCCTGAGCACTCTGGGCAATCCTCCGCTGCAGCTGAGAAGAGTGTCCCCAAGCGAGCTCCGCCCACCCCCCGGGGGCCCGACCAGAATGAGTCGCAGCCTGGGGTTTGAGGGATCAGATGTGAAAGTGCTGGGACTTGGGGAGTGTGTAGTCTGCAGAGACTTACTTTTGGAGAGCCCTGTAAAAAGAACATAAAATAAATAAATACATACATTGTGCCTGTAGGTTTTCAGGTATTGGGGTAAGAAAAGAGATTATAGGGAAGGTACAATTTTATTTAAGGAAAGACAGCAGACAGACTGGAGAGTGGTGTGATGGTTAAGGAAGCTGACATGACATCAGAAGGTTGTGGCTTTGTGTTTTGGGGAAGGGGGCACTTCTGTTGTTGTATGTTCTCAACATATAAATGAATAACACATAAAGCTATGTAAGTTGCGCTGGACCGAAGAACTTGCTAAGTAAACATGCAGTAATTAACTTGTGGTCATGGTACTGAAATGTAGGACACCCACCTCTCAGGTACTGGATGAGATTGGTCACAGCCTCCAGACATTTCTTCACATTAGTAAGTGAGCCTGGAAAGAGAGTAGGGCATAATCAATCATTAGAGAAAGAAAAAGGGGAATCTAAAGCAAAGAAAGGGAAACAAACAAACCTGCAATGGCTTTGATTACCACAGGCACCCAGCTGAGTTTAGAAGGCAGTGCTGCAAGACAAACATAATTATGATTTTTAGTGGCATATTGACAAATAATTGGGGTTCCAGGCTATGACTGAATACTGGTGATTATGTGTTTGTCATATCAGGATCTCATAACTCAGATATTATGCAAAATGAGCCCTTACCTGCAATAACCTTCCAGAGAGAAGACAACCACTTTAGTAAGGTCTGTATGCCTGAAAAAGAGTCCATTTAATAAACACACTATCTTCTGACTACTTCAAAAACATAGCTTTAAAAAAGTGAGGTAACACTCATAACTTATCATTCCACTGACGTGTGATTACAACAACTGATGTGCATCAATATCTGTTTTGCAGATATGGGTTGATCGCCATGGGCATACATTTTACAACACCAGTCGAGTAGCACAGTCTTTTTTGGTTAAATGTGTTGCAAGTTCCGGTATGGTCTGCATGGTGCCTCTCCTGGCTTATTTGGGTCAGGATAAGGGGTACAGCAGACTCACAGAAGGACCTGTAGTAAGCACATACCGCGGACAGTGCTCAGCAGTCGGGACACCCAGCTCCACAGCGAAGACAGACCTGAGAATGCATGGGCGTCAGCTTGTTTGGAAAAGTGCTGGGGACAACGACGGATTCGACATGTTGGGTTTCAAAACGTGGTGGGAATGAAATGGGCCACGACAGAAAGTGGTGGGGACATGTCCCCAGTGTAAATGACGCCTATGTGAGAATGGAAAAAGAGCACTACTTACCAGATATTTGATTATTTTACACTCTTACCACCCCAATGCAGATTTTTACTATATATATATGTGAGCATTTCATGTGTCTTACCAGAATGAAACATATATCTTTTGTAATCTGAGTTCTGGTGGTTTCACAATACAAAAAACTTACCAGTGAGTGAGCAAAAGATACGTATTGGCCATCTTATTATAGCTGGGAGAGCTGAAGCAGGAGAAGGAATGAATTTGATTACTTGTGATGTTCATTAGAAATGCAAAACTGACAGGAAAAAAAAGTGATACACAGTATCAGATTTACACATTAAGACACTAAATTACACTTAGCAGATACACTTATCCAGTGTGACTGAATCATCGTGGGTGAAGTACCTAGCTAAGGGTTACAAAAAGCGGTACCCCAATATGAAATTGAGCTGGCAACCTTTGGGCTATAAGGCTTGCTCCCCTACTATACTACGGTGCTTCCCCAGATGACATAAGCGAAGAGTAAAGTTAATGTGTCAATACAAGCAAACACATCACAACAACAATAACTGAAAAAAAAAAAAAGACAAAGAAGATGTAAGGAACAGAGTATCGAAAATTACATTGTGTTAAACATGGATTAAGACACAAAGACTCCATAATTTACTGACCTTGTGAGAATTTGTAAAGCAAATACCCCAGGACGGTAAGTGCCCCTGTCAGCAAACTGTTGAAGTTTATCCAAAGATCTGAGACACACAAACATAAAACATGTCATTCTTATATAACGGAAAAGGTTACATTAAAGCAGTTGTTAACGGACGATAACAATAAAGTCTGGCCGTGAAAAGCAAAGTAATATGGGAAAGAACATCACTGTACTTGTTTCATAAACCTGCAACACATTGTTTGCCATAAAGTAATAGTTCATAGCGAAGTTACATAAAAATAGAAAACAATTTTTATCGCTAGAAACATTTTAAGATCTACACCATAGTGTGGAAAATAATTGAATGCATTGGCTGTCCAGGTAACGCATTATTTAACGGAAGATGCTTCACAATTTTGATTAATATAGCTGAAAGTCATAGTTAATTGATGCCAGTACCAGTATTCCGTGACAAGAATTGCGTTTCCATTTAGGTAAAACAACTGTGCTGGCAATTTACCAGAGACTTCTGGGCTTGAACGTAAGATTGTAGAATCCAAATGCATACCTTAAGTACATTATTGCTTAAAGACGGATGTGGAGGCAAGCAAGAAAAGCAACCTTAGCTAAAAGCGTAGACTTTAGTAAAACACAGCTGTTTTCTATACGTATATCACTGTAGTGGTCTTTCTATCAGATGTTAAAGTTTGATAATAACACCCTGATGTTTACACACAGCTCTGAGACAGTACTTGTCAGATTTCACAATTTTCTTACCACTTCGACATAAGTTCTCAACACCCGATATTTTGCACTTTGCTCCCAACTGATTTTGCTGCCTGCGCAGGAAAACAGGACGGCGTACAGATATTGTGGGAAGGTAAATGTAGAATTTGAAGGTAAACTTTGTGATATAGTGCTTTCAGAATTCACTTCCGGCTACTAAGTTATGGGTAAAGATTTCTACAGATTTTTCTTTTAATTAGTAACGACTAATCCCTTCAAACAAAGTCGAGTCACATATGTTGCTCTCAAATTGTTTTTTAGAAGCGCGGGGATTCTTCGCAATTGCCCACAACCAGAAAAGTAGGGGGTCCTCACCCTCCACAGCACTTTCCAAATCGGTCTTGTCGCCACATTGAGAGGTCGAGGTACAGGCACTGTCCGGTTTACAATCACACTCCATGACACGTTACCGCAGCCGCGGCGCCACCTCTGGACACGTGACAGAACGGGTCTGCACTTGCCCTAGTTCCACCGTCACAGCTTACTTCTTCCTCGGTTATTAAGAGAAATTTTTTTGTTTCACGCAGAGCTGATACAGAGCATGGCACATACTGACTTTATTCTTGAAACAAAGCATGAAATTTAATTGAACACGGAATGTGGAAAAGAAACGCCCAAGGTGTGTTGGGAATTCTGGCAGGACCAGACAGACGGGAAAACAAGGTATGATACATGGAGGTAGGACTACAAAAGGCAGGCATCAATGACAAGATGATTTAGAGCACACATAAAGAAAGCACTGAAGGACAGATATCCATGACAAAGGGAATGCTTATTTTCAATGTAATTCAAATATCAAAAGTCACATCCACTTTCTCATAACACACATGTTGTAGTATTTCCAAAGAAAACAATGTATTTTAAACAGCATTTGGCAGTTGCAACATAGAGTAACTGACGCAAATAAGACAGTATCTGAGCAACTGCTTACTTACACACTATCTTATCCATTCATGAGACATGTTTAACTAATTTAGACTAATTTAAGCGAGTTTAGCCTCTACCCATCACACTAGACACCCTGCACTTGCAGCCATGCCCCTAAATTACCCATCACCTCTGATCCCCCCACCAGCAGCCCTGCCCCTCCGTCCTGCTCAGTGTGATAACTGTTGAATCAGGGCATCGATCAGCTCCTGCTTCTTGGTGCCAGTGGTGCGCACGCCAAACTGCTTGCAGGCATCCTTCAGCATGGGCACCGTTAGCTTTCCCAGAGTGCCGTTCTTCACATGGGCCTGGAGCTCCGCCTCTGACATCTCCACCTTTGGCTTCTTCTCTGCTCCACCTCCACCCTCAGCTGGGCAGCAAGAAACACAGAAACATAGCAGTCAGGGCACTGGTACACCACTGTGCAGCTAGTTTTTCTAGTTTTATACAGAAGTTGTACAGCCGTCATATAAACATATGCAAACATACAACTATGTTTGCAGTGCAGTTTCTACTACCTGCAACCAGACTACATTGTCATCCTCCCCACTGTCTCCTTGATCACTAAAGTCATTCCATTCTATCCTTCCAACGTCTTCTACTCTCACCTGGTTTGCGTTTAATGGCGGTCTTGCCCTCAGGGTTGTAGTCGGCAGGATAGACTAGATCCTTGAACTCCTGTACCAGAGAGCCCAGACGTTCATCCATCATCTCCACTTTGGGCTCTGTGACAGAGAGGAAGAGGGATGGAGCGAGGGAGAGGAAGAGGTGTGAAAGATAATTTGGAAAACGTCATCCTCTCTGACTGTAGAGGTGATCTTCATCAATCAGGACAGGTGGTTATTATTATTAGTGGTTATTGCCAGGTCTTAATGGAGTGTGCCTCAGTTGCTGAAATGATGTACAACAGAAATGCATTCAAAGGGCGAAATGCTGGAAAGCTTTGTCTGTTGAACAGATAGTTCCATAGCGCCAATCTGTGGAGTGTGATACCACCTCAGAGATAGCTTCAGAATTTATGGAAACAAGGAAGTACTCAACCAATGCCTGCTGTGTTATTCAGGCAGGTAACGATTTTAGGAAAAAATTTTATATGGACATTTTATTTCTGAATTTATAATTTCTCTGAATCTATACTTTAAGTAAAAGTATCCTACATTAAAATGTGGTATAAGTGAATTGTAACTAAACAGGCTTGCGTGTTTGCTATTAACCTTTAAAAAGTTCCTTTCTAGCCAGCTAACAGAAGTATGCAAACCGGCAGATGTTGAGAAAGGGAAGCCTGTCAGTGTATGAAGTGGGAGCTGATACTGAGTGTGTGTGTGTGTGTGTGTGTGTGTGAGAACTGGAGGCAGATCTTACTGGTAAAGTCCTCTATGGGTTCAGTCTCATTCAGGTTGAGGGCCAAGGCTTCCAGATTTCTGTAGTGCTGCTGCAGGACTGGGTTTTCAAATGCATCACTCCTACAATACACAGAGTGCAGACTCTGAGGACAAGGATAAAAATAGACCACGTCTGAGGTATATTTATACTACACGTCTGTACCAGCATCTCGGCAGGTACAGAAGTGTGTATTGAATATGTAACTCAACATGCCCAAAAAACGATTATGTGCCTGACATAAAGTGTAAGTACACAATACACATACACAACATATTGACAAAACATTTACGATTGGGAGGTCAGTTTCTATGATACTGATCCCTGTGCTACTATCCAGCCAAGATTTCACAGTTGATAGCACGTTGATACAATCTCTCTAGTGCTACTATGCAGGTTACTACAAATAGCTTGATTAGCAGTTGATTAACTGGCCAATTGAGTGGTACTGCAGCACACGCACAGTTCAAGCATCAGGTACCTGTATTTGAAGCGAAGCTTGTGCACAATCTCCTTCATCTTATCCACCTGTGTGTGGGAGGCAGTGGGGAACTGAGGGGTGTCAAGGGTGCGCACGTCATCCGCATAGGGCAGGAAGATCAGGTGGAACCCTGAGACAGACAAACACGTGTGTGTGTGAGTGTGTGTGTGTATGCGTTTGTGTATGCTGCATATTAAGCTTATTACATACTAAGCATTGAATGTCCATCATGGCATACAGGCTTTTCCTTTTTTACTCGTGGCATACAGGTTATTGTGCTGGATGTCGCTCTGGATAAGAACGTCCACTAAATACTTGTAATGTAATGTAATATAACGTGTTGGATTACCTGGCTCTGTGCTTTGTACTAGTGAACTACATTGAGCATAACCATTTTACTTTATGCTCTGTAATGTTCTGAGCCCGGGGCGGCGATGGCACTGCGTTATCTACCTGGAGGTGTTATCTGCACCTGGACAGAGTCCAGCTCCTCTCTCTGGGGCACTAGGGCAACGAAGCGGGGGGGCGTGTTGCGGCGTGGGGTGTACTTGCAGACTGCGAAGACACCCCTTTCACTGCACCTCCGCAGCAAAGCAGTGATCACACAGGAGCTGCCTAAGGCAGAGAGGGCGAGAGAGAGACACTGGGCTTAGCACTGCACCTACATGCTACTAGCACAGACGTGACAGGCGATATGAGTCTGGGAGCAGGCGCACACACCTGTGACCTGGTCCTCTTCCGGGAAAACGAAAAGGGAGGGACGGATGTGATGGTGCAGTTTGAGACGCTCCATGGACTTGAACCCGACCAGCACCAAACCCGGACTGTCAAACTTCTTAAGCTCGTCCATCTCGTCCTTCTCCAGCACAATCTGCCTGTTCCCGTATACCTACGCGTAGCCACCCGTTAAGGCAGAGGTGAGAATTCCCTTGCATACCAAGAAGGCTAAAAAAAACTCACTGACAGAGGTGTGGATTTATGCTGACAAAGAGAGGGTAAAGCTGAAAGAGGTGCTGGAGTGTTGTGTATAAAACAGGTATGTGTGACATATGTTTTTATTACCTGGGATCTCTTGGTATCACTGGGCAGCAGCAGGCTGCCTGTGTCTGTGTGGTAGAGGCGGGTCTTCGTACGGACGGGCTCATTGGTGTCTCTGTACAGCCTGATTGGTGGGGGCTTTGTGGCTGTCCTGGCCATGACGTACAACCCCACGGCTACATTCATGCCATCCCCCAGGGACAGAGTCAGCCTGTGACAGAGACAGAGAGAGCCAGTTTACATCCATCCTGACTACTGATTGGCTAATTTAGTCACTGAGGCTAGGTCCAGTACAGGGCACGCCTCCTCAGTTTAAGTAAAATGACTCTTTCATTACAGTAACACTGACACACTATCAGCTCTCTTTCAGCACACTGCTAATGTACTGAAAGATTCTTAATATCAGGGCAGGGCACTGACTGGCACCAACTGTGTGACACTACACTTGGACAAAAACGTAGCGCATTCACACTGATGGACTAAAACCACTGTGAGAAACAAATCAACCTAGCAGCTCAAAGGCAGCATTGGCTAACCTGCTCTGTGCTCTTTTCTTCATCTCTTTGGCCCTAACTCTCTTCTGCAGGTCCTCCAGTTTCCCACTAGGCTCCAGTTGCAGCCCCAGCTCATCGTCACCCTCAGGGGGGCTCATGATGTCACAAAAGAAGAGGGAGACATCAAATCCTCCTGGCTTTTGCAGGTGCATCAGGTCTATGATCACACCTAGGAGAGTGGGAATGAGGCGTTTCAAAGTTCTGCATAAACAGCTATTTACTGGAGTGGACTTAAGTTAGGTGCCCTCTCCCAATACAAAACCTTACATTGCATTATTTACTTGCTTAACATGTTTAGCTTCTGTTTTAACATATTATCCTTTTACACAGACAGACGTTTTCTGAGGCTTTTCAGATTAAGCACCTTGTCCATGGGTACAACAGCACTGCTGCACCTGTGACCGCTACAGCACCCCGCTACCCGTACGGAAACCCACCGGTCTCTTTGAGATCAGCAGCCTTGGTGCGTGCCTGCCTGTCCCGTGTGCCGTCTCCGTCATGCGGGTTGTCTCGGCAGGTGAAGATCATCAGCCTCTTGTGGGAGAGGCGCAGCTTGATGTCGCTGTAGAGGTTGGAGCAGCACCACAGGGCCTCCCCCAGAGATGTCTCGTCGCTGCCCAGAGTCTCTGCGGCCAGCTTCGCACCTTTCTCCCCTCGCAGGCGGTCCACTTCCTGCACACGTGTTGCACCTGAGAAAGAAGGAGAGGGAAAGGACATCATCAGCAATACAGGAGGGAGATTTACACTATTAATTATTAACCTCAAAATGCAGAAAGTAGCTAAGCTAAAAAAAATTACTGCATGAGACAATATAGGGAACATTTGCAGGACTGTGTGGACAGGGGGGTGAGTACAAACCCGGAGAGTCGAGGTCATGGTAGACGTAGACATGCTTAAAGGAGCTCTTGGGGTTCTTGCTGTGCTCCGTGCCATAAAACACCAATGCCACCAGGTCCCGGTCACTGCTGATGATCTTGCTGGTGTACACACTACGTATGCACTGAAAGAGTGGGAGAGCCAGAGGCTAAAACCTTAGTACAAAGCCTTAAAAGATAACACGCTGACAGAGATGCATAGTGTGGACGAGGAAAGACAGAGAGACAGGCAATATTAAAAGGCAATTCTGAGCTCCACCTGCATAGTCATGTCGAAGTTAGTGGTCTCCCCATCCTCGCCCTTGATGAACATCTCCTTGGAGGCATCCACCAGGAATACCAGACTGTCACGCCCACTGTACTTGTAGTCCACTAAGGTGACAGCAGAAAACAGTAATATAACAGAAGTGCATAACTGTACAATACTGCTCAACAATACTTTACCATTATATCATTATTACTATTAAATTTTGTATAGTGTGGAATTGATTAATTATTAGTGTAATTTCAGGGGTTGGTGTCAGTCTTGTCTGACACTTAGGTTCTTCACAGTGAGGTCATATTTACCCCCAGACTCCTCTCCCTCCTCCTCTTCCACCTCATCCTCGTTTTGATAGTATGCGTTCCATTCTGCCATTATTGATCCCAAGCTTGGACAGTCAAATCTGGAAAAGCACACATTTATTTAATGTATTTTAACATGTACGTACTAAATATACTGTGCGTCACAATGTTACACACAATTCATTTAAGGAGAACGTTAAATAAATAAGAACACTGGAACAAAAACACGAAGATTCTGAATGAAGCATCTGTCGAGCAGTAACAGACGATTGATTCAAGCTCTAGGAAGAGTGAGACGTGGTTTTTGTGGAACTCACTAGTTGGACGTTGGATCGCTCGGCATCACTATAAATTAGCCTTTGAATTGAAACAACTCCAAAAAAAAAATGAACTAGCTATGTGTACCAAATAAAGCTAAAGCGACAGCTAGCAAAGCTGCCTACTACACAAGATCGAGTGTTCATGTGTTTAGGTTTGCTTAATTCACCTGTCTCGAGAAAAACGTATCTGAAAAGGACTCGAACACATCTCAGATAGGACTCTTCATATTTCACCAAGCTTGATGCTTGCTAGCTAGTAAATACATCTACCCAGATTAGCAAAGTTATGATAGCTAGCTAACTTGCTTATCCATAATCTTATTAACATGAAAACAACAAAATAACTGTATTAAGGTGAATGACTACACAATACAAAATTCCTCAAAGATATATTTATAGCGAGCCAAAATTTGACAAAATATGCAGGTGGACCACAGAAAGCCTGACGAAGGTTCACCAACGTTGTTTACAATGGCTAATTAGCAAATCTAACGTTACTTAGCAAGATCGTATATATCACTTTGACAATACATGCAACACGCAACGGTTTGGAAATACCATACCTTGTTTAAAGCAGTTTTTGTCTAGTACAGTTGCGGTTGCTAACTTAGTGCATGCACCGCGCAACTCTGCTATACCTCCACACCGCAGAGAACGAGCACGTACACTGGCACTCGCGTCGCGCGCACTTTTCCGTGTTTCCTCTGATTGGCCGCTCAAAGATGTCACGTTATACAGTGCATTTCCGCTTCGGAATTCTTTCACCCAAAACCCGAGAAGTTTACCCAACTCACACGGCCTTGATACCATCTGTACATAGTAGCACGAAACCTATGCAACAGCATGTGTAAGGAGCTCAGTCCCCTGCCTACGAGCCAGAAATTATTTGGGCCACCCTCCGTGCTGGCTCCATCCAGACCAAACTCATCTGCGTTATGCAGCTGTATAACACTGAGTCCTACTGATCTCGTTGCTCTCAGGACCTCTGAGATTGTCCTTACAGCTGACCCAGTACCAGAAAGGACAAATCCTTTGCCTGTAAATGATTTTCTTCCAGTCATCACTTTTCTTTTTCTTTTTCTTTCATTTACATGGGTTTCTGCTATAGCCTGCCTTGCATTAGTCAGCTATCCGTTGGTCATTTAGATGCTGTAAAAAATAAGTAAAACTGTTCATCACTTGCTGCGAACTGATGCTCGAAACCAATCAGCAGAAAAAAAAATACCTAACTGATGTGACTTGGTATGTGCTGATGTACTGGGCTGTCATAGAATATAAAGTTCAACATACAGAAATGTGCAGTAGTACAGTAGAACAGGGTCAACAGAATATAATATTGCATGACAGAATAACTCTAAAGTAACTGAACTGGTAAGTAGGTCAGTGTACTGGGTCACCCGATACTGTGCAATTGGACCCTTAATGTACAGCGGCTATTCTGATCTTGCACAGATTATTTGCGCACTGTTGTTCTGGTATTAATAATAATAATAATAATAATAATAATAATAATAATAATATAATGTGCAGGTAAGTCCATGTCACCGACCACGTTTAAACTGGTAAAGGTCGCTTGTTGTGTGCATTCTGCTTCAACTCCCTGGCGATGTAACGTTAGACAAACTTACATCCTTCTGTTGCTCTGATGACACAGCACGCAGCATAGTTAGACGCTTAGATAAGCCGCTAGCTAGCCGGCTAACCATGCTACTGATTCAGTTGTCGTACGCGTACAGTCGTGTCTGCCGCTGGTAAACTAGCTGAGCAGTTGGTGTCTGTTTTTTTAACAGCTTTACGACTGTCGAATTATTTTCATTCATTTTTACAGAAGATAAGTCCTTAAAGACGTTTAGCAAGTTAAGTTGGTAGATTATTTTACGCCAGCGAAGCCAACAAACTGACTTTAGATAGCTAGCTGACTTAGCGAAGTTGGCTATCTTGTCTGGCTACTTTTAAATACAAACAACGTTACTGCTACAGCCAATACTGGTAGTAATAATACAAACAGAAACCATTAGGCTATGGATCAACATAACACAACGTATGCTGTTAAACTTTACATTTACGACCTGTCAAAAGGAATGGCTCGCCAGCTCAGTCCCATCATGCTGGGTAAGTACTTAGATAGCTAGTCCGCTAAATCAACAGGGCTCAAGGCCATAATACGTATGCCGGTTCGAAAGTGAAAAGGCAGGAAAGACCGAGGGTGTGGGGAAGGGGCCAGGCCCAGCGGCTCATTCAAATGGGACATATGGTGGGATTTGATTACATATACCTTACGCACCTTGCTAGATGTTATGGTTATACAGCGTTCAGCTAGCGATATAACTGTAATTGTCAATAACACTGCAACAGTATTTGTATAGCTAACGTTAACGTTTTGGTTAACAGCTGGCTAGGCATGTTGTGTTGGGACATGTCGGTGCAAAGAGGTGTTATCTTTACCGACTTACGTATTTTCAAGACAGCAAGAATGGTGAAACATGGTAGCAATTAATTTAGGTAATGGAAACTGGTAAGTTAATTAGAATATTTAAACGTCGTTATCCAGAATTTCTTGTTTATAGTAACGTTAGTATTATATGCCAGTAGTTGTTGCGGAAGTAGTTAACTAGTTAACCAGTAGTTGATAAGTTAGGTACTAATTACATGTCCTACAGCTGAAGGTAGCTGACATTAGCTAGTTAACATATTTCAATCCATCCCTGTCTCTCTTTTCAGAGGAAATATGTCATTAAAATGTGACAATACTAAACGTTGTTAATCTTTTGTTTACAGGGAAGCAACTTGACGGAATATGGTAAGTGTAGCGTCTAAATGATGTTAGCCACATTAACGTTCCTGTCAGAAAATGCTAGAACCCTAAATTGAAAGCACTGGTGTTTTCCATGTACTTCCGCGTTCTAGGTTAGCAATGTTCTTCAGCGCTGCAGCCATGTGGTGCAAAACTCAACAAATGAATGTGTTGAATTAATTAATCTTTGTTCAAGCTTACTGATTATTATTGTGATTTACGTTGTGTTCTTATTCTGTTAGGCATACCTCCATTGTGGTCTATGGAGAAGAGTTCTTCTTTGGGGGAGAGGGTATTACAAGTTGCCCACCGGTATGGCATTACTGTTTGGAGTTTTGGAGTAAACTATTATCTCTCTTGTGGTAATGACATAGGTAACGCCAGAAATTAATTATACCCTTATCGGCTTGTTTATCGTTGTGCTCACGACATGCTTCATCACTGTGTAGTTAACCTTTGTGTAACAGTATTATTACATTTGCAAAATCTATATCTCACACATTAGCCAACTTAAACAAAGCACTCCTAACCATATATCCATTTTGTGCGTCTGTATTGCATTTAAGGGCGGGACGATGCTGGGTGCTCCCAACAATGCTGTAGAGCTGGGAGACACGGAAGTGACAGAGGAGATTTTCATGGAGTACTTGTCCTCGCTAGGGGAGTCCACATACAGGTGAGGGTCAGGCTCTGTGTGTGTTTGCCTGGACTAAAGCATTGCATATGTGTCTGTCATATATTGCTGATATTCACTTCGTGAGTCCATTAAGTCTGGGTTGTGTTGCTGCTGTTCCCATACCACTCCAATTCCAGGCTACTCCTGTATCAGATCTGTGGGTTAAAATGTGTGTGGTGTACTTTAGAGTGAAAACTGTGTGATAATGTGTGATGGACAAAACAAAACCAAGCTGTTCTCTGGGAGCAGTCCCTCTGGATTTATTTTACACTTGCATAGACAGGGAAAAAAGTTGGATGTGCTGTTTTGGAAAAGTGACTTATCTGTGTTACCCAGCATACGTTGCCCATGTGCCCCTTGTAGGAAGCAGAAAGAGAGGGTCCTTGCTCTGCCTTTTTCTGCCTCTGTCTGCTGTTGTATCTGTTGCAATCCCAATGTACAACAGGAGGATTATATGTACAAAATCAACAGCGAAACAATACACCACCGATGTAAATAAATAAATATAAACTTGTGTAAGCTTGGCCAAAAATACCTTTGAAGTGCACCTTCACTTCAAAGGTTTTCTTTAAATGAAACCCTCTTTAATTGACCAGCTTCTATGATTTCTTCACTTCTGCTTCCAAGTTGTACTAAGTCTGAATACTGAAGGAGAAACCATTTATTTTAAGGACAGATCCTGCTACTTGTCCTAAAATAATTCTTAAGGGTGAGTGATGTCCACGTTTAAATAGACATTGCAGTAAATGATAGTTGCAGTAAAAGACATTGCAGTAAATTATGTTTTGATAATATATTAATTTTTGAGAGAATGTTACTGCTAGTCACTACTTGATTGGTAGGAGGCTACCCCCAAAAGCTTAATTATGTAACACAGAGCTTGTCTTACCCAAAACTGAACATTTTAAGAAATGACACATTTTCACAACTTGTCTTAACTTTCTTAACTTAGCTTTCTGCCCTTGTCTCTGAGAACACTACCATGTCAAGAGATGTTGTTTGCTGACCCCCTTTCTTTTCCTCTACAGAGCGGACAGGTACAGACTTTTTGAACACAACTGCAACACCTTCAGCAACGAGGTGGCCCAGTTCTTGACAGGAAGCAAAATCCCGTCCTACATCACAGACCTGCCCGCAGAGGTGCTCTCCACGTAAGTCCCACCTGACTTCCTTTGCGAGAAACAAGCCCTGGCCATATTTAGTACAACGTTCCTTTTCTGGGGGGCTGTTCTGTAGTGCAACATAGAAAACGTAGGAAATGATAACACAAATACTGACCCTCTCAGCCAGGTCCATAGGTAGTGCATTAGAATTACGCACACACGCCAGGAAATAAGTAATAGTGCTGAGGAAATGAGAAAATGGTAAGCTAAGACAATAAAACAAAGTGAAAGTGTTTATAGAATACAATGATTGCAGAAGGACAGTGACTTTTTTTATTTAAATTAAACCTCATTACTCAGTCATGTCAGCATTAATCAGGTGTGAAGCTATCTGTGGTGAGTAATTGAGCTCTGTAATTGAGCTTATTGAGTGTCGGCCTTAAGCTGTGATTCCCCTTCTGCTCTCCCTTTACAAAAATGTGGAAAAATAGGGCACCCAGTGTATGGATGGGCTAATTAAGTAATTACGTAAAGTAAGGGTTGTAGCAAAAGACAGCATACATGCAGCCCTCCAGGAAATTAATAATTGTATTGTACAAAAACGTCGCCATGGTGATAAGGAACACCATTAGAGAGTCACGTGTGCAGTGCTTTGTGCTCCACGTCCTGGTTTTGAAGTGAACCACTGTTGCAGCTCGACACTGAGAGAAAAATAAGTGTTGTTAACGTAAAATCATAACGCTCCTCCTGTTACCTCCACCCCCAGGCCTTTCGGTCAGGCGCTTCGCCCTTTTCTGGACTCCATCAGCATTGCACCCCCGGGGGGAAATGTCGTCAACGGGCACTACGGCCAGAGATAGATTCCTGCACCCCCCTGATTGGGCACACAGAGTAATATATTCTACATAGACATTATCCAAGAGACATGCGAAGTCTGCAGCTCTGTCCCTCGTGAGCCTCTACAGGTCTCTGTCTATCCCAGCATGCCCTTCTTCTGCCGTCCTCCCAGACCACAGTGTTGCCATGCTCCCAGCCCTGTTCCTGAAGAGTCCCCTGCCATAGGGGCACTCCAAACAGCCAGCCTCAGCAACTGTCCCTTTATGCCCTATAAACCTGGTGAATGTCGAGTTGAGCTTTCCTCAACCAAGAGCTCAGGATAAACAGAATAGAAACCCATGGAGCAGTAGGGGTGATCTGAAGGCTAGAGTTGCAGATCTCTTTTGGATATTCAGAGGAGTTGGGGGTGGGGGGGGTGGCTTTTGTGGGTGGGACATTGGGAAAGGGGGGGTGTAGATTTCTTTTTTGAATACATACTCATACATTGTCGTTTTTGTTTTCATCATGTCCTTATTAAAACTCCAGAGCCAGTAAGCAAGTACAGCCTGTGGCCCTCAGAATGAAAGTCTGTAATTTAAGCTGCACTCAACCTTGCAAAGGAAGCTTGGCCGCAGTCAAAACTGTTTGCTTCGAGTGGTCCGGAATTTGCACACATGGTACCCTTTTCTTCCTGCTCGTACTGCTCTTGTGAGTATGTGAAGTTTGTGGTCTTCAGGGAACCAGAGTGTAAGGTGGATGGTAGGCTGATAATTTTGCCCTGATAGCAGCCAGCTAGACCCAGGAGGTCTAAGGACAAGCTTTTAGCTCCCAGTGAAGGATCACTCTGCTCCAGGCAAAAGCGACACTCTCAGAAAACAATGGTTATCCACAGCACAGATCTCTTGTACATGAGCTTCAAAGAAAATGACCAGTTTTACTGACCAGAAGTGCCAGAACTGACCAGAAAACCAGAAATCAGTGGAACCTGCTTAAGAGTGTGATCCACTCATAAATATTTTATATTTCAGTTTATAAATTGTTGTGAATGTGTTATTAAGAAGGAGACCAGGGCTGCCACGTTGAGAGAATTTCACACAAGGTTACAGTGTGTACTGTTACTATGTTGTATAGACGCTAATGTCAATAGTGAATATAGCAAGCTTGTGCTGAATGTTCTCTGGCAACCTTGTAGCTCAGGTGTATCAACAATAACCAATGCTTTTGAAGAATATTCTAAGTTAATGAATAACACGAATAAACTGATTTAAAAGGAGCTTATGACGACTTTGCTCTAGATTTCTATATCGTGTTCCACTGCTTTCTGCATAATTAAGAGGCTGGTATACTTTGCTTTAGAAAGGGCTCCTTGGGTCACAGTTGGAGGAAATGGCTATTGGTGAATTGTCATGCAGTAAGCCTACTAATTAATTGTGTACATCACTTAGTTAAATTGCTGTAATTGCATTGGGAAGGTGCGCTGTATTACATGCAAATTCTCCTGGATGTGTTTTTTTTTTTTCATTGCAAAAAATAGTGTGTCTATTATTTGGTCATTTACCAAATGCCTTTCTGGTGCAACTTGTGGCATGGGACATTGATTCACACATAATATACGGATGAGTGATAAATGAATGTGAATAAATGAACATCAGTATCAGAAACAGTAACAATCGGTCAGATAGTTGAAAGCTTCATACAGAATTCAAAAATAGATATTGTAAAAAGTGAAGCATGTCAGGGGCATTAAAAGATGAACTGTGGCCTCCCACAGTCTCTATGGCAGTACTCAGCACCAGGCCTTGATGCATAGAAACTCAAAATCTTACTGTGTGTCATTCTGAATGGAGGTTGTAGTTGTTTGCACTTACCAGTTAATGATTAAGATGTGTTGGGGTCATTATCATAATGTTCCAGTCTGGGAGAGAACAGTGGTAGCACGCGCACACACACAGACACACACACACACACACAAAACCAACCATCACCATAGTGATAGTTGACTTCTTTGCATAGCATACAAGAATAATCTGATTTTACCATTCTTTTCTAAGATGGGCAGAGCTAAGAAAAACTCCACCAGCTGCTTAGCTTCTTCAAAGAACAGTACATTTTTTTAACAAGGCACTTCAGAGATCTCAGATTTTCGTAAAAGTGTAGGCAGTTTAACAGAATCTGGAAATTAAGTTCACAAATTCATAAACTGGAGTGTTCACAGACTATGGAAGTGGGCAGTTTAAAAGCTCATTGTAAGGGCTCATGAAGATGACACCGGGATGTCAGACTATCTTATAACAGGACCAACACAGAAAAGGACCCTCATCATTTTTTTGATGTTGCCAACTACTTAGGATGAGAGCTTTACACAAACAGGGCATTTGTACTGTTACTGAATCCCCAAGTCATGTTGCCATGTTTTTTTTGTCTTGTTGTTTTTACATTAATGTTTAAATTAATAAGAATGGGCTTTCCTTGTTTTTGTGATGTGACATTTGAATTGTACTTTGTTATTATTATTTGGTTAGTCATCAGAACAAATGCTATTATTATTCATTGTAGGTGATCGCTCTATAAAGATGCCTGTAACTGATCTGTTCATCTGACATCTGTTTTATTGTCTGACAAAGAGTCTGTCCCTGTTTTTACTGAACTCTGCTTCTGCTGGGTAAAAAAAGAAAAAAAAAAAACTTTTGAAACAGCTTTTATTGGAGTGTGTGGTTCTTTTTGCTTTCTGACACTAGGGATGGCTAATTACTTATGAACTAGAGACAGTGATAAAGTGAAATGGCAGCCAAATTTGCCACAGTGAATCTCATTACATAATCATTTGTAAGATTGTGTAGATAAAATCACCTGATGTGTGGTTAGCTCTCTGATGCAAAATGTCTTGCATAGAGAGGTGGTACACATTGAAGGTGGCCACCGCATTTTAAAGCACTTTGAAATACTGTCAATGCAATTGTTGTTATTTTGTTAAAAATAATAGTGAATGATATTCAGTACGTTAAATTCAAAATGGCTGTGGTAAGCCTACCATGCAAATAATACATTTATGAAAGTGGGGAAACAGGTAGGCTGTGCTTCCAAGACATTGTTACAATAAGTACTGCAAGAGGTTTAAATGATGGTTGTGTGCTTTTCACATTTACGTTTACATTTATTCATTTTGCAGACGCTCTTATCCAGAGCAACTTATAAAAAGTGCAGTCAATAGGGTCTGCAGCCTATAAGTACTCAATCCTGTGACGTTTGTAACAGAGTACCATTGTGGGGATCATTGCCCAAATAAGTGCTCTCATAAGGTATATTACCATGTATTGCTATCACCATTTTCATCCACTAAGGTTGTACTGCTACATACAGTATGTCTTAATTACTACAAGGCTTAGAGCACTGAGCTTTTAATCAAGCAAAAGCTTATACTGCCAGTGGGCTTTTGTCTCTGATGCTTATACCTTGAGAAGGAGTTATAGCCAGTGTTAGTAGGGGAGGGGAAAGTTTCGATGTAGTATGAATATGTGAGTTTCTGCTCTGGAAAATGGACAGATGGGACCCCACTGTCTTGACTGTTGTGGGGAACTCATTCCACCCCTTGGGGCCAGAGGAGAGGGGACATGGTCAAGATATAAACCTTCAAGAATAACTACTAGATGACCAGAGGTAGAGGAGCAAAACTAGTCTGGCAGGAGTGTAGGGTTTGATGATAGATTGTATGTATAAGGGCAGTTCTTTTTATTGCTCCATAAATTGAATGGATTGACTTTTGTTGATATTCTTTTAAAATATTTTTGTGCACCATTGGTTTCAGGATTTCAAATGTAGAAAACATTCCCTGCGGTAGTGCATTGATTTACACTTAAAAATATATCTGAAAGCGCAGTACTGAAGGTACTTTTCACACAGATATATGGATTGACACAGGCATTGCAATGGAAACCATGTCTCTTACAGAGAATTTAACAAGACTTCTAATGTCCACATGGTGGCGCTAGAGTCTTGCTTTTACTTCACTGCTTCCAGTCAGTTAGTTTTCAAATCAACAATGTGATTCCCAAAGTATTCCCAAAATCACGAATGGTTGCATAGTAAAATAATAATAATAAAAACATACCTATACCCATAACAGCTGCGGACAAGCATTGATGGGATTCTATACATTTTTTTAAATCATTTTCAGTGAGTCCGTGGATTTATTTGTTCAAATCCCGGAGAGAGAGTAGTCTCCAAGCAGGGTGTGTGCATTGTGAGGGAGTGTGAGAATGCAGGACCCCAATGACCGTGGATCCATGAAGAGAGCAGAATAGAGGTAGTCAGATGTCCTGGTTTCAGAGTTTTTCTCTGCACAGGTGGTCACAGGTGGTGCTAAAGCAGTGTGTGCTGTAAGACTCTCAGCTCTGTTCAGAGGGCACTGTGCCTCTACATTTCAGCTATGTATAAACCCCCCCCATACGATCCTGTTCATGACGCACACAGACACAACTCCCTCCAAAAATAGAGATGTTGTTGAGGGCGCAGAGAGATAAAAAAGATCACCAAGACTGATACGGAAGAGGGTGTCTGTGTTTGCTGTGAGTATTGTTCTCATGCTCTCTTAGACAATTGCTCTTATCAGTGCTGAACTGATTTTGGAGATGATCAATAAAATCAATCAATCAATAAAATTGGTTCTCATGTGTGTAAAAGAATATTCTGTATCAATAATTATAACAACAAAAACTTTCCATTTATTACATAATGTGTTTTGTAAATGGTCAGTAAATCCTTTCTCTTTTTTTGGTTACTAGTATGGTAGATGGAAAATTCCACCCAACAGAATTTCATCAGTAGTAAATAACATACACAGTTACAGTCACTCTAGAGTGGATATATCATATGTTCAAGTATTTTAATCTCTCTTTTCTGACTGCTTGTCTTTTCTTCCTGTTCCCTCAAACATTATTTCTCTTGCATTCTCTTTTTTCATCTCTTGGGCTAACCTCCTTTTTATTTTCCTCCTTCCTTGTCTTCTTTTTCTCACAGCTCATTCTGATTCAAACATTCCCTCTCCACCTTTAAAAGAGAAGGCAGTTTACATGTGCATCAGCCTACAACTCTCTCTTTTTCTCTTTTTTCCCCTCATTTCACCACTGAGGTTAATCGCCATGGGATTTTCACTCCAATTCCCTGAACCTTTGCTCCTGCGCTCCCCTCCTCCTATCTACCCTGCTCTCTGTCTCTCTCTCTCTCTCGCACTCTTTGTCTGTCTCTCTCTCTCTCTCTCTCTCTGTCTCTCTGTCTCTCTCTGTCTCCTTCTTTCTCTCTCTCTCTCTGTCTCCTTCTCTCTCTCTCTCTCTCTGTCTCTCTGTCCCTCTGTCCCTCTGTCTCTTTCTCTCTCACTCACTCTTTGTCTGTCTCCCTCTCTCTCGCTCTCTCTCTCTCTCTCTCACTCTTTGTCTGTCTGTCTCTCTCTTCTCTCTCTCTCTCTCTGTCTCCTTCTCTCTCTCTCTCTCTCTCTATCTCCATCAGCCTCTATGTTCTGCATGCCTTTTATTAAACATCAGCGCCCTAAACCATTGGCTTATTCAGCATACATGCCTGCACAAATGCACACGTGTACATGCGCGCACACACAGGCGTGCACATGAATGTACGCTCACACACACACACACACACACACACACAGATGTGCACGCTCACATGCATAAATATACGCAGGCACACACGCACACACACAATGCTTTGCGAATTGAATTGTCCCCTTAAAAAAGATACTTCCACCCCACAGGGAATTTCTTTTTCAGATTATAAATAAAAGAATTCAAAATGCGCTGACAGAAATTTTTATTTTCTGAATGAGGTGGGTGCTTCGATTTCAATAATTTACAACTTATCGCTGAAGTCTGCATATTCATAAAACAATGTAATTGTTACTGATAACAAATGTGAAGCAGGAGAAAATTAAAAAAACAAACTCAAGAAGGCTTACCGTCACTCAAGAAAAACTGAGATAAGGGCAATAAAAAGGAGATAGATGGTTGAAAGAATGAATATTGGAACTCCTGTCCCCCTCATTCCCTCTCTCTTGGGAGAGGACAGATGTCTGGATCTCCAGGTCAGATGTCCCACAGGGAACCTCTGCTACTGTCCTACACAACAGACACAAGAAAATAAAATCAAATCAAAAACAAAACAGGCTGTTTAGAGTGGTGTACAAGAGAGGGGGACTGTTACCTGAGTGCATTTCACTGATGTTTATGGTCATGCTTCTTCTCATTGCCAGATCACAGTCCCTTTTTATTTCATTTTATTTCCGTTTCTCAAAAACATGTCTTTGAATGCTGGCATGTCAGTCCTGGTTGTAAGCAGCTCACTTATGTTTGGCTCGTACTTTCGCTTAGAGCTTTCTTCAGACAAAAGAGGCAGAGAGAGTGCTCTGTGTGCACTGCCTGTGTGCTGCTGTCATGAACGCTGGCTGTCTCCAGACTGAAGCTGAAGCCTGAGATTATTCCTAGGGTCTTGACATTAATTAACTGCTTGCTTTCACAGGGTCTTAATGATGATAGGGAGTGTCTCATTTTGAAGTATGCCGAGTCATGCGTGTGACAGTTGCATGAGGATAAACAGCTCTTGAAGTGAAAAAGGACTGGGCAAAAAACATGCTCAGCTATTGTAAATGTCAGAGCTGAGTGTGTGTGTGTGTGTGTGTGTGTGTGCATCCCACTCCCATTAAGGGCAGCCCACATTTTGCTATGGGGGGCAGGTAAAACACATTGATTTTAGAAATACAGACATGAAAGCAAAAGCACAGCATAAACCTCAAAATAGAGAACATTGAACCAAAACAAGAACGGGATACATTTGAAAGGAAGAAACAATCACACAGATTCTCCACATACCAGCCTTTGGGGATTGTGTTGGCCGAGGCTTCCCGTAGCCACGAACTGGCAAGGCCAGAATGGCAGGACGAATAATCCCCAGCAACATGGACAGCCATGATAAAATGCCTTAATAACCCACGAGGCATGGGGACAGGGGACGTGAGCAGGGCATAGGATGCATCGGAAAGCCTGGATGCTGGTCAGTGCACCAGGCTGGTTGTCAACTGTGCGGTGGAGACCGGGCACAGGGACACAGAGAGATTGCACGGATCCTCTTTGACTGCAAATGAGGAAAAGCTTGATTTGATTGTTTTTTTGGGGAAAAAACTACATTTCTCACTTCACCAAACAACGTGCTGGTTCATATTTGTGACTTGCGCCCATGACCTCTGTGTTTGTGAAGTTGAAGGACACACCTTGGTGGGTCTGGCAGCTCCAGATGCTACGGAGCACAACGTGACCCCGCTGGTTTTGCATTCTGACGTTCGTGTTGAAAGGAAGGGGCACAGGGCAATGAAGGGTGTTTGAGTGTTGCAATGCATGCTGGGTAGCATGTCTGACATGACATTTAGCCTCCAGCCCAGCTCTAGAGAAGGAGAGAGGAAGAAAGGGCAGATGAAAGAGGAGAATATAGCACAATAGGGGGAAGGACAGAGTGGTGGGTAATATATCTGTTTTAGAGGCATTTATAGAACAAGACACGTCATAGTGGCTTGTATATCATGTCAGAGAGACAGACACACACCCATATGGAAATAAAATATGTTGTAATATACTGAAAAATATTTTGTTCAACTCAGAATATGTTGCAAATACATTTACAGAGGATTAATGCAAGGCAGAAATATATTGCAATATCTCAAAATGGCAATGACGTGCATATTTTACATGTTTGAACTAAAAATATATTTTCTAAAATACAAAATATAAATACAATATTTTGTGTGGGCAGACAAACAGACAGACTGTTTGTATATATATGTGTGTGTGTCTGTGTGAGTGAGAGAGAGAGAAAGGGAGAGAGAGAGAGAGGATACTGGAAGATTAAATGGAGTAGAGAGGGAGGTAGGTTATGCTGTAAATCACTGCACACTGATGCCATGTTATTTGCCCCAAAGCAGAGATTGCCTCTGAGCTGCAATGTGATGGAGGGAGATACCGACGTGATTATAATTCTAACCTGAGATGATGTTGTAATTCGGTGTCTTAATTTGATCTGAACTCCGTGCTGGGATTGCATGGTCTCTGTGACCCAGCCGCCGCCCCCCTGCCAGCTGCCTCGACCCCCCGGCGCTGGCCTTTCACCGCATCCCGCTGGACAAACGAACGATTCCGCCTCAGACGAAGCATGGCCGGATATTTCCTGTTTTTATCCTCTCTGTGCCTTTGGCTGCGCTCTGAAGGAATGGGTTTAGCTGCATGTGTGTCAGACACAACCTCTGTGACCTACTGCTATCATGTCCAACCATCTCGCACTGCTCGCAGCTCCGTCCCCCCCATACTACTCTGGCCAAGGGCCAAGGGGGAAGGTATTTGCCGACGGTTTATCTTTCGAATGCAGCAGAATGCCCTGGAATACATTATTCCTTATTTCCCTCGCAGAAGCATTTTCGTAGAATGACTTTATCTGACATCTTATTTGTAAATCTCTAACCCATTTTTTTCTTATCTGGATCTTCACAGACACAGTTCAGGGAGTGCATCTACAGTAATTGAAGGGCACAACTTGGACCCATATAACATCCTCCCAAAAGCTGTAGATGCTTTAGGCTCCAGTATCTCCTCGGATGCAAAGTTGGGTGTGATCTTGCTGATTTTCGCAAGCTCCTGCACCTGTGACTGTAGCTACAAAAAGCCCTTGAAAAAAATCTGACTAAATGTACCTGAACCAAGCTTCGCCGACTGTGGGAAGTTGTGATACTGAGGGCAGGAGTGTCAACCTACAGGGTTGCCAGACACTTTGGTGTGCGCCAGTATCACTGTTTCCGGACACGCACTCAAACAGATTCAGCTCATGACAAGCAGCGGCCAGGGAAGGCACACATTACCACCCCTGTGCAAGGCTTGTGCCTGTGATTGAGGCTTCTTTAGGGTCACCATCAAACTGAAAGCACATGCCGTACATTAACCAAGCATACTTCACATAAACATGTTCATAAATCATCAGTGCTTTTTCTCACCGCTGCACAGGATCAGCCAAGCAAGGAGACATAACGGCGAGTTTCCGCTCAGCGACGGCGTACAACCACATCAAGATAGCCCCCAGCAGCGAACTAAAAACTATTGTCCGTTCGCCATATCAAGTTCATGGGTGTGGGGACTTGGCTGTTGCCCTCCCCACCAACAGCTAACTCGTTGCGTAAGAGCCTCTTTCATGGGTATAGACGAACAAGGGTTACGTTAACCTTATGCAATGCTTGGATGATTGGGGGGTTGGGGGGGGGGGGTAGGGTTGTGCATACACACACACACAAAAGGACACTGCAGATGCAGAGATTGCTCAGTGAGGAGGAAAATTAGTAATCTCTGCTGCTTTAAGGGAATTAGCTGGGAGTGCTGAGCAATGTACTGCACCCAGCAGGACACTCTGCAGAGTCACTCTGTCATTTCGATTCGAGACTCATGAATATGGATGGACATATGGACTGGCCATCTAAGCGGTGCGCTGACAAACAGGTAGGCAGGCAGGTATGTCTGCGGAACAGATGGACGAGGCCGGAGCTCTCGTTTCAGTGCTCTGTGAGCGAAACGCCTATCAAAGGCTTTTTGATAATTCGCCTCATTACGTGGAAGTGATCGGAATAACAAGCTAGCATCGTCACAATGTAAATCTCGGTCATCACATTGGAATGGGCATTTGTCAAAACCACCCTCGCTTCTTGTAACACTACAATTTAGAAATGTTTAATGGGATTAAGACGTGACTAGACAGTAACGAATCAATTATGTGGATTACTAATTAGCACGAGATACTGTCCCTCAGTCTTACCAATAAAGAGACAGACGCACTGACAGACTGACAGTGTCCTCAGACCCTGCTGACCTCTAGCAATGAACCTTGCAATGAGCAATGAGCTGACTATTCAAACAATATTCTCGTATGCAGAATATGTGAAAGT
The DNA here is from genome assembly GCF_013368585.1 of Megalops cyprinoides. NCBI lineage: Eukaryota > Metazoa > Chordata > Actinopteri > Elopiformes > Megalopidae > Megalops > Megalops cyprinoides. Next base: position 13,925,097 of record NC_050583.1, on the reverse strand, counting down.
CCTACTTATCTGGTTCAGCCATCTTGTTGAGCTCCCATGATTCTATCCTCTAAGGACACACCCGAGAAAGACATAAAAAAGTTAAAATATTAAATGCGAGCTGTCAGGTTCCATCACTCCTCTCTCTGTCAGCAGGCATTAATATACATAGCTATGCACGGTACACAGAGAAAGTTGTAATGGGCCTGCTTGGGAGCGCATGTTAATTTACCCACACATCTCTCTTCCGTGCACGTGCAGCACCGGGAACAGCATGGCGCTGCGTCTGCGGGCCGTGAAGGAAACTCGTGGGGCTTTGATGAGATCAGGGTGGATCAATGAACCACTGAGCAGCAGAGATGGGATTGAAAGTCAAAGTCGATTACAGGGAGGCGCAGCAACTGACGAGAATGTGCATGCGATGAGTTACGGAGAGAACACTGAGATAATGATATTTCAAATAGCCGTTCTCATTATCACCCTCGCAGTCACAATCCGAAACATCACCCCTCTTGCTTTTCGCGGCGAAGTTTAGTTCATGCAACAAAGATTTGATTTTTTTTTTTTTAAAAAAGGCAACTACATTTATTAAGGACTCGTTGTTGTCGCTCTTCTTCTCCCTTTAGGTGCCTTGGGAGGGAGCCGGATGGAAGCGATTTGGAGAACGCTGGCATGTCTGATTCCAGATTTGGATTTCTCTGGGGTGCCTCATTCTCAGATAATCTTTTTACATCTTTGTGCTTGCAGAAAGCACCTGTGGCAGCACCTCTCTTCTTGCTGTTTTCTGTTCCTGCCTAGAGATGTCTGCTCTTCCTCTCTACTACTGCTCGGAACTCTGTTACCCTTTCCCTGCTCAGAGCTCTGTTACTCCTCTCTACCTGCTCAGAGCTGTGTTACCCTCTGTAGCGAAGGGCGAGAACAGTCACCCCACCCGGCCTCGAACCTGGGTCTACGGGGTACCAAACTGCTGGCTCTTTGGCGTTGCGGTCAAAGCTGTAGTTTGGCACCTGGGTTCGAGAGCGGGTGGGGTGACTGCTCTCGCCCTTCGCTGCATATGGTGTGAGAAGTGGGATGGCTTGCCGCAAGGCCATCAGAGGCGTGCCCAGTGTGTGAGCTGTATGAGGGACCTCCAGGTTAGGTTGCAGTCTCTGATCACTCCATACACTCCAACTGGATCTCTCCGTTCAACCTCCTCTGGGCAGCTGCCAGTCCCCTCACTTCGGGAACCTGGCAGCCGTTCCACTCGGCCACTTCTTTTTTCTGCCCTCGTTCCGCGGTGGTGGAATGACCTTCCTCACCCAATCAGAACTGCGGAATCACTCGCCATCTTCCGCAGGAGCCTGAAAACCCACATTTTCAGAATCCACCTGTCCCCTATTGTATAACCTTTCTGTTAGGTTTCTATAAAAAAAAACCTTCTTTACTAACCCTGTCTCTGTTGCAGGTTTTGTTTGCAGATTTCTGTTTTATTGTTGCAGGATATACAGGAACATGGTGCTGTAAATAATTAATTTGCATTCCTACTGTGATCTTTTGCCTATGAGGAAGTCAGCTAAACCAGTTTGATGCATTAATTGTAAGTTGCTTTGGTTTAAAGGCGTCTGTGAAATTCTAAATTGTAATTGTAATTGTAGGTTGACCCCGGTGTGAGGGACCCCAGAGATAGGTGAAGCACCAGTGAGTGGAGCACCCTGGGATGGGAGAAGTATAGTGGGGGAATGCGCAAGGGACACCATGGTGCGTGACGCGCATGGGCGTACTCCCCGAAGGGGAGGGCAGTGTGAGAGAGTGCTGTTACTACGGTTGAGTATGCTCTCTGACTGCCATACCAATGAGCCTGGCTCTTTGGTGTTGCAGTCAAAGCTGCAGTTTGGCACCCTGTAGACCTGGGTTCGAGGCCGGGTGGGGTGACTGCTCTCGCCCTTTGCAACACCCTCTCCTCCTGCTCAGAGCTCTGTTACAGTCTCTTCTACTCTGAGGGCTGTGCTACTCTCAGTTCACCTGTAGACGAGAAGAAACCAAAAGGTCCCGACAGGCCCCCTGTAAGTTCAGCTCTCTTTCAACTGAGTAATGAAGACTGCAGCAGGAACTGACTCAGAGGGCAATGAAGAAACAGGCTAGCTGCACGATCAAGGTATTTCTGTCTTGGACACAAGAGACATGAGAAGGTGGTTATAACATGGGGGGGGGGGGGCTGTATCTAGGATTGTCAAGTACGAAAATACAGTTGAACAATACAGATAGACAGTGGAATGAAATATCAATAACTCCTGTCTTGACCAACACTTCCGCTTCATCCACGTTTACTTACTATTTTTACAGGTTTGAAGTATATAAATTGACTGTGTCCAGTGATGTATATGTGTGCTTTGGCCTCTATGAGTGTGTAAAGCAGCAACAGAGCTCAATGTTCCCAAAAACATCGCCGACTTTGGTTCTAGTCTGTGACACTTGCCTGAAAGTTAGAGCTTAGACGGCAGACACACACCTTTGCAGTCTAAATATATCTACAAGCATGCAGGCTTTGAGACAAACTCATATTTACAAATTCAAATACGATCATTGACATTTGGTTCTAAGGGTGTCTGTGTGTGTGTGTATGTGTGTGTGTGTGTGTGTGCGTGTGTGTCTGTGCATGTCTGAGAGAGAGGGCAGTGATGAGGATTGATGTACATAAGTACATATTGTTTTAAATTAATAATGCTCTCTCTGTCTCCCTCTCAGAGGGAATAGACTCCGAAAATCAGGTCAAACCTTGTTATGTTCACTAGGATGTTCATGTCCCTAATTAAGTACAGCCAGACATGGTTTCTCCTTTCCTCTACCAGACACACCCTAAGTTTTCTCTCTGCCTCCTCTTCACCCAAATTTTTCACTCTTTCTATCTCTAAACTTCCTCTCTTTTCATTCCCTGCCCACCACACCCCTGTTAATTCCATCCTCTCTCTCATCTTTCATTCAAAATTAAAATTCAAATCTGCTTTACAGGCATGACGCAGCTTTTTTTTAAAAAAATGTTGCCGAAGCTTTAAAAACAATAAGGATTAGGCAGGACCCTCAATCTGCATTGTAAATAAGTTGAGTATTTCTAAGCAAGTAATTCTTCGCTCATTCGATTATCCTCCTCTCCTGTCAGTCTCTCGCGTGTCTCTCTCCCTCCCCCCCACACTTTTCATCACATACTCCTCCCTCTCTCTCGCTTTTTCTTTTTGGCCTTGTTTTTCTCCCTCTTCTCCTGCATACTCTCTCTCCTGCCACCTTTTTTTCCCCCCTTATTCTCTTTTCGCTCTCAGCAGATGCAGTGGCTTGGGGCCACTCATGCTGCTTTTCCATATCACTGTTTGTGACTGTCACATCCCCCCCGGGGACAAAGCGAGAGAGTTTGAGAGTGTTTTTGTGTGTGCTGTAGCATGCATGAAGGTGTATTTATCACACAAACACGCACATATAAAAATGACTAAGCATTCTTATTTGTGTGTGTAAACATTTCTGTTTTTCAGTGTAATTGTTCCAATTATGCTCAGTTATACTTAAGCAATTATGCTTACGGCTCCAGTGAGTACCTTATGCAGGTACTCCATAAGTACCTACATAAGTGTCAACATAATGTAAAGACTGAATGAAGGTATTTGGGTACCTGTTTTTCTATCTATAGATGTGGGTGTGTGCACGATTTCTGGAGAAGCACCTGTGAGTAAGTATCCTCACCCACAGTAGGTGCCTTAACCCCCTCTTTTAGGGGAGTGAGGGCGTGAGAGAGAAAGACAGCGATCAGGAGGGTACACTGCGCAGTAACTCTCAGACTGATATCACATGAAAGGAGTTGAATCACAGTGTACTCAGTGCAGCAGCAGATTCCATGAGTCACGTTTGCAAGGCCGCCCATTTGATGTCACAAACAGGGCTCAGCGATCACTTCCTCGCTTGTTATTCTGATTACTCCTGCAGCGCCAAAACAAGTGAATCAAAAAAAAACTGTAGCTTTATTTTCAGAAGGAAGGACATGGGAGCGGGGGGATGGAGAGGGGTAAAAATGGTAAGATTTAGGTGCTCTTGCAGATGTTAATGCTAGTTTTGATTATCCAGAGAGTAATTTGCTGAACACACACACACAGCACCTAAAGCATACGCAGAGAGACAGGTAGAGACAAATGCCAATACCGAGGATACTACTACGGATCAGACTGAAAGTGAATTCACTTCACATTCACCATGCTCGACCCCCCAAAAACAACCAGAAACACTGGCTGTATGAGTGAAACAACAACTCAAAAACTGAGTGAAGCCAGGCTGAGATGGAGAGTGAAAGAGGGAGGAGGGAGGGAGAGATGGAGAGATATACACGCACAGGGGCTCTATATTTAGAAACGGATGCATTGTTTTCAGGTTGGGGAGAATCGCAGTGTTTTTGTTAACTATTAGGCTGCAGGCGTGAGCTCACTGTCAGCTCTGCTAAGGCTTTTAGACGCCACTAGTCTGCGCGGCCTGTCGCGCTTTGATCAGGGTCGAAATAAAACGTTTGCCGCTGCTCTTTGAGCCTAAAAGACAGATTTGATTAATTCCTTCACTCTTTGCTGGGGTAAATGGCGCCTGATTAGCGGACAGCTGTTTCCGCTGAAATAATCCCACCCTCCTCAGTGATCCAATTCAGTTTGGGTGGCATTTTGTCATGGGAGAAAATCCCTGATTCTTCCGCTGAAGCCCAGGGAGAGGAGATATATCACTCCCATAAAACAAAAATACAAACAAACAACCAAAAAAAAAAAAAAATGGCTTTACAGACAGCTTACGGCCTACATACACAGAGATGCTTCAGGAAAGTCTAGTAGACAGCAAGAGACAATTTACTCCATTTGCAACATGGAGATTGTCAAAAAGAGCCAAGGTTTTGGGATATTGTTCTAAGTAAATAGTGGCAAGCGTTGGAAAAAAGAAATGTTTAACTTCAACAAACAATCACAAACAATCTCACAGAGTGCCACAGAGTTACCTCTTGGGATACTGTTATTCAGTACTCTTGGTGCATTTTCTTTTGCAGATAATTAATTCGACCTCCTGTGCTTTTGTTGCTAATTAATTTGGCACCCCTAATTGGAGTAAACAGGAAAGGAGGCAATTTTGTTGCCTCTCCCCATTCCCTTTTTTCAGCTCTGTTTCACAAACTATTGAGACACGCTAAGTGATCTGCACCCTAAAGCCTCGTGTGACGCAAAACGGATCCCATCAAAACATTCGCTAAAAAAAGGACTCTTGGAACCGGTTTAAGAAGCGACCGTCAAGCCGCTCAGCACAGTTCCATCCCAGTGTCATTGTGACACAATCTGCAGCAAAGTGGGGGGGGGGAATCAGCCGCACAGCTGTAAGATTGCGAGGGATTAAGGTTAGCCTGTGAAATTGCATTTGCATCTAACAAATCTGTGTTCAACAGTCTTGGGCAGAATGTGATATGATTAGGCGCAAACATAATTTAATCTGTAGTTCAATGGTTTATATTAAGCTGTGTTTTGTCAGCTAACAGTTGCATGCCTGTGCTTTGCCTGTGCTCCCAGACACCATACAGCTCTCCAACCTTCACACAAGGTAGATGTTCTCCCAGAAAAAGCTGTCTCTCTTTCTCCCTCTTACAACCTTGAAAGCAAAAGGCTATCACACTGGTGAAGGCTCTCGTTATCAGAAGACATATTTCCATTTTGCACTTGAATTGCGAAAGAATCTTTAAAAAGACCTTCTAAAGTATTGTACCAGCATCATAGTTGGAGGAGAAAGGCAAGGAGGGGTGAAGTTACAACACGTGAACGTGAAAATGACAGTAATGGTCTGACAAAGGAAATGAACTGAGGGTAACTGAGTGAGGCCATCAATACACTCGCTTAATTACCCCTGATCTATACAACCAGGGGACACAGGCGCTGGTATGGGTCAGGACAGTGCAGAGTGCCCAGGTGACGTTTTTTTGGGTGTGAATGTGCTCACGAGCTCGAGTGTGTGCTTCCATGTGCGTGTGCGTATGTATGTGTGTGTGTGTGTGTGTGTCTGTGTAAATGTTACACAGATAGTATTGGAGTTTTTAAATTCTAGATTAGTTGTCAATGCCAGTTAGTTCAAACAGGCATATATTCATGTTTCTATGTAGCTGTTGCAGGACATAAATAAGTATGTATTCAGGTGACCCCTGTTTTTGTCCTTGAAAGGCCACTGTAAACTACATTATTGTGAAATGAAATCTTTTCCCACAGATGTAATTTTATAATGTTTGTAATGTTCAGTGTAAGATTCCTGATATCAATTTCCCCCACAAAACAGCTCAGTTTTTTATTTTATTTGATTAATCAGATATGCATAGCATGTCAATGCTTCATAGATGTTTGCATGTTTAAAAAGACTTAAATATTTGAAGTGCGGTATACTTATTGAATATTATCACACACAATACACATAATTGTTTGGAAATGACAGAGACATGGAGAACATCAATACACAGATGTTGGACTTTGCTCTTTTTACTTTCACTGGCTTTTTTTTTCTCACACTTGTTCTCACTCCCCAGGAAACGTCTCATCCCCAGCGGTTTTGAGTGTGCAGAACAAAACCAAACATTACTTTTTAGTTTATTTGGTGAAAAAAAAAAAACACACTTTCGAACCAGCCAACGAAACAGTAAATTCAAGATAATCTGCCGAGCTGTTTTGTGTTCAGAATGGCAGCATTTGTAAAGATGTTGCAGGTACAGATTGCCATAAACCGGATTGTCATGGAACAGAGATTGCTTGTAATTTACAGTTATTCTCTTCACACATTGAATAGTGTGCAAGACATTAATTTCATCCTGAAATATCTGGGAATGAAGAAAGGCATGTTACGCATAGAATGGATTCAAACTCTTTTTCTGTAATATCCCATTGAACCACGTTTAATTAAAGTAATTAAAGTTATGATTGCTGTATTCAAATGTCTGTACTGTGTAAAGTAATGGTGACCATTATAATGAAATAAAACGTAAACCAACGTAAATGACAAAAAGATTACATAACATTTTTCAAAATACATTTTCCAGCAGAAGATCCCTGGAATTATTTCAGTGCTTCAAAATGAATATTTAGCATGGAAGAATTATTTGAATCTCTTCGTCTGACTCCGAATATCTCAAAAGCTGAGAGTAAAAACCCAAAGCTGAAGAAGAAAGATCGAATATGTAAAAGCTCAGAAAGTTAATGAGGCCCTGAGAAATGACCCCCCCCCCCCCCCCCCCACACACACAGCTGGATGCCAGTGCAGTGCAGTGCCGTCCAGAGTCGGCAGGGTTACAATGAGCCACGAAACTGTTCTCTAAATGCCCAGTGGAAAAGTTCTGTGTCAAACTCTGTTAGAGTGGCTGTGCTGTTTGTTTCAGCCCCAGGGCTACGTGGCCGTTTTTTTTTTTTTTTAATTGGGCAGTAGCTATTGGCATCCCGATGCAGTCTTTCACATAATGATCCTTTTCTGTCTGTTATGGCCTTGCTCTCGCTCTGCTTTCTCTGTCTCTCTCTGTATAGGTCATCACTCTCCCCTTTCTCAGTGACAACGATGACAAAGTGGATTCATGGACCCTGGAGTACAGGGTCACCAAAGGGCCAGGGCAGGATCGATACCAGCATATCTGTACTGACTGACTGTGCCGGACAGTGAAGTTCATCATTGACACTTAGGGTAACAGATGGACCAGCGAGAGGGATAAACACAAGATGATCCAGAGTACTGTACATCCTTTATGACTAGCTTATCGACTGCATTAATAATGCAACGCATTAGCAAAGCACTGTCAACCGCTAAAGAGGGGTAGAGACAAAAAAAAAATTATACAAAAACAAACTGAAAAAGCAGGGACGCTGAGACAGGGATATAAATAACAAAAAGAAACTGAGATGAAGTTAGAGACGGGAGAATACGAGAAGGAAACAACATGGAAAATCAATAATCCAGAAACCGCTGCGGCGCCTCCCTCCCTCTCAACATTTAAAGTGACTTTTTTTCAGTGACTTTATGTCAGTGCAGCATTTAAAAGGACTCACCCAACAACAACAAAAAGTATTTGAGGACAAAGCCAAAGAGAAACAAGGAATGACAGCAATAAAAAAATATTATGTAAAACAAACATCAATACTTCATCACTCCCAGCATCTCTCCTCTCCAGCTAATTATCTGTGCAGCAATAGCCTCCTCAATCTTTTTTGGTGCATCTGCCTGCCTTCCTATTTGTAAATTGCCCTCTCCATCTTTCACATTCAAAGGAGCCATTTTAGCATGGCTGCAAATCTACTGTTTTGTCACAACAAGCCCATCAAGCATCAAACTGCTGCACTCACAAAGTGCATACCCCATTTATTCACGACTTCTGACAGTTTAGTTGCCTTTACTGTCTTCTCATAACAGCTTCATTAAATATAAAACCCATCAAATTTGTTATGAAAAATTAGATTTATAACCCCTCTTTGTACATTTACACAATAATAAAAAAATACCTTTTTAACATAAAGGAATACAAAGTAGGCGTTCTGTTGAAAGACAAAATGACACCGCAACTAAACTGCTTTCTGTCCTTGTTTACTGTAAGACACCTAATTGCTTGCTCAGGTCTTGGCAAGACAACGCAACTTTCCCCACATGACAAGAAATGAATCATTTGTATCACATGTCACATCCTTTCCCCATTCCCTTCCACTCTAGCCTGAACCATTTCTCCACAAACTGTATCTGTGTGTGTGTGTGTGTGGGACATCATCATTTGTTCAAGTTCACAAATCCCTGTGAGGGAATGACCCTTGACATTTGCTAAATCATTCTGCATTTATACTTTTTCTATTCCAGTGTTTGTTTTTTAATCTTTTTTGACTTTTTTGACTTTCCCACCCTCTCTTCCCCCTCATTTCACTAAACTAATTGGATCTTAATGTCCTGTAGCACTGGCTAGTGCCTGACAGAGAGAGACAGTGAGAGAGAAAGAGAAGGAGAGGGAGACGGTGTGGGTAATAACGCTTCTCTTTCTCGCCTTTGTGTGCCTGTGTTGACATTGTAATCCTTGCCTGCCAACACCGCCTTGCAGTTTGCACAGTTAATTTTGCATAGTTGTTTAGTCTTAAAAATTAATTTACAAATACATGTCAATGTATGATCATATCACAGTGTAAGGCATATATTATGTAAATATTACATATATTTTCAACATTATTGGCTCTTTCATTTATCCAAAAATAATTTTATGCATGCACTATGCTGTAGGATATATGACATGATGGATGCCTTTCTATAATATAGTGTAGTCTACAATACATGTCATTCACAACACGGTTAAAGGGTCTTTCACTTCAATCCACAGTTCTTGGATAAACTGAAAATAGCATTTTATTACACCAGTGAAGTCGGTCCTGAAGGGGCTTGCTGAGTGACTCTGTCACCATGTCGATCAATGTTATCCTCCATTGCATGTCCAGGGGTTTTGTGAGTTATGGTCCTCAGTGGTGTTCTCCGTCACCATTCTCCCTTCCTGAGCCCTAAAGGGAGTTTTACCCCACCTTGCAGCAGGGGTACGGCCCCCACCCCCATGAACCGCTGGTATGCACCCAAGCCGCTGACGGGACGCGCTGGAAAGGATGGGTGGATCAGTGGTTCTAGCACATTCTGCCTGAGATGTAGGGCTGAGGAAAATATTCTCTGTGATGTTGCTGAAAGCACACAGCCTTGATGGCAAGTATAGTGTTGGAAGGAATAGGCAAATATTTCTTTTTGGTCATTTAAATGTACTGTGCAATTTAAACTTTAAGAAGGCGAAACCAACTGAAGTTTTATCCCTTAATGAAAGCTATAATGATTAATAAGAAAGCAGGAGAAGGTGTTCTTCACATACACTACTGTATCCTTACCTTATTTATTCAGCTTTGCCTTTGGAAGTAAATCCTTGAAAACTTAGTCTATCCACAAGTCTTTTGGTAACTTTATAATGATCCAAAGACACAGTACTTCAGTAATAATTTCAGCTTAATACTGCTATCTGGTCAAATTTCACCACAACAGCACAAAAACATTGATTTCTGTGTGTTGCCTTATGAAAACTTCTGTTACCACAACCTTTCTCTGTTTTTATGAATAATCCTCCCATATGATGTGTATGATAAATACATAAATAAAGATGTGGTCTGTTGTTAATAAGCTGCTTTAAAAATACAAGAAAAACAAAACCATAAACATAAACCATGTTATTTGGTACAAAAAACAGGATTACAAGTGAAGGTCAAAAATTACTCAACAAACCTAAACAGAAGACGAAATTTTTTTCCTGAATGTTAACTGGTTTAAATATGTGGGAATTTACATTAATTCTGAACTACCCTATGAAATACATAGTGATAAACTTGTAAAAAAAAAAAAAAAGAAGCAAACATGGGGATATCACGTCCTTACGTCACATGCTGTATTATATGATATTTCTGTCCAGAAGTGAGGAGAGCAAGCTGTCTCTTTGTACATGTCAGACACAGCAATAATATCTCTATTTTCCTCTCCTTCACTGATCGCTCTCTCATCCCGCTGTCCCTCTCCATTCTCAAAATGGAGTCCAAATCCATTTGATGGATGGCAAGGAGTTTGAGAAAGGCTCCGAGCTTTGAAGTACGGCACAGTCCACATCCTCTCCTCACTGTCCTTTACCTCTCCTCCGTGAGCGATGAGGATACAGCACAGGTACCTCCACGTCACATTCTGTCCATCCTCTTCTTACTCTGAACTCACAGCTCGCGCCTTCTCTCCTCTGTCTCCTTCTCACTTGATAGGCACTTGAGAACGAACAGACTGACCGTTAATATCCAGGTACTTCTGAATTATGCAGGGCTTGTGTATCTGTTTTGTGTTGTTGTAAAGGGGAAAGAGAGAGAGAGAGAGAGAGAGAGAGAGGGCGGGGGGGGGGGGTAAAAGGTGGCCACTGAGTTCATATTGATAGTGGGAAGGGGACATTGGATGGATGCTAAAAAGTAACCCAGAAAAACCGACAACATAAGCCCAAGAAAATTCGTGTGGTATTATTCTATTACTATTTGTCTGGCTTTAACAAACAAATTCCGTTGCCATTTGACTTTCAAGAGTTGCCATTACCTGAACACCTCCGTGATGCCAGCGAAAGGCTGCATGTGTTTGGGTTAAGAGGCAGGGCAGAGGCAGGGGTGCAGCGTGCTGGGGAGAGGCAGGAAGAGAGGGAGGCAGAGACAGGAAGGAGAGGGGAAAACAAGGGCAGCAGGAGAGCATTCTTTGTCTGGAGAATGAAAGACTCCTAAAAAAAAATGCAAAAATGAATATTCAAAAAGAACCTAATGTCAACGATTAAGAAACAGAATAAAACATTTAGCAGCGACTCTTCGCAGCCTTGCAGTGTATTCTGACGAGAGGGGCAGGTTCATCTTGTTCACAGAGAGCCAACGGCGCTTCTTCTACAAAATCTAGTTCACGTTGAACATTAAATCGGAGGATTATTCAAAATTCACAACATCAACAACTCTCTCTCTCTCTCTCCTTTTTTTCCCTTTCTCTCTGCTCTTCTCTCACCCTCTCTCCTTTTACCCCTTAATTCCCGATTTTATACCTTTACACTACCTGTCTCCCCGCATCTTTCTCTCTCTCTCTCACTCTCTCTCTTTCTCTCTCTGTTTCTTTCTTTATACACACCCCCCATTAATTCCTCCCCCTTTTTCCATAATTCCCCTGCCTGATTTTCTCTCCTCTTTTCTCTGTCACTTCTGCTTTCCAGTCTCAAATCCCCCTTTTCTGCTTCTCCCTCACCCTTTCCCTCTCATCCCCCCCCCCCCCCCCCCCCCCCAACAAGCCAACCCCCCAATTTCCCTTTCCTCTCTCTCAGATGCCAAAGACAGCCTCACACAAGCCAGGCCATGCTGACACAGTCACCGGGGGAAGCCACAGAGACAGCCACACAGTAGTCAGCAGTACTGCACTCAGCTGTTGAACTAAAGGGGATTTAGAGACAGAGGGCCATGGAGATTGAGATAGGGAATGAGAAAGGGAGGGTGGGGCCAGAGGGGGAATGGTAGGGAGAGAGAGAGAGCGAGAGAGAGAGAGAGAGAGAGAGAGAGAGAGAGAAAGAGAGAGAGAGAGAGAGAGGGGAGAGAGAGAGAGTGAAGGAGCAAAAAGGAGACTGTTGGAGGGAGACAAAGAGAGACAGAAAGGGCTAGGGGGAGGTTGGGCATGTGAAAAAAAGATGAGAAAAAAGAAGAGGGGACAGAAAAAGATGCAGAGAGAGAGATAAAGAAAACTGGGAGGATGGGAGGAGAGTAAAAACATGCATGGGAACTGAAAGAGGTAGGAGGGAGTCAGTGACAGAGAGATAGTGGAAAGAAGGAGTCCATGGAGTGAGGTGAGCTCATTTGCGCACACGAGAAAGAGAGAGAGAGAGAGAGGGGGAGACAGAGTGAGAGAGATGGGTGGGGGGAGAGCGTGTGTGAGACATTAACATTTGGTCCTGCCAGTTAACGGTAGTGCAGCATCAGAGGAACACAGGATCAGAGCATGAGGGAAGAAAGGACTGCACTTCTGAAACCAGGAGACAAGAAAAATAGAGGACATAATTAAGTCACCCTGTTTTAGGGGAGTTTCAGGGGAGATTCTCTTTGAAAAGACACTGAGATTACACACTTATAGATGTGATTTACTGTATATAACGATACATATATACCAACATATGCCTGTTCCTCAGAAAACTGGCAAAAAAAGGAATCTGGGAAGACAATTATCAAATACTCAGTCGTGAAACTGCTTAGCTGATTGCATCATTTGAACCATTTGATTATTTTAACATTTTTGCCATCAGTGGAAAAAATCTTTGGCTCCAGTGGACTTCATTGAAAAGCATGTGTGGCGGTAACAGTACAACCACCTTGAATACTGAACTAATGTTTTGAAAGCCTCTTGCTGACAGGATTACTGATGGTCTTTTGGGATTTTTTTCCTTTTTTGGCAAAAGGTATCACAGTGCTTTAAACAAGGAGGGATTTTTGCCTAATGAAGTGTGAAGAGAATTTTGGAGTTGAACCTGTGGACCTAATCTTGCAGACACAGACACAGACACAAATTCATATTTCCATATAAATTGTGCTTATCTGGGTTTGGGGACTGAGTGACAGGCACGCTCAAAGGGGGGGGGACGAGTAAGTGCAAAAGAGGAAAACTAAAGATAGGGGTTTAGAGAGGAAAACAAGGAGCACAACTAAGAACACTCACAGCAGTATCACACACATACACACACTCACACACTCACTCACTCACTCACTCACTCACTCACTCACTCACTCACTCACTCACACACACCCACACACTCACTCACACACACACACACACACACGCACGCACACACAAATGCAGAAACCAAACAGTAAAAGATAAACATGCATATAGCACAATGGTGATTTTCATCTAGAAGCCAGTGGGAGCAGGGAGGTTGTGGTGAGAAAAGACAGGAGGAGATATTTTGTGGTGACACAACAATCTGCACGACAGCCAGTGCTCTGAATGACACCTGGACCCGAGTGGCTTCCTGGACCACGGCAGAGTGTGAGGGCAGCCGCACGCACGGAGGAGACCCCGGCGGAAGGGATCTTTATCCGGATACTAAACTGTTGCTTCTCCTTTGATTTGGAACTGCAAGACAACAAAGGCAGCGTTTCATTTCTCAAGTGAGTTTGTAAACTATCCTCTCAGATCTACTGCCAGCTTCCACGCTGCAGAGGACGGGCAAAGAAAAACAGAAACTCTTTGCTCCGTTCACGGGAGATGGACGACTGAGGAAGAGAAACGGAGCTGCAGGAAAAAAAAAAATCTTCAGAAACAATGAGGAACAGAACAATAGGGATTTTTAGAGGGCAGGAACACCAAACATTCTGTCTGAAAATGAAAAGGCATGTTAATTAAGGTCTCTGGGGAATTTTTTGGAAAAATCAAGGGAAAAGGCATCTGAAAAATCAAAAGGAAAAACTAATAGCTGCCTTTCTGGAGGTGAGAGGAATTGGATTATTTCTGTCCTAACCATCTTTGCAAATTTCCTATTTTTTTGTCCTGTTTCGGCATATTTTTATTCCCCTCTATGAGAGGGGTCAGTTCATGGTGAGTTCAAACTGTCGAACACTTAACTTACACTCTCTTCTGTTGCTGTTGTGATCGTGGGAACTGGGAGCACTGGGACCATTTTTGAGACATTTTTGAGGTTTAACCAATAGCAAAAGGCAATCCATCCCAAAAAACTTGCTAACCTTAATGTATAACAGCTTACTAGATGTCTCAGACAAAAGTGTTTATAATCCTAAAATACCATAGATATTAAGTGAATAAGAGTTTTGCATTGTGTGGAGATATTGTGTGGTTCTATTCTTTTTCAGATGGAAAAATGATTCAATATTTTTTCTCAATGGATATTTATTAATGGGCAATCAGTTGTAATTAATCAATGGAGATGTATATGTAGAAATATTTCTTCTGGTACTATATGTATGTAGAAATATTGTATCTGTTACAATCAATGATAATTTACCATTTTTCTAACCCTGTAGTGGAAATCCCTGGAACCATTTTGAACTGTAATTAGTTTTTACTTTTGCACACATTGAAAGAGGTCCCAGGCAATTTTTTAAAAATTATTTTGTTATTCTGGAAGCAGGTGGGTTTGATCATTCTTTAGTTTCCTAGACACTTAGTTCTCCCATAGCCACAACACCGCACTGTCCCCCAGAAGAGTTTGACATGGCGGTCCATGCAGTTATATTCAAACTGCTCCTCACGCTGCTGCTGGGATCGTCCTCTCTGGCCCAGAACAGTGAGAATACAGAAATGGACCTCCAACCAGCCAATCAGACAGCAGATCCCTCCACCATCCCAGAGGTCACCCTGACAACTCCAGAAGCGGGGGTGGAGGAGGAGACTGTTCCGCCCACAGGCAGCCGTTGCCAGGGCTACTATGATGTGATGGGCCAGTGGGACCCGCCTTTTAACTGTAACGTTGGCATCTACCTGTATTGCTGTGGCACCTGTTTCTACCGCTTCTGCTGCCAGTTCAGACAGCACCGGCTGGACCAGACATCCTGCTCCAACTATGACACGCCCATCTGGGCCAACACGGGAAAGCCGGTGGCGGCCGTCACGGAAATCCAGGATGAGCATGACCGGGACAAGACGCACATGATTGTCTACATCATCTGCGGGGTGGTGGCCATCATGGTGCTGGTGGGCATCTTCACCAAGCTGGGCCTGGAAAAAAGTCGAGGCGCTCAGACTGACATGACCAACTCCAGGTGAGTTTGCATTGGACCTCGGTGTCCAACTCCAAGAAAACCCCGGAACAAAAAACAAAATTTTATTTTGTAGTGTTGCAGACATGACTGAGGGGAGACTGAAAAAGTGGGTGCAAAAGTTGTCCTTAAAAAATCTTCATGGGTCCCACCGAAATGTTTCGGGAATATGGGAGGATTACTGCCATAGTCACCACTAATGATGAATAGAGAGTGGAAGGAATGTGATGGGATGTGAAGCAAGAGAGAGAGAGAGAGACAGCAACGTTGTTGAAAAACCATACCAGGTAAAGACAGGATATCGAGAGATTAGCGGACCTGTGAGGGAGGGAGGAAAGAAGGGTGTGAGGGTTTATTTGAAGATGTGGGTTTTGAGCACAGCTGCAGACAGAGAGATCCAGACAGGGAACGGCAACAAATTGGTGAGCAACATGATAGAACACCACTCTGCAAGGAGCAGAAATGGGAGCTTGAGGGCAGGATAGAGGAGGAGAGCTTGAGAGAGGCTTTTAATGGCAATCAAACTGTATCTAACCGCACTGCGCTCCAAAAGCACTAACATTTTACTGTGAGAACAAAATCTATCCTGTGACAGAAACATCCACCCTGTACTCTGACTTTACTCAGTGTACTTTGAACATTATTCCCTGTGTTTTCCCTCACCTATCCCACACAGGTGTGCCAAAAGAGGCCCCTTTGGAGCCTATCAGTCCCTTTGGTTTACAGTGCGGTGAAATGGTAACCCAAAGGTTGTTGGTTTGATTCCCAGGTGGGCCTCTACTGTTGTACCCTTGGGCAAGCAGTATAAATGGAATGGCTAAATATAAAAAATAATGTTGGAAGCAAAGTAAGCTCTCAGTAAGAATGTTTGTTAATCAAACTTAAAGATGAAATCTTTAGCACCACAGGATACATAGCTTTTAGGAAAAGTCTTTTGGTAGAAGAAGCAGAATCAAATGTAATGGTTATAACCTGTTTCTATTCTTCCCCTGTAATTAATTATGTGTTGAATAAACCATGAGAAACTGTGTTGCTGTAAGGAATTAAACCATGACAAGCTGTCATCATGTTTGGGCACAAGTTAAAACCCTACTATTTGATGAATGACGTAGTCTTGAGTAGACCAGCTAGATATTACATGATCAGTAGCTATACCCATTTCAAGTCTTTCAAAGCCAACAGCTTTTTGGTGCATTATGAGTGTGCCTGACTTTGTTATTATAGAGATGTTAGTATTCCAATGCAAAGTAACTAACCAAATTTAGGAAAACCTGCAGGGCTAGTTAGATATAGGGCTAGCCAGTAAATTGGTGATACATCATTGCCAAG
Organism: Megalops cyprinoides; assembly: GCF_013368585.1. Classification (NCBI taxonomy): domain Eukaryota; kingdom Metazoa; phylum Chordata; class Actinopteri; order Elopiformes; family Megalopidae; genus Megalops; species Megalops cyprinoides. The sequence goes on along the minus strand of NC_050583.1, from coordinate 13,908,478 downwards.
CAATCTCAGATTTGTTCTGGATGAGCTAGGCTGCTATTTACAGTAAGTAATACCTGGTAAAAGATGACTGGGATGCAAGTAGCTAGCCTGGGCATTCAGGTATGGCAGGATTATAATGGTAACTTGTGAATGGAGAGAGATTGCAGCTGGGTGTACAGACTACATCCACATACTAGCATTGCAGGTATATAGGAAAATTGTTTGATATACTAAATATCACAGTAAAATAAAATGCATAAACATGATTCCACCAAAATGCACTTCTCTTTAAATTTTGAAGTTCAAAACAATAAGTAAAATTTAAATTATTTCTGCTCAGAAACAGTCTGAACAGTTTAGTTGAGATTGTCTAATTAGGAAACAAAAAACTAAACAAAACAAAAAAGGAAAGAGGTGCCCTCCAGAATGGACCAGACATGAAATTTCATCTAGTTTAGTGCTGAAACAGATGCCACTGCAAATTTAATTTAACACTGACGTCTGGTTTACTACATATTTACTGTAGGCATTCTGTGGACAACGAACCATTTTTATGGCGTGCCTTACGACAGCAAAATTCCCTGCTTTAAATATTTCAGGTAGCCAACAGCTGTGCTGTTCAGTGCTTTCATATATAAGTTCTGATGTGTCAGGTGAATTTCACTATAGCGCAGATTCTCTCTCTCTCTCTCTCTCTCTCTCTCTGTATCTTGGTTTGAACTGAGAGTGCATCTTCAGACATTATACCACAACACGCGCTTTTATGTTGGAAAGGCTGGAAAATATGAGCTGAAATAAAAAGGCTTCCAGAGTTTATTTATTTCACAAGACACACATAAGCTTGATAAATCTTGAGATATAATGCAGTGAGTTTGAGGTGCATGTTTTACCTTGAATGGAATGCTTTTGTTCACATTTTACGTTTGTGAATAAGGCACTTGAGGGCCATTCAACCAAACACTTTTTTGTCAAGTAATGTTGCAATTATTATTGGATTTTTCTATTAATCATAAAAAAAAACATTCAAACCCTGATAAGGTATACGTGTTAAATCATAAGTGTAAGATAGGATACCCTGCAGAAGACATGCCTGATTATAAAATTGTGTTTTCAGACTTTCCCTCAATAATATGCAAATTACAGCACAGACCTTAGGGACTCATGGATCCCGTAGCTACATATGTGTGAGATGAAATCATTCAGTGCCTCTCAGTTCTATACTATGCTTGGATGATGTAATCAGATTCAGTTATATCTATGGCAAATGATTAAAATCATTTATGACTTATTCAAACTGTGTGATTGGGCCACACTGTTGCCTGAGTGTTTGCTGTATCGAGTAGCATCTATGATCCAGTGAGATCCACGTCAACGAAAATGTAGAGCATCAACATGAAATATGCAACGCTACCTTTGATATACTCTTAACCCATTGTTTGTGAGAGAATTCCTGACACATCAGGCCAGCTGAATTCTGTTTTTGAAGTTAATCAGATGTACACATTCCGGATTTGCATTTATGTTGCCCTGAAGAAGAGAAATGTATGTGACACTTTATGCTGTTTATACGATAGCACCATTTACACCTCATTTAACTGATATATAACACTGAAAAAGGATTTAAAAAGTATAGTCAGCTTATTATGAACACACTGTTGATAAAATGTTATTAAAATTATTGTTAGTGTTAATAGTATATAATCTGATACAGTCCTTTTACACATTCCTTGTTCATTATTAATTATCTTTTGCCTGTGTTCAAATTAGACAACCCCAAGGCAGATTTGCAACTTTCAAGTGAAATGACCTTAAGAAGATGTAATGAAAATATCTGAGTAATTTCTGTTCAAATTAGGCATGATGCATTTCATATATGTCGTAGTTTTGGTTGTAACTATCCAGCAAGCTGCTTCCTCAGGAAAATCACTTTTTTTTGGTGTTGTGAGCCTTCTAGTTAGCTGAATGGACATTTGTACCATGACCTCTTTGTGGTCATGTACAGCTCTTTCAAAGCTGATCAATAACTAAAATTATGTACAAATTGTAAGTGGAGTGAATGCTTCTCTATTTTATTTACCTCTTCCAAGTGTATATCACATAACTGTGGAGGCTTAAAACAGTTGTATTAATGCTTTGTAGATCATTGATTACACTATTGAAAAGCTTATTCATTTCTCACCCTAGATACACCCAATAACATTAAAGGCTTGTGCAGAGTTACCCCTTAATTTTAAGTGGAACATATTTCTTAACAGTAATTTGTTAACAGCTGCATTTTAGCCCAGATGCCCCTGTATTGTAAATCAAAGCTTTGTAGAGATGTAAGAGGTTATTCATAAATGCTTTGTAGGTCATTTACTAACAGAAAATGTCAGAGATTGTTGAATTGCAGGACTGTAATTCAGTCATGCGGTCTTCATATTCTCAAAACTATAGGACAATGTCAGAGAATAATTCCTAAACATCATTTACTAAATTGAAAATGTACTTACTGTACTTAAAATGAATTAATTTAAGACTGGTAATAGGATACATACACAGAGGTGATAGGCCTCTACCAGTCAACAATGGTAATATGCTTGTGGACAAGAGATTACTTTGTGCCATCCATTTGTGGGATTCTTCTCATAAGAAGCATAGACTGAGGAACCAGAAATATCAGAGAGGATATCTTTGGGGACTTTTTCCCTGAAAATAGCTTTTTTCCCAATAAAATACCAATAATTTGCAGTCACTCTCAATGACTCTCAATAACTTAAATAACTGGAATGGCTGGCAAGTGTATCAAAAACCTTTCCAGTGTTAACTATATTCAAGATAGGATAATGTTTAATGACTTTTTACTTTTTAGAGTGTTGCTTTCACAACTTGGACAACTATTACTGTTACTCATTGTGGATTTTTTCTGCATCGTACATGTGAACTTCTTTATATATAAAGCCCTGCAACAACACCTTTGTGTGAAGCGTTCCCGATAAAAGCGTGTACACCTTTTACGGGAGCTGGCTGGAACATATGTGTGGAATATATTCCCTTTATCCTGCTGTGATGTGCACTCTCCCAGCTGTTCCTGCACAGCCCTCTGTCAGCCCTGGCATCCCCTTCATCAAACTCTCCCGACAGCCGCTAGCTCAGTACCAGTTTGCATCACTCTGTTACTGCAATACATTTTTTGCTATTCCCTCATCGTTCGCCCTTCCTCTCCGACTTGTCTCTCCTCTCATTCCTATCCCCTAATCTCCTTCTCCACCTTTTTATCTTCTCCCACCTTCCATCCATATCTTTGTATTTTGTCCCCCCCTTCCCCATTTCTTTGCATGATGGGGAAACATCTACATGGAGTTGGTAGGAAACTGCTCCTGTCCTGAGTGCTTAGGGGCACCCCGATCTGGGGGGAGTGAGCTGAGAGCAGAGCTGCTCGGATCTGTTTGGATTACTCATTGGGGTCCATTTATCAGGGCCATCTCACCATCAGCTCCTGTTTCTCCCTCAACACTGGACTGTGCGACAAAGCATGGCATTTCACGTTCGTTTCTGAAAAACAGCCATAGCACCTATAGGGTGAACATGATGTTTTCCTACCTTGCATACATTTATTCATTTAGCAGACGCTTTTATCCAAAGTGACTTACATAGGTTACAGTTCTTTACAATGTGATCCATTTATACAGCTGGATATTTACTGAGGCAATTGTGGGTTAAGTACCTTGCCCAAGGGTACAGCAGCAGTATCCCAGCGGGGATCGAACCGGCAACCTTTCGGTTACAAGTCCTGCTCCTTAACCATGTGTATGCTACACTGCCGCCCCGCATACCATACAAGCACAGTGAAGATACAGTATTAGAAATGATGTCAATGACACTGTATGATGGATCTTGGTTTTGTTGTTCATCCAAGCAAAATGGCCCTTGATTGTGGATAAAAATACTTGTTGCTTGTGGTCACCTTCAACTCATTTAGCATATTCTACAAATTCTCAAAACCAACCAATTGAATAGATAAAAAAAATTCTTGCAAACAGCCTTGTCAATGTGACAAGAAATTAAAACGAACATTTTAACTGGATAAAAAAAAACAAGAAAGAGGGACTAAGATTCCAAACGAGTTGAGTGCAAATTGATGAAAACCACAATATGAGCGCCTCCAGCAAGATGAACACTTCTTGCAAGATTAATACCTCATGCAAGATTATAACACCTCACGCAAAAAAAGCCCCAACACTTCTTCTCACAAGATTAATACTTCTCTCAAGATTAACACTTCTCACAAAGATTAATGCATCTTGCCAGATGAGCCACCTCACAAGATTAAAACTTTGGAGCAAGATTAACACCTCTCTGAAGATTATCTCATGGCTCTCTGCGGCTTTCCAGCGTTGATCGAGAAGAATAGTTCCAAACGAGGCGTTTAGCGGTTTGCGCCGCAATAAAAAGGGATGGAAGGTACTCCATAAATGCGCTTCGTTATTATTAAACGGCGCACAGAGAGATGTTCTGTGATTGTCCATCAGCAATAAATTAGCAGCCCATTAGGAAGCTGCAGTTAGAGTTGATAATTGGCTCCCTTAAGTCTGTGTAAGGATGAGAGATCACTCAGCTGAGCCGGGTAATGGGCCAGGCCAAGACTGAAGCCGCACTGTTGCACCGGCGACAGAAAATCAACCACTAACTTGTAGTGATTTGTAAAGTGCTTTGATGAGTGAAAAGCTCTCTCCCTGATTCTCCTCTCATGCTCCCTTTTGCTACTGCCCCTCCCCACATCATTGCAGCTCGTCTGATCTCACTTTTCGTAATTTCCAAAAATGACATTGCATAATCCAAAAAAAGAAAAAAAGGCCAGGAATCTCTGCTCTTGGGTTTATTGGGTGAACCCTGTGAGACGGACACTTCTTGTGACTCTTTGTGTTTCCCGGCAACTCCGCTCACCTGCGTTCACCTTGCTGAGGCTCATTAAAACAGCGGTGTGGAATCCAGGGCCTTGTGTCCGTGGGAACAGCTGCCACACAACAAGAGCTGTGCTGTGTTCCACCCTCTGGGTGGTGTGATCTTGGACAGACCTGACCAGGCCAGCACGGGTCCCCCTGGACACTGGACTGACTCATTTTTTGGGGGAAACAAAAGGCTTACGGCCCCACTCAGTCCTCCCCAAGGGGAGAGACACGCATCAGTTCACTGAGCTAATGGAAGGCATCTACCAAGAGAGCCCAAACGCCGACATAACGGAAAATCAAGTAATAAAATTGCAGTAATTGCGGTAATAGTCACAAAAATGATGTTCGGTTACGTCTGTGGTGTGTGTGTGTGTGGCGAAGGTTCACGGTTCAGGGCGCAGCGTGCGGAGGACACGGCGCCCCCGGGCGTCTCGACGTAGCCTCCCCACCGCACAAGGACAAAAAACCCTGTGAGAATTAGCATGAGGAGAAAGGGAGTAAAAGAAGGAAAGCCTCCGAGGTACCGAGTTACGTAAGTGCGGGACTTGGCTACAGAACGTGGCTGCTGACCTCACGGTAACGCTGCGATGGAGATCTGTGTGAGGAGAATGCAAGGGGTGCGAGTGTGCTAGCCTCGGAATATTCGTCAAAACTCCATCTGAAACCCATCGGTCTCCCTCCGTCTCTCTCTCTCTCTCTCTCTCTCTCTTTCTCCCTCTGTCTCTCTGTCTCTCTTTCTTTCTTTTTCTTTCTTGCTCTCCTTCCTTTTTGATGAGCAAGTCTTCTTACGTCGTGTGTCCTTTGCTGCTGGGTCTCAATGTGACTTATTATTTGTGAAGCATCAAAAACCCTACGCAGATCTGACACGTGAAATCGCATCTGCATTCTGTGTGCATACCCCTCTGCTTTCAAAAATGAAGAGACAAGGACTTTTTATTACTTTTTCTCTGGGACCTCCTACACACCTTGCAGCACTAGCAGGTTACTCCTTAACCCCCCCCCCCTCCCCCACCACCACCCTCAACCCCCCACCCGCTTACCCATTCTTATTTTTTGCCAGTAGCTCTGAGCAGCTCTAAAAACATTTGACATGAATAGACAGTGACTGGTCATCGTGGGTGGTGTGGAGGGCTCCAGTTTGGGAGACAGCATCTTCTGACCCCCCCCATCACCCACATCCTGGCCTCCCGCATGGCTGACCCACAGTGGGCATTCAGTGACATTTTTTGCCCACACTCACCCCCCAACCTTCCCAACCGACGCACCCCCTGGAGGGCGCGCTGTGCCCAGACGGGCTCAGAGACGCACCCACTGACTCACGCAGCCCGGTGCGGCGCGGCGCGGCTATCTCCCCCCTCGCTGTGCTGCTTGTCAGAGCCGGAGTGCGCTTCTCCGCTCTTTCCTCCACATTTCACTGATGTTTCCGGCCCCGGAGAGCTAGATGGAGGAGTGAGTCTGCCTTCTGTTACACTGAGCGTGTGTGGCACATAAAGCCTTTTCAACAGCGGGCAGACGGGGAGTGTGTGTGGACACACACACGCGCAGGTGTCCACGGTGGGTATAGTTTGCACCGTCAGCAAGCGTAAAATAAGCAGCGCGTAATGTTTTCATATATCATGTTACATGTACAGTCATTTGACATTTGCCTGCTGTGCTGCATTGAGTCCATAGGAATAATGATTTCTATGTGTGTGACTACAGGGCAGTCATACTGTAGACTCAGTTGGTCTTGTGTTTTACTACCATTCCTGTAAAGAAAGTTTCTGTGTTATATACTTTATTAAATAACAAATCATTGACTAATAAGAGAGAGGCAATTATTATATATAGAACCAAGATGGCCATTAATCTAACATTTAAAAATACGCTTACCTTAATATTATTATTATTACTCATTTGATGAAGTCTTTTTTCACCTCATGTCCCGAGCCTCCTCTGCTCTCTGGAGGCCCGGACATTTCGCAGAAACCTAGAGAGAAAGATGCTCATTCATCCATCACATCCCCATAAGGTGTTGGACACAGTGAGGCTCAGCCAGCATCCTGTGAGAAGGTCACTCTGCGGTGGCAGCTGGGCCGCTCGGAAGGAAAGGGCAGCGGTGTGAGCTGCGCAGGGCCCTCTGAGGGCTCCGCCACAGCAAGGACACCGGGTCAGCCGCGTGTAAGGCGCTCTGGGGAGACATTGGGTCAGACCCCACAAAAGGATGAGGCAAAGGCTCAGGGAGAGCGTGACTGATCACACATCTGAAATCCTCTCATCAATTCTCTATGTACTAAATGGTGCAGTAGTGTAGCACAGTGGTGAGGAGCAGGACTTGTAACTGAGAGGTTGCTGGTTCGATTCCCCGCCTGGGGCACTGCTGTTGTACTCTTGGGCAAGGTGCTTAACCCACAATTGCCAGTAAAACAACCAGCTGTATAAATGAATAACATGTACAAATTGTAACCTATGTAAGTTGCTGGATAAGAGCATCTGCTAAATGACAGTAATGTAATGATTCTTGATAAGGTGATGCACTGTTCATCTTCCTGCTAATTTGATATGACACATTACAGTGCAAGAGATTACAGATGATATCGTTCAGCAAAGCATTGTGATTTATACGAGATAGGATGTTTAGTACTCTCTCAGTTTTGGGTGCATGTATGTTTCAATTTTGCCAGGATAATTTTGATATCGATACCGACATAGAGGCACTTAGACAGGAATGAAGGAATTGACATGGTCATTAGTTGCTGGAATGCTCATGATTTTTTTAGATCAATTATATGTTACTTGAACTGACTGACTGATGGCACAGCCATTAGATGATAATTACTGATCATTTATGAGTGACTGAATTTTGCTATGTCTAAGTAAATGATGGAATGTAAATTAGGTCTGCATGTCAATCCTATGTCAATCTTATCCTCTGACCTGACAGAAAAGCCACACAAATAAGTGCACACACACACACACACACACACACACACACACACACAGACATTGCCTTATGCTCTGACAATGAGAATTTACCTGTTTAATGGCAAAATATGGAAATATGTCAAATAAACTAACTTGAAAAAGTGAGAAAGAAACAATGTGAGGATTTTCATAATATCTGGGTCTTCTGCAGTTGCAAATTTTGCATTTTACAGTTATTCCAATAATAATTTCTCTCTGAGCTCTTTTCTTCTGTGGGGACTTCACAGTGACTGTCCTGACCAAAAATGTTCACTTCTCTTGTTTAAGGACAGTAGTTTTTGTGACCTGAACGTCAAAAAATGGGGATCAGACTGTTCCAAAAAACTCAATAAAAACAATTGTGAGTCAGAAGAGAAAAAAATGTTTGTGATTTAGATGACAAGAGAGAGAATGTATGAGTCAGATGAAGAGATAAAGAAAGAGAGATAGAGATAGAGAGAGGAGAGAGAGTCTGGCGATATGGTCGGCCTAGGTCCTTACACTCACATTACACTTGCACAACGTTTACACACACATCCACCCACACACGAACACACACACAGAAACGGAGATGTAATTGCCTCCACTGAGAGTGTGACTCTTGTTCACTCTGTAACTAACAAAGCCAATCGTGTCTGACACAGCTATGGATGTGCTCTCAAGGTGATGGCACGGCAGTGCCAGAGGGCTCCGTTTGGCAGATGTCTGGCGCTGTGCGGATACTGGGCAGCGCCGCTAATTGGAGGGAGCGAGGGAAGTCTCTGGCGACCGGAGCCTGGCACCCCGCCGGGGGGTAGGGGTGGTGGTGGTGGGGGGGGTGCTCGTCGCTGTGTGATTCCCAGCCCCAGGAGTCCTGGGGAGGAAATGCTCTGTTCCACAGCACCGCTGCTGGGAGTGTTGAGTTAGCAGCACAGAGGCGTCCGTGTGAATTATTGATCAAGGAAACGCTAAGGGAGAACTGTCAACACTGTCAATTCAGCAACTTCTGCGAGGGAAACAAAAATTATGTACATGCGAAAATAATTAAAAAAACGTGACGGGGAAGTTGGCTGTTTTGCGCTGTTTGTCATTAGGGTAATAAAATGATGTTAAATAAATTATTCAAAGCAAACACACAGGGAAACTGGAGAAGACGCGTGCTAATTAGATTTTTGTCTGTTGCTGTGCATTAGAGTGTGCTTTGTGATGTGTTGCGCAGAGTGTTGATACAGTGTGCAGTAGAATGTGTTGTACAGCATGCTTTGTGGTTCATTGTGTAGATCGTTGGTAAAATGTGCTGTAGAGAGTGCTTTGTAGTGTGTTGTGGAATGTGCAGTGTACTTTGGTGAGTATTTAAAATGTGATTTGGAGATTGTTCTGAGTGTGCTGGGGTGGGGGGGTGTTGTAGATTGTGCTTAAGATGGTGTTTTGGGTGTGCATAGGAGAGTGGGAGAGTGCTGTAGGGTGTGCAGTAGAGTGTGCTCAGGGTGGTGTTGTGGAGTGTGCAGTAGAGTGTGCTCAGGGGTGCATTGGCGCAGTAGGGCCCTGTCCCTCCCAGGATGCAGGCGGGCAGACAGAAGGAGGTGAAAGCTGCTGTGCAGCTCTGTGTCGGCTGCGCTCTGCGCCGCTCAGCAGGAGAGCTAATGAGGTTGTAGTCAATGGCTTGTGAATTGGGCTCCAGCTGTCTAATAATAACCCAGCCACGTCCCGGAGTTATGTTTAGCAAGTGCAATTTACTCACACTGGAGTTGCAGCCTCCCGCCATTGTCACCCACTGCTTCTGCAAGGGTGACAATGCACTCACAGAGGCAAACTGTCACAGGCCTCTCTTCAAGCTAATGGCTGCAGCAGTATCAGCACTTAGGACAATTTACAGTTTGTGCTTTTTGAGAACTGGGAAAGAGTGCATAAATCGAGGATTACACCACACACACACACACACACACACACACACACACACACACACACACAGCTGATGAGGGTTAAAGACTGTTTTCCGGGAAGCTTCAGGTTCAAATACCAGATGAGGGCTTGGGAGGAAAAGCAAATGAGATTTGCCAGTTTAACTCGTGTCATGTGACCCCCAGCTCATTATCCAGGCCTGAATAGACTACTGCATTTTGCTGTCCCAAGTGGACTGCTGCAGCTCTCTCCTCGCTGGTCTCCCCACATGTGCCATCATGCCCCTTCAGCTTATACAGAATGCTGCTGCATGCCTACAGCCAGCCAAAATACTTGAATGTCACGCCCCTCCTCATTTCCCTCCACGGGTTACCAGCTGTGGCCCAAATAAGATACAAATCTCTGGTCTTAACTGACGAGGCAGGAAAAGGAACTGCACCTTCAATCCATTATCAAACCTTACACGCTCCTGCCAGGCCACTCCACTCTGCGACCTCTGGTCACCTTTCCATCCTTTCCCAAAAGGGTCCATCATCTCAGTCATGTCTTTTCTCTACTCCGGGGCCCCACAGGTCAGGACAGCTGAGTCACTGTCCATCTTCTGCCACAGACTGACAGCTCGTCTGCTCAGCCCGCATCTCGGTTCAGTTAACCCCGTGCTCTGATCATTCACAGTTTATCCTCAATTGTATCTGTCGAGTAAAAGCACAATGTAAATGTGACTGTGTCAGAGAACTGTCTGTAAGGAGTCTTTAATATTGCCACTCTGTGGGAGAGGATATATGTGATAATCATCATAGTAACCACTTGTATTTATGTGTCTGCATCCCATAGTTATAAGAGTATTTCAAAGCCACAGTTGTCTCTCATGGTATACCTTTCACTCAATAGCTTTCTTTCACTCACTTCACATCTTCAGAGGCAAAGATTCAACTGATACAATACTATGGATGACTATGTTTCCCAGATCAATTTTTATTCATTAATAGATTCCTTTTTTCTGTGAGTTTTATTTTTTCGAAATTAAATTGGATCCAGTGTAAACAACTGGATATGAGCCAATGACAAAGCCACATGCATGTATTCGCACAGCTTGTCGCCAAGTGTGTACGAGTTTACTTTCAAATTCCTTCTGTGTTCACGCTAGGATTTTGTATCATTTGCGCCTGTCATTGTATTTGAAGAGTTCCTCAGGTTTCCAGTCTATCCACGGTTTTGAGCTTTGCCTCTTGGGTGCAGCTCCTCTCACGGTCCTCTCGATTAACTGGGGGGCGGTGAGATTGAAGCAGTGGGGTGCCAGTGATCTATCACCAGAGCCATTCTGTCTTTGATATCCGCGGGGAGATGTAAGACAGCCCGGAGGGCAGGGGAAGATAAAGGGGGTCTGTCTGCCGCGGCTGCATAGGTACGCCACCCAGACAGATGAAGAATGGAGTGTTAGCCCCCACTTTTATTTTAGCTTCGTCGATGCCGTAATGTCTTGTCAGTCGATCAGAGTGCATGTGCCATGTTAACCTCCATCAGTTAATTATACTGATGTTCAGTGTTGCCTGCATTATAGTAATGCCTGCCGTATGTGTCAGCATTGTGGTGAACCATTCTCTCTGTGTGATGTGTGAGCAAGCACGTGCATCCCATAGTGCTTTTCACAAAGTGGTGGACGGGGGTTCGATGGTGTCCTGGACGAATTCCCAATCTGGCAGCCTGGTAATCCCCGAGGGCTGATTGGCTAGATATTTCCCTCTCTCTCCACTCCCGGCTGATGTGTGCACGTGGGTGCTTTGGACACCACACATTGGAGGTGAGTGCAGAATTGAAACCCCTGTCTCATCGCAGCGTGGATGAGTGAGCGTGTGTCTCTCGGTGTCCCTCCCCAGGACGCTGACGGAGCTCCTGAAGCAGCCCGGAGGGGAGGTGGCCAGCGTGGACGGAGCGGCGGACAGCCCCCCAGCCGGAACCAATGGGATATCCGCCAGGATGCTGCGCAGCAGAAGCGGTGAGCCGACGCTCCCATAATCCCATTGAGATCGAGCCGCCGCTATGCTAAACGCCGCACAGCGTCACCACTGCACACACGGGGAATCTGAATATGTTTCTAGCGTTCAACTCATTCATATGCATTGTGGATTTGCATGTGTAATACATACAAAGCAACAACATACCACATTCATGAACTGTTTCTTTTTTCTGGGTGGACCTCTTCAGTGATCTGGAACATAAGTGTTACAGCACACTCTTGGTTGACACGATATCTTTATAAAACTCACACGCCAATGAAACCCACTCTGAGCATTTCCTGTTCTCAGTGTCCCTCAGCTTGCGGAAATGCATGGGTCGTTAGTATTTAATTAAGATGTAATTACTGGAGTCCCAGTAATGGTCCTGCTGACTGTGAACCGTACACCTTCTGTGTGCAGACTGGACTCTCCCTCTCTCTCTCCAACTCCCTCCTTCTCTTGCTCTTCCTTCTCTCTCCCTTCTTCCTCTCCCTCTTTCTCTATCCCTCTCCCTCCCTGCCCCACTCCCTTTTTCCATCTCTCTATCTCTCTCTCTTTCTCCCTCTCCCACTCCCTCCCTCTCTGCCTGTCTTCCTCTCTCCCCTCTTCTCTCTTCTTTTCTCTCTCTTGCTGTCTCTGTCTCTCACTCTTTCTCACACCTTTTCCCACTCCCTCTATCTCTCTCTACATCTCTCAGCTTCTGCCACTTCCTCTCTCCCTCTCTCTCTGTCTACCTCTCTCCCACTCCCTCTTTTTCCATCTCTCTCTCTCCCTCATTTTCTCTCTGTCTGCCTCTCTCATACCCTCTCTCCTCGGCACTCCATCACCGTAGCACTGTGAGGCTGCCCTCTCCCCTCCCACCCTGCGCCGTGTCTCCCTCCCCGCCACTCTCCTTGGTCCATTCCGGCAGAGCTCCAGAGATGATGGGCTTTAATTAGTCTTTAATTAAGTGCTCATTAGTGAAGATGTGCTGATAGAGCAGACTAAGGGAACCTGGCCCATCTGTCTGCCTTGTGCCCTGGACCACACTCAGCACCACCACGGCACGAGAGAGAGAGACAGGGAAAGAGAGAGAGAGAGGAGGAGATTTACTCTTAAAAAGCTCTTTATTCAACATTTGTTAAAAAGCGCATATTTTTCAGAGAAAAAAAATATAAAAAACCTAATAAAACCCCAGAAAACTGCAAATTAACAAAACAAAACAAAAACAAGCAAACAAGTTTACATTTTCAAACACCAGACAACCACAAAACTTGGCGCAGAACCAAGATGGTAGTACTAGGTTTTAAATACATATTTTATGCCCATTTACATTTGAATTGTTGTGAGAAGCATGTTTCAGATTCAATCTGCCGCTGTCTTCAGAACTGAAACAATATCTGTTGCTCCCTGTATGGCTGCTTGTTAGATTTATTTTATAGTTAAGTTATAGTTATATATGTTATATTTTATAGTTAAGTTATGTAGTTATGAATTGTAGATTTATATATATATATATATATATATATATATATATATATATATATATATATATATATATATATGAATGCATTCACAGATATATTTTCCTATTTCTTGTATTCCAAACCAAAATGAAACAAGTGAAAGAGAGAGAGGGAGAGACAGAGGTGGAGAAAGGGGGAAAAAAAGAAGAGTGCTGCTGGAGATCAGGTCACAGCACCACTTAGGGGACGAGTGTGCTGTTGAGTGAGATATTCACTTGTGATACTTCACAGCAAACGTTACACCCACTTCGGACATGTTCAGGACCATGGACAGCTCCCACACGCTGCACTCCTGTTCAGGCTGTGCAGCATTGCAGTGCTGTTTACGCAGTGCGGCCTCCTTCTGAGCGGGGAAGGGTGGCCCGGCTGTTGCTTATCCTAGATGCCTTTTACAGCAAGGGAGCTGTACAACAAATATTACATTACTAGCATTTAGCAGATGCTCTTATCCAGAGTGACTTACATCGGTTACAATTTTTACAATGTTTTCCATTTATACAGCTGGGTATTTACTGAGGCAATTAAGGGTTAAGTACCTTGCTCAAGGGTACAGCTGCAGTGCTTCAGCGGGGAATCGAACCAGCAACCTTTCGATTACGAGTCCTGCTCCTTTACCACTATGCCATGTTGCCTCCCCCATATTCCTTTTATTTCCCTTTTCTATTTATTCATTTTAAGAGGTTATTTCTTTTTTGTTTCAGTGAGTGTTAACATCATTTACGTGGAAATGAATTGCCTCTGATTCCAGAGAAGATCCAGATCTCAGGAAATGTGTCTCACGGCTTAATAGCAGCTCCGCGTAAATATAGGAACATATAGAATGAGCAGTGTGTGTGTACATGCACCATCTGCATGTTGGTATCCTGCCTCTTCCGCTGAATCTGAATACGAGTGCAGGTGAGATAGCATCACTGGGATGCCAAGGGGGGTGCGGGGCTGGAGAATTGTTAAGCGTGAAAACTGGGAGCGAGAAGCATGTTCGTAGCACGCAGCCGTGAGGAAAGGCGCTTAATTACCATGCAGATTCGCCGTGCTAAACATTCGCAGGGGGCGTGCGCTAATTATATGCATTAGCTCTGCGGAGCGCGGTCTGCCATGTGTGTGCTTGCATGTGTGTGCGTGTGTGTGTGTGTGCGTGTGTGCGCGCGTGCAGATGAAGAAAAAGTGTTCGGTCATTTGATCACACACAACCCCCCTTCCAACCACCAACCACCACCCAGATGTCTTGACAAAGTCAGAGAACCACGGCTCCCTCAATACTACTACCCCCAGCAGCCATACTGTGGTCACATAAATGTGAACCTAGCCCCCCAGCTCATGGGGCTGGGCTTCTGTGCCGCTCGCTCCGCAGGCAGGTTGATAAAGGCCGGCGGCTGCAGACGCGCTGCCCGCCTTTGGTGGGCGGATTTGCATGCAAAGTGCAGCGCCGGGGCCGCAGTTTAGAGCATTTGGATCCGCGGGCCGCACTCTCTAGCAGCGCCATACTTGAAAGGATTTGGGCTGATCGCCGTCGACTGCGCCGGGCTTAAATTTTTTTTCCCCCCTCTTCCCCTTTTCCTTTTCCTCTCCAGAGGATTTGGTTTGACACGTCTGGCGCCGCGGCTTAAAATTATGAGACCATTCAGATCTGCGTTTTTAAACTGCGGTTGTGGTTTGAGGATTACGGATCGACACAGTTGTCTTGGGGGGTTTAAAAAGGGCTTGCTGTGAAGGTGATGTGCTCTAAGTGTGATTTAAATGATGTGGCAGTTCCATTCTGTGCCGATGACATATCCTGGGTTAAATAACCCACATGCTCATAGCTATACATTAGATTACAGCTAAGGGATCGGCTGAGCTACCACAGCGCTGCACATGAAATGACATGGATTTACAAAGCAGTGTGTCGACACACAGCTAAAGTAATACCCACGTTTACCCTATAATAGCACGCTCGTCATTGTGAGGTACTGAGTGCCCCCACCACGGCAGCCTTCTTTGAGGGATGCAGTGGTTTATATAGCATGGCTATATAAGTCAGCCAATGTAGTCTGACTGAGGATTGAACCCACTGTCTCCTAGACCACAATGCTCTATACTTCCTGACACAACTAGACTTCAGGTCTCAGGTCCCTCATGGGGGTTGTCGGGTTGTTATCCACCTATTACCTGGAATCTAGGTTAATTTATTTCATGAGCCCTGCCACATTTACACCATTGATTATGTGCATTATAAACATAAAGAATGTCCATAATTTTTATCAGATAAATATTTCAGACAGGATCACTCAAGCAACAAAGGGCTATACCAACAATGAAGGTGCATCTTTACTTCACAAGATCTGTGTTTTTATGTGTGCTGTCACCATTGGTACCACAGCAGTTTCCTTCTGGGTTAATTTGGTGCAGTTGTTGTTGCTGTTCTTTGGTGTGGTTGTTGTGTTGACTGAAAATTGTTGAACTTAAACTCTGCCTCTATATGAATACCAAGTGACTGGATCCCACAAATATCTCACACACTAATCATGCACAGCACAGCACAGGGCATTATACTCTGCACAGGACTCTACAGTTCTGGTTTTTCAGCAAAGGTTATTTGCAAGAATTAAGATGTTGTCCTTAACAACACATTCATCAATAATGTGTCACAACAGCTAAAAATAATTGGAGTGACTTTTTCCTCACAAATGTGGAGTGCTGTTAAAAGGTGGCGCTCGCTCATTTTGTTGAGCTCAAAGGCTTTGTGCTGTCTGGACTTTAGAGTGGGTGGCAGTACAGTGGTGACACATACTGACACATACACTCCAACTCATGTCCAGTTTTACGCAAGACCAAACCACGCCGCGGAAAAGAGACAGCCATGCAAACTAACAGAGACAGAGTGAAGATGTCACCGCTTCGGCCTTCAACCCTTTCACACAAAGCAAGAGAGCGAGTTAGAGTGAGGAAGAGGAGAGAGAGAGAGGGAGAAAGAGGGGAATGAATTTATAAAGTCACAGTCAGTGCTGCAGACACAGCTCTCCGTTGCGGTCTCCCTCACACACACACACACGCACACACTCACACATACTCTCACACACACACACACACACACACACACACGCACACACGCACACACGCACACACTCACACTTTCTCTCACACACACACACACACACACACGCACACACACACACACACACACGCACACACGCACACACGCACACACTCACACACACTCACACACACACACACACACACACACACACACACACTCACACACACACTCTCACACACACACACACACACACTGAGTATTAGTTTGGTTAGGGGTTTCTCTTTCTACCATAACATTTGGATGTTATTTATCTACTGTAAGTTGAGTTTAGTTTAGTTTACACAAAATATGATTTGTGCATATGATATTGTCTGTGTGTTGGAGATGTGTCTGAATTTTTTTATGTATGTCCACTGTCACAGACATGGTCTAACACACAACTGCAACATCACAGAAAGCTTATTACGTCCACTGAGAAAAACCCCTCAGACTGCAAAGCATGGCTGGGAAGAGATTAAACGCCGCTAAAGCTGAGAGGGAACAGACATTGTCAGAGGCAGAAAAGGCAAGGCATGGCAACGGACACGACCCAACTAGAGCATTTAGGGAAATAATGAGTAATCTCCCGACTCCAGGATGAGAGCGCTGCTGGAGACACTGCTGTATGCTTCTCTCACTCTATCCCCTTCTCTCTCTCTCATCCTCCACCCTCTCTCCTACATCCTTTTCCCCATCCCTGTTTTCTCCCAGACTTTCCTCTCTGTGCCCCAATTTCTCCACCTGTCCATTCCAGTTCTCGTTACTCACAGTTACACTTTATTTTTCTGTCTCTTACTCCTCTTTCTCTGTCCATCTCCCTCACCACATACTTTCTTTTCCCTGCTCCCTGTCTCTCCCTCTCTATCTACTCTGTTTCACTCCAGACTTTCTCTGTCCCTTCATCTTTATGTTTCTCTCTCCTCTCTCTCTCTCTCTCTCTCTCTCTCTCTCTCTCGCTCTCTCTCTCTCTCTCTCTCCTATCTCTATCTCTCTCTCTTTCTCACCCCAGGGCTCCCTAAAGGTGCACACAGTTTGTGATCAATCAGGAATCCGTGCAGTGCCTCATTAAACCCCCACCTTTACATCCACTGATGCAGCGGTGCAGTCCAATAGCACACGAATCAGGCTCTCAGTTTGAGCATACCTAATTTAGGAAAGAGAGGGATGTGTTGGCACAGTGTGTTTCAAATGTCAGAAGGGTGTTCTTATTCATAGCATCTAAAGTCTTTACACCGGAGAGATTACACTACTGCGTTGCAGAGTGGTTGCAGAACAAGGCTCGTGACTGAAAGGTTTCCGGTTTGATTCCCCACTGGTGCACTGCTGTTGTACCCTTGGGCAAGGTACTTAATCCACACTTGCCTCAGTAAATATCTGGCTGTATAAATTGGTAATATGTAAGTCATTCTGGATAAGAGTGTCTGCTAAATGACAATAATGAAAACATGCTTAGCCTTTTCCTGAGCCCGTCACACACGGATGTCCGCAATGACTGGTACTCACATCTCACATGTACCAGCAGCAGCCTCTCGTGATTTGTGGTCACAGCGCAGAGCGAATCTCACAAACACCTGCTACGCATCATTTTTATCACTGTTACAGCACCCCCCACATACTCCCCGGGCCATTCTTAATGTGTTGTCACAGGTGTGCTGCAGCTGTCCAGCCTGAACATAAACACACACACGCGCACACACACACACACACACACACACACACAAACACACACACATACACACACACAGCCTCCACAGAGGGAGCAGGTGGCCTCCAGTCCTGCAGGGAAACAGACTGTGTATACTGTACTCTGAACCTGTGGTCCTCATGATTCGCACCAACACTTCAAATCAAAACGAGAAACTACCAATCTGGACAGAAATGGAGGATTTTCACTGGAGTGAAACACATGTTAAAAGGCCCCATACGTGCTAATAGGCATGATCAAAAAGAGTTTTAAGCTGATAGGAGTGGATATATCCCTCTGCACTTTCATTTGAGATACACTGTCAGGTCCAATCAGCAATTGCTTGCTTATCAGGCCTGCATGTTTTAATATCTACATTCATATGCAGTAAGCACTCGTGGGTCCTGTTTATAACCCCCATGTGTTTAATGCTTGTTTTATTTTCAGCTATTCAGGTACAATGCTTGGCTTCATTACAATAACAGCATTAAGTAATCAGAGATTTTGAATCCTTAATTGCCTGACAACAAGTGCAGTGACCCCACTTTAAACCAATAGTGTTCAATGTTTGTATTATGCTTTAACTTAATTCTTTAACTTAGCAGACAGTCTCATTCAGTGCATAATATTACACATTCTTGTGCTAAGAGATCAACTTCAGCAGTATTTCAGTTTATATAAAACATAAGACCACATGCGTTTAACACAGAGGGCTTCCCTCACATTACTTGGCGGTGTCACAGATATACATGCAGGGGTTACAGCGGCTGGTTGTATGTGACTGTGACATAATTGCTCTAGCTGCTAGCAGGCAGGCTCTGTGCACTGAAGCTTCCCCCAACAGAGAAAGGGCAAAACTCAAGATCGGCTATTACTGCATATTACTGTCGCCTTTTATTCCACTTCAAACCGGATCATAACAGAGCTTCCGCGCACAGACAGGTAGCACAGCACTGGGCCAAATGGAACAGACAGAGCTTGTATAACCACACTGCACTAGATACAACAGGACAGGCTATACACTCCAGCTTACACGCAGCCTTTAAATGAACGCAGCCTTGGCAAGTTACATAACACATCTTAAGATACCCCTGCCCCCTAATTCCTCCTCCTAAATGGCTCTTGGCTTTGGGTCTTGAAAGGTCTGCTCAGTTGTGTTTAATAGAGAAATTAAAACTTGCAGTGCTAACCTCTCCCGCTCCTTTGTAAGATCACGGGTGATTAACTTGCAGTGTAATTGGTTCCGGTTGCACAGCCCTTGAGAAAGAGGAACACTTTGCCGTTGCCATAGACCTCTCCATTAGTCTCTGTTACACTCTGTCATTGTTAAGTGTGGGGTCCAGTTGCAGGCATAGGGCTAGATAGTAACAGAATAAAGCGAATGGAAGGGGTTCATGATAAATCATTTCCCCCGATTAACACTGCAGGTCTGCTTTGAACTACTCCGCAGACCAAAAAGGGGCAACGCGCTGGAAAGCTGACAGGTGGAGTTCAGACTCAGCATCTGAGTTAATCTGTATTGAATAAGCCACAGTATGAAATGAGTAGCTAAGGTTTGGATACCATGAAACCCCAGGCGCTGATGCTGAAATGTTGTTCAGCCATGCATCTCAGAGTGTGAAGACAAGCTGGGTCAAAACAATATTTGTTTCATGACAGTCATGGATAAGATGTCAGTGTAGCATAGTGGTAAAGAACAGGACTTGTAACTGAAATGTTGCCGGTTCAATTCCCCACTGGAGTGTTGCTGTTGTACCCTTGGGCCAGGTACTTAACCCGCAATTGTCTCAGTGAATATCCAGCTGGATAAATTGATAACATTGTAGAAAGTCTAACCGATCTAAGTCACTCTAGATGAGAACATCTGCTAAATACCAATAATGTGAATGTGATGTAATAAAATAGAAAAATGCATCCCCAGAAACCTAAAGCTCAGGTTTGTGTTTTAATGTTTTGTTTTGATTGTAACAGCCTGCAAAGAAGCGCTTGACAATTCACCAGCAGCCTTTGTCAAGAGTGTCTTTCCCGCTTTGTCTACTGCAGAGCTGTAACGGGATTTGGCATCCATTGGGCTTGCTGTTGTTACTGAGTTGATTAATGATCTAATTCTAAATATAGTGATCCTTCAAACAAAGTCATTTAAATATATTTTCAATGAACGCATTGTTTTTTCAAGATAATGAAATGCTCATTAGCATGATGTTATTACTGACAACATGCATTCCAGTATCCAGGTCTGTGTGCAGATGTTTATTTCTTCATTAAAATATAAATAGCACATTATAATAAATCTACATTTACTGGGAGCGCATCTATAAAAGTCTTGTTAAAAAAATAAAACACACCAATTTGGCATTTGTACGTACTGGTCGTTGAATTGGTCATATGAAAGATTACATTAGAACGCTCCAAATGCGTGCAGTGTCTCGAGCAAGCACGCTTCACAGATGTTTGATGGATGTTGGAATTACGTTCTCATGATGTTTTTGATCACCTGAAGTCCCCCCCCCCCCCCCAAAAAAAAGAAAGAAAAATGTGACGATCAGGATAGGTCAGATGCAGAGTCTTGTTCAGATCTCTCAAGAGCTGTCTCTCAGAATGCTGCCTCTGGTAAATGAGTCATGGCTAATTAACATCGGAACAACAAAAGGAAAAAAAAAAAACACTAATTGCATCAGCAAATGTTCTGCCCCCTCCCTCCTGCCACCCACAGTAACAGCCAGCACTCATAATGCAAAGTGCTGTAAAATAGGGCGATCAGGCTGGGTCAGTGTTAAGTGGTCTGCTTGGACGCCCATTGATCAGAGAGCAGGAGGGCTTTGACCGTGCCGTGATTGACGCCTCGCACTGCTGTCTGATTCCTCATGTGCTCAGTGCTAACCTTCACTTCTCACTACTCCCCACCCTCTTCTGTCTGGGCTGGACAAAAACACAAAATGTGATCAATTCCACATTTTTTCATGGTGCAGGTAAAAACGCAATTGTGTCCACATATTCTCAAAACACCTGCTGAACAAACAAGTTAAGATCATCTAACAAGCTATGTGCAGATGAACTGGCCTCCAAAACAGCTTTGGATTCAGATATAATATGCAATATCTGAGATTTGAGTACTTTTGAGATTTGAGATTTTTGTACTGCGTGCTTTACTGACGTGCACACACATTTCTGGGGAGGCGAAGGAGACATCACGCATGCATGCTAATGAGATATGTGCGCGTATGTTGATGTATGTTTGTGCGTGCGCGTGCGTTCCCTTTCATCTAAAGTGTGTCACCATGTGTCGATGCATGTGCGATGCCACGGGAGGGCGAGTTCGCCGGGATGCGGTGGCCTAATTCGGCGCGGCGGAGCTTCAAACGGCCCGGTGCTGCACGTGCCCCGTCACGAGCTCTGATTGACGTGCCTGTGAGACACATCCACCCTGCCTCCCAATGCTAATACCCCAAAGACACTGAGAGGGGGAGAGAGAGAGAGAGAGAGAGAGAAACAGAGGGAGGGTGGGAGGGGAAGAATGAGATGTGAGGGTGTAGTGAGAGAGAGAGAGAGGAGGGTTAGTGGCAAGAGAAGGATTGGGTGAGGTGGGGGGGTAGACAGAGGGCGCAGCCAAAAGGAGAAATTAGGGTGAAGGAGTGTGGGGCGGGAGAGGAGAGGCACAGGAGGACAGGGGGATCAAGGAGAAAAGAGTCACTGAGGTGAGGAACAACAGAACGTGGGGAGAAGCGAAAAAGGCAGCTGTTACCTGCAGCCTGTTCCACTGCGCAGCTCGAAAAAAATCCACCTCACCTGTTAAACAGCACATGCTCCCAGCTAATCTCTCACTCTCCCTGTATCTTTCTCTCTTCCCCCCCCCCCTCTCTCTCTCTCTCTCTCTCTCTCTCTCTCTCTCTCTCTCTCTCTCCCTGTAAAAGCCTCTTCCCCTCAAAAACCTTCCTTCCCGTGCAGTTTGGTGAAATAAGCTGATTAGCTCTGAAAAATGCTCACATGCAATTACACTCCAGATTTCACACTAGCTGTGGACACTGGAGTGCTCTGCAGAGGCTGGCTCTCCTGCTCTCTGAAACAGGATGAATTTGCATATAAACACACACACACACACATGCACACGCAAACACACATACACGGTGACCTGCATGCGTGTTGAAGGGTACACACAGACGTATATAGGCAGGGGCAAATGCACATCAGCACACTCACACACAAACACACTCTCTCTCTCTCATATACTCGCACACACAAGCATACAGTATATGAACACACACACAGGTAGTGACACATAACAGATATTAATTCCACCATACACTGAACCTTATTCAGGGTCACCATGAACAATCATTTGCACTGGCACACTGCAGTGGTCTTTGCAAGTTTGCAGTGTGTATATGAGCCTTTCCTTCTCTCACCGTCTCTCCACCTTCTCCTTTCCCCCACTCCAGAGCAGTACCACCTCAACAACTCCTCCATGTCCCCGTTCGGCTCGGCGACGGCGCTGTCCCACCAGCACAGCAACCTCAACGTGTCCGGCCTGGGCTTCAACAAGTACACCTCGCTCAAGGCTGTGGGTAAGAGCGCACGCCTGTCACACGCGCGCACATGCACACGCGTGTCCTGCGGGGCACGCGCGGGGGACCGGGGAGCGCCCGTCACAGTGACACACTTTCAGCCCCCGCTTTGATCGACAGAATAATTGACCGCGTCCCCTCCGGCGTGACAGGAGACCGTCTGCATGCATGTGTGGAGCGTTCGAGGGATAGGACTGCAAGGTGACCCCACAGACTTGTGACTCAAGCTACAGTCTGAGCCACCGGCTACGCAGAGAGACGCATGCATGCGCACGATCATATACGGGCATGCATACATTTACAGACATGCGTGCAGACACTGATACAGGACGTGCTCTCAGGCGCGGCTTACATTTACAAGGACGAAGTGATTCTCATTGCAACTGATGTGCTGAGCTGCGAGGAGGATACTTGGTGAATGAGATGGTTTGGCCCTTTGGCACAGTGTAGGGAATGCTCTTACTAGAGAGTATACAGCGCATTGCCAAAGGTCACCCGCTTTTGCCCTGGTTGTACGTGCACATACATGCAGACAAACACATGCACACATACACACAGTCACACCAACACGCATACACTCATAACCACGCACACACGTACATATGCCAACACTCTGGAGGAGAGCACTGGTGTTAGCCCCTCTTTGTAACTGCGGTTTGAGTCTTTCCGCACGTTGAAAGCGATGCTTAGACTTGAAAGTGGAGGCATACAAGCACAACATAGATATTAATCGGAAATGATTTTACAGTCTGAATGTTTGAATCCACCGAGGGAAATGAAAACTTTAGTCAATTTGTCTGAAATTAGTTTCCATCTTTGTTCATTTGCATTCTCCAAAAAAGGGCTTCCACAGATTCCATCTGGCGTGAATGAATATTCACACAAACACACCTGCAGACAGGAGCACGAGTTCAAAAGAAGAGCATAAAATAACACACACTCATGCACATGTAAGCACACACACGCGCGCACACACACACACAAACACGCACGCACACACACACACACACACACACACACACACACACACACACACACTCTGCTCTCTCTTTGACCACCTGCAAGGCCAATAAACAACACCATAGTTCACCTCTCGCTGTGTGGACAAAGTCACCAAAAGGACAGAGTGAGACAGAGAAGGAGGGTGAGATCAATGGTGAGGGAAACCGGGACACCGGGCCAAGTTCTGCCAGGTGCAGCAGCAGGTCCTGGATCGGGACGGACTTAATTTCATCTTAATTAAACTCTAACGACCCATGGACTTCCGTAAGGGCTTTGGGGGGTGGGGGGATGGATAGAGAGGGTGAGAAATGGAAAGGGAAGGAGATGTCCCTCCTACGGCCAGTGCCCCTGCTGACACACATATGCTTTCTCTCTCGTTTTCGCACGCATGCCCTCTCTGCCAATACGCATACAGTAAATACACACTACTGTAGGCTGCAGGACCTCACAGAGACTCAAACCCACCTTTAACAATTTTAAAACATTAGGTCCTCAGCTCTCCAATCTCTCTGTCAATGTAGTAAATCTCATTCTTTAGCTACAATAACATTGTAAATATTTTGAGTCATACGTGCACATACAGATACTACATATGTAACCATACACGTGACTGTCCGCAATTCTCACAGCAACTTTCACTGTTAATCTCCTCTTCAGCACCCTATGTTCATTAACTGCACAGGAGCTGGGGAAGTGCATGCACACATGCACACACGCACGCACACACACACACACACAAACAAGCACGCACACACACACAGACAAACAAGCACACACACACACACGCATGCACACACGCACGCACGCACGCACACACACACACACACAAACAAGCACGCACACATGCACACACACACGCATGCACACATGCACACACGCACGCACACACACACACACACACACACGCAAACAAGCACGCACGCACACACGCACACACACACACACACACAAACAAGCACACACAAACAAACACGCACGCACACATGCACACACACACACAAACAAGCACACACACATGCACACACACACACACACACACACACAAACAAGCACACACACGCATGCACACACGCACGCACACACACACACACAAACAAGCACGCACACACACACACACACACAAACAAGCACACATACACACACACACACACACACACACAAACAAGCACACACACACACACACACAAACAAGCACGCACACACGCATGCACACAATTATGAGATTTTTTTTTAAATGAAAAGGGAGGGAAAAGCATCACTGACACAATGCTGGGCTGAACAAGGTTGTTAGTGTCTGAGGGCACTTTGGGCTGCCGGCCCTGACCTCACGGTGCAGCACTCACAGCCCCCTCGCTAATCCGACACGACACTTCAACCCCGATCTATTTTTACCCCCACTCGAAAACCTCAGCCCGTTTGCTGGTTACCCCTTTTTTTTTTTAAACTCATAGTTGACTGGAAGGGATTCTCTCTCTGCCGAGGCACCCTTCAGTCACGCTCGGCGCCCCGGTTCCTCCGCCCCTCTCGTGCTTTTGGGTTCAGGTTTCCGCTTACCTGACACAGAGGCAGGAGCAGAGGAGGGCTCTGTCACTACGACTGAGAGTGAAGTGAGGAAAGCGGCGAAAGAGCCCCACGGCAAAAAGGCCCTCAGATATTACACACACACTCATTTGAATATTTCCTCCTTAGGTGTGAACCCCCCCCATCCCTGCAAGTGCATGGACTCACACACACACACACACGCACACACACACACACACACACACACACACACACACACACACACACACGCACACACACACACACACACACACACACACACACACACACACACACATACGTGCACACACACACACACACGCACACACACACACACACACATACGTGTGCACACACACACACACACACACACACACACACACACACACACACATACGTGCACACGTGTGAACACGCACACATGCCTACGTTCACTTCAATAAGGGGTGTGAGAATAGTAGCAGTTTAATGTTCTGTATTACTGTGTTACTTAATGTAACTTCATTCTTTTTTCCATATGAAAAAAATGGGATAACAAAGAGACTAATTTATAAAGATGGAAGCTTAAATGAAGAACACAATAATAAAAAACTTGGAAAGCCAGAGCAGTAAGAAATAAATCATCACAGCATTTGAAAGGAAAAAAAAAGAAATAGGTCACCTCCTTTTTCATTTTGTTGAGGTCAGCACCCTTTGTCTTGGTCCCCCAGGTTTAGAAAAATCAGTGTCTTTGACCCCACAGCAAGAGGGTACCTGGGGAAACTACCTTCCAATCAGACAGAATACAACACAGAGCCAAGAAGAAAGCCAAGGCTGGTGTATGACAATCAAACCTCACAAATGGGGAAAATGTTGAGTTATACAGTAGTTTAAAAAAGTTTACCATGCTGATGTGACCTCATTAGAGGAGACTAAACCCAGCATGAAAATAACCTAATTTTGGTCAATCCACTTATTGCTGTTAAGTCTTGAAAATTGTCATAAAAAATGTATCCATGCTGGATGCATCAAAAGTGTGTAATAAAGCTTGCGAGCGAGGATAAAGCCAGGGTTTGTTTCAGCTTTTGGCCATTGGTGCATGTTTCCCCCTAACACTGCCAAAATAAACCAGACTTGCTTTCCTGCTGTTCTGATAATCCACGCCATTCACAATGCTTGCACACTCTTTGTGCTATTGAGAAGGCTTGAATAAACAAGTTTTTGTCTTATCTACTGACAGATACAAAATACAAATACATATTTCCATTTTGCTGATAACAAAAGCAAGTGAAAAAATCAAAAAAGGATTAGACATATTATGAATCAAATATGGTTATTCTCTACTCGTTAAGGTTAAGTACGAAAAGAAAATCTGTCAAAATATTCATTGGCTTTAGTGTAGCTGCTTTTCAAATCATTAAAAAGGAATCATGGTATAAAAAAACACCTTTTCAAGAAAAAAAGGAAAAAGGAGCATGGAGAGAAGCAAAAAAGGAGAAGAGGGAACTCAAGAAACCAAGCATTTTTAGATATTTATAGTTTTCATCTCTGTTACACGAAATACCATTATTCAGAGACAACCTAGGCTTATATTTAAATCTGGGTGTAAAGAATATAGGACCAACATTGGTATACATGGCAGCAGTTCCAGGGGAATTTAGGTTAATCAGAGTTTCACCTACTTCACTTGTCATAGGAACTGGGTCCTTAATTTCGTTCTCTGTGCCTTTGTTTGGTGCGGAAGTGTGGCATAAGTGGTAAGGAGCAGGACTCCTAACTGAAAGGTTGCTGGTTTGATTCCCTGCTAGAGCACTGCTGTTGTACCCTTGGGCAAGGTACTTAACCTACAACTGCCTCAGTACATATCCAGCTGTATAAATGGATAGCATTGTAAAAATTGTAACTAATGTAAGTCACTCTGGATAAGAGTGTCTGCTAAATGCCAATAATGTAATGTAATGTAATGTTCGTAATACAGCTCTCTTGCTAGCATAGAGGATGAGCCACAGTCAGGCCACCCTTCACTGCTCGGAAGGAGGCTCCACTGCCTCACAATGCTGCACAGCCCCAGTAATGTAATGTAAGGTAATGTTATTCTGTTTTCTCCCATTCTCTCTTCCTGACCCTTGTAGCCGATACTGCTGCCAGAGGGTACTATAAGAGCTACCCAATGATGGACTTCTCCCATTACCAGAGCCCGCCCCCGACCTTCCAGCCAATAGCATTGCACGTCAAGGAGAAGCCCTACCTTCCAACGCTGGACATCAATTCCCCGCTAAGCATCTCCATTCCCCCTGCCCAACTGACCAGGCCCAAGATCACCAAGACCATAACACACCCTCTGCTCACCAACTCGGCCTTCAAAGCCTGGGACCCCAGCAGAGTCCACGTCCAGCGTCAGACCTCACATCCCGGGCATTCCTCAAGCCGCCGTCAGGCCTACTCCACCAGGAGGCAGTACAGCATAGAGACACTCCCAGAGCTGGTCTCTCAGCCCCTGGGGTACGGACCCAGTCCTCAACAGCACCACCTGAAACACAAGGGCTTTCCCACCAACAGCAAGACAGAGGTGACCGTGTGAGATGACCCTCTGCGGACTGTGAGCATGCTGGGAAAGATCTGTGTGAGTGTTCTTCAGGAAACAGCATGGGGAAGACAGAGGAGTGTCATTGTGATTTTTTTATGTTGTAGTTGATCTTTTCTGCTTCACCTGTTCCATCAGTCGAATTCTCTGGGCTCCCCCCTTTGGCGTACGCTGCCTCAGTTGTCCCCTTCCCCTCGTGGCCCCGTTATTCCTGTCTTCCCCCATCTCTCCTCCTCCCTGTCTTCAACCCCCCCCCAACGTGGCTAGGGTGGCATGTTTTCAAGCTGGTAGGGTGGCAGCATGGGGAAAGGACCCCGAGGCTACATCAGACATGCAGGGACAATGCCATTGTCCTGTCGGCTCCAATCAGCCTCCATCCAGGCCGGAGTGAGACATCACTCTGGCAATCGTTACGAAAAAAAAAAACAGAGAAGGAAAAAAAAAATGTTTACGTTCCATTCCTGGAAGCGGGAGCCACGAGACCTCCCGGATTCAGGCCAGAAGGACGTGTGGCCCGGGTGGAGGTGCGCATATGCGCCTCGGCGGAGCCCGCGGGGCATCGGCGGAAGGGAATCGGACCTGTCATCCCCGGCCCTGGAGCTGCGGGGAGATCTCTCTCGGCGGCTCCCGTGATGCGCAGACAACGAAGTGCCGGCTGCACAGGTGTTGACAAGGTCACCGCGTCTCCTCGGATCAGGCCACGTCTGCAGCGTGCTGTGAGAATCCGTGCACTCCTCCCCCGCTCATCTCGTTCATCCAACCTGTGGTTTGTGTCTTGTATAAAAAAAAGCTGATTCTCATTGATGGAGCTTATTGTATGGAAGTGCATAGGTACGACCTTGAAGGTTTGACTTCCTGTGGCTGATTCCTCTGTCTGAGATTCATGTAAGCGCTGTGACAGCAGGGGGCCAGTAGGACCCTATGCTGGAGATCACTGCGGGGAGTGTACTGAATAGGTTTCTAACGTTCTACAGCAATTTTTCGGAAGTTACTCTGTGTTTTGGCTATAGGTCCGTTACAGTAATCTGAGCCGTAATCAGGTTATGGGTCGAGGAATGACTGACGTACTGTTGATATTTGATCGAATACATTGAACGATCGCATGCTGAAATAATTCCTCGCTTACTTCAGTTTACAGTTAATGCGCTGTGGATGCATTTCATGTTAATATTATAGTGATATTGATGCAGAGACTCAGTGCTTTGTGGTCAGTTCAGGTGCATATATGAGGACCTCCTTTTGTGGGGGGGGAGAATTAACGTAGACCCAAGGGGAAGGCCAGATCTACAGCAAACAGGTAGAGGATGGATGTGGGTTATAGCCAGACTGGACAAAAGTCAAGGCCGGATTTCACGCTGAGTTCATGGCACCCTCAGCCATCCAGGGGTTCCCCGCTGTGTGCTCCCATGGTAACCGGACAGTTCGCCTCGGGTGTTTCCAGGCACACGCTGGAGCGGTCACAGTCTGGGTTTTCTTTCTGACAGTGTTTTACAGCAGTC
This sequence comes from Megalops cyprinoides, assembly GCF_013368585.1. Taxonomy (NCBI): domain Eukaryota; kingdom Metazoa; phylum Chordata; class Actinopteri; order Elopiformes; family Megalopidae; genus Megalops; species Megalops cyprinoides. Next base: position 13,879,338 of record NC_050583.1, on the reverse strand, counting down.
CACGGCTGACATTTCACTCGCTCTGCTAACACTGCAATGTGCCGCAGTAAACCTTTCAGAGGGGAAGGGGTGGGGTTGGGGGGGTTGGGGGGGGGTGCGGAAGCAGGGCTTGAGCTGGAGGGCTTTTTGCAGGCTCTTCGTCTGAGTCACGCTGCCTTTCTACCCCCCCGTCTCCCCAGACAGTATGACTGATCGCAGGGGCCTTCCGCACTGTCTTCCAAGCTGCTCACAGCCACACAACTCATTGCCTCTGAATGGGCGCGAGGGAACAGAGGCTGGGGGGGGGGGGGGTGTGGGTGTGGGAGGGTCGACTCAATTTAATTAATGATGGTCAGTAACCAGCTTGGCAGGCAATGGTCTGATACAGTCATATGCATGCATGACTTGGTTTTTTTACTCCCTAAATTTAGGGTGCACTGTTTCTGAACTGTTATGGCTATGCAATACTGTCATGACCACGATTATGGTTACAAACCAGAAGCTGCCAAACTGAAGATTCACTCGGGATTGCCTGTGCAACCAAAAAAGATCCTGCAGCTCTCTATTGGTAAAATTTATGAGGTCCTTATGAGGGCCTCATGCTGGTTCAAGTTGGTATATTGCCTGTGGATTCACAGAGCTGATGCACATTGTATTATATTCCAAATCATTGGAATATAATGAAAAAACTAATTAAAAGAAATTTTTTGGCTGTAGTGTGTAATCTATGGTGTGTATCATACTCTGTGTATTGTTGTGTGTGGGGAGGTGCTTTTGATTTTCTGTCTGCATGCTGCATTACATTGATTGTGGATTTAACATCTCATGTCCCACGAGGCCAGGCTGATCCCCTATAGCCTCTCATAGCCCGCCTATCAGCCACAAGCTGTGTTTCGGGAACCCAGGGTCAGAGAATTTCTGATAGAACATCAATCACATGTATTTGCACACAGAGAGGTTCACTGAAAGCAAAGCGGTGTTGACTTAAATGGGGCTGTGACTGAAGAATAGCAACACCACAACAAACAGACATACCACCTTGGAAAGGGCAAACAGGACTTGTAGTTCCACATAGTTACCACTAGATGGCATAAACTGGGGGCTGCTATCTGGCCCTTCAATCAAGCCTCTTTTGGATGCTTTTTACCGCGTATGTCTATGGCATATTAGAATCTTATATTGGTAGACTATTGTGATCTATAATCAAAGCAATAAGGATGTGTCAGTCCAATAAGACAATGTTTTTATACTTCACTATTTCTCTGCGTGCAAACCACAGGGCCAACCACATGATGACTGAAGTATAAAATGAGAGATAGGTAAATAGTACTAAACAGAAGCTGTGGCCATCAAATCTGTCACATGGGTTATCACGTTTTTTTCCAGGACATCCTTGCTAAGTTCACATGAGGTTAAGGCATTCTAAATCTTGACACATAGATTCACATAGTAAGCCTGGACAGAAAAATGCATGCTATTGCGGTGATGATTTGACATGAGAGGCAGCTTATCACTCAACACAAAATTTAATATCAGTTCTCAAACGGAACAATCTCTTTGGAGTCAGGAGTTACGCCGCTGAAATCTGGAATCTTTGTGACACCCCTCAAAATCATTTGTGGCAGGGGGCCAAGGTGGCATAACGGGATCAGGAAGTTACTGTGCGGGACACCCCTCCCCCCAACCAGCACACCTGCTGTCATATGGAACCTATCAGATGGCTTCATGGTGACACCCGCTACATCCTGTGACCTCTGAATGAGGTCATAATAGGCACTTAGCCTATTGAGTCCATAATGCTCATGACTATATAATGATAGCCTCTCGTCTGATATCTCCCTTTAGCATTAATGGGCTGTCACTACTTGGTGTAAACACAGTACTGAGGAGGTCTGGAGTCCAAAAGTGGCTGAATTATTCAAATGTAATGAAGTTTTTTTTCTTTTTGTACATAAATCATTCCTTAATCTCAAGTGCAGAAAAGCAAAAATGTAAAATGGGAAATGTATTTTCTGTTTTTTTCCCTGTCACTGTATTCTCTCCCCAGCACACAGATTTTAAATGTTTGTAACACTGACAGATGTGTGAAGTGCTATTGAACTTTTTTTGCTGTGAGTCCTTTGGTTCTGTCCAACCCAGAAATGTACTGTTGGAACTGGCATTTGCCCTTTTTTAAAATCCTAACATACATGTGGGGCACATACATTTATGTACCAATGCATTGTATTTAAGTGTTTAGGCAACACATGAATTACAGATCAGAACAATATTTTTTGGATTTCTGTACAGTAGTAACTAAAAGAAGAAATCTGCAAATCATGTGTTCATATGCTTTTAATCTGTTAGGTATATTTAATTGATATACTCATGTGCCATTGTTTGAAATAATGCTATGTATTTGGGTTGTATAAGGGCTGTATTTAAAAAAAATAGCTAATGTTTCATTAAATGTTTTTGAAAATTGTGAAGAAATAGTCAGAAAGGAAAAGGAAAAATTTATTATTTACTGTTGGGGTCACCCAGATTGTACTATAATGCCCATTGAATTTGCTGAAATTTCATTTGAGATGTGGCTTAGAACATTGTTTGGTAACTTGAAAAGCAAATTTAGTTTGCTTGATAGATATACCTATTTGTGACAAACCACAAAATAATGACAGCTAAACAATAGCTAAAATGCTAGCTAAATGTTCTTTGAAAGCCTGACCTTAAATGAATTTGTATTGTTTTAAACTGCTGATTCAAAGCACTTAGATCCTCCATACAAACACAGCACGTTTAGGAACAGAGGAGTGAAGCAGAAAGAGATCAGAGCAGATACAAATAGAACAGCTCAAAGGAGGTTTCATCACGTACTGTACAATACGGTTTAATTTGCACACATTTCAGTACTGTCGGTTTCACCGTAGAAACTCATTGTAACCCACAGGCATTTGTAGGTTTTTCTTTTTTTGGTGAACTTTATTTTATTCAGGGATTCTGAGTTTAACAGGAGCTTTGAACTCTGAGGTCGGGGGAATGACTCATGTTGTAATTCTGTTTACATGTGCATTTGACCGTGCTGTTCTTTGACATGAAATATTTCTATGTATAAAAATGTGTTCTGTACATAAATGAATAGGTTTACACACACAGACAGACAGACAGACACACACACACAAGCATATACATGTGATGGGGTTTTATAAGGAGGGGACCTAGTCATGGAAGGCCACCCTGAGTGGCGTATGGCAGGGCCTGACCAACATAGCGCCCTATCAGTGTGGAGCAGATCGGTTTGTTTCTTGGCTGCAGCAGATGTTACTGACATTTATTAAGGCTGCAGAGATCATGTGGGGTTGTATGCACCTGCCATTTACACTTGCCGGTGCATATAAACACCTGAAAAAGTACAGCAATGCAGGTGCAGACGATCTGACTGTGAGTGACCTGTAGGGTTGTGGCAGTGTGTTAAAACTCCCCTGTCAAGTATTTAAGCTGTGTTTTCCTTCTTTTGGAAAGCAGGCATATCATAGGCCATTGCTGCCCTGTTCAGTCCCAGCACTTCTGTATAATTCATTTAAGGCTCATTCTAAAACAGTCACCGTCTTCTAAGTTGACATCAGGACCCTGACCTCGACCAATGGCCACCACAGCCCAGAAGGTCAGAAAAGCGGTGATCCTAGTTCCCGCCTCGTTTTCCTGTACAGAACAGTCCGTTCGCTGCCACTGTTAGTCATCCACTCCAACTGCAACCCTTCGAGAGTCATCCCACTTTAGTACATAACACTAGACATGATCGGTCATGTGTGCAATGGTAGACAGAGTAATCTGTCTTATCCTGCGTTAGGCAGCATGTAGCCCTGTCCCTCAGGAGCATAAAGGCGGTTGCCTAGGAGCAGTGGTTAGAGCTGTGTGGGTCTAGATGTTGGGTTGAACAGTACCGTCACGCCCTCACATAAGTTACCTGTATTCATTCTGTTCATAACCGACATCACATGCAGCGAGGATGGAAATAGTTTATGAACACAGCATGCTCGCAGCGCTGTTCCAAACGGCAGCCATTTTTCCTGTCACAAAAGCTGGTTGAGTTTTCGAATCATCAATCAATTCAAACCAGTCCACGTGTCAAGCATCGGACATCCCCCCCTTAGAATTTCTCAAGCTTCCTTTTAAGCAGGTGTGATTCAGCAAAGAAACCTGACAGAAAAACTCACAAAAAGCATGACTTAGAAAACTGCACTGCACTGTATTCTGACCATAGAGTTTTGGAATAGGAAAAGATTTCATTGAACCAGGATTTTTTTTAGTTGTTTCAAAAGCTTTTACAGCTGAGCTGTTAGCTGTGTTTAAGAAAGACACATGCAATAAGTTTTTATGGTGTTGCACTACAAAAATGATGTGCAGTATGATATAAGCACTATATAATGAGCAAATAATATATTGAATTGCCAAACATCAAATGCCAAACATTTGTGAATTTGTAAAGGTAAAAATAATTGATGACGACAATGACAATGTTCAAGTTTATAACGATTATTTATAGGATGAAGAGTGAAGATAATTACTGTAGAGCTTTCAAACATCTCTTTTTAGGAGAAATCTTACTAAGTGTTCTTTGTATACCTTGATAAAAAATAAAAAGTGTCATCTACACGGTGTCTGTGTGTTTATGGGTGTAAATGTTCTCAGGATGTGTCTCTCTGGTTTACATCACTTATGTCTACCTGAAATTAAAGAGACACAGAGGAGCGTGGAGAACTGAGACAAATGGAGATGGTATGGATGGAAGGGGAGAAAGATAAGGAAAGAGAATGATTGACACCAGTGATAAAAGAGAAATAGGAAAAGTCTGACAAGAAAGACTGGAAAAGACATGAGAAAAAAATGCAGTGGATTTAAAAGTGGTGACTGAAAGCAAAATTAGAAAATAGATAAACAAAAAACATAGATTGAGAGTTAAAGTTAGAGCAAAATAAGATGAGCGAAAAGTCCACAGCATTTTGATGCTAATATCGCTAATGGTGCGATCGATCCTGGGATGGATGACAATGTGGTGAGCTCTTGCTGCTGAAACAGAACACATCCATTAAAACCAGACTCTCCTCCCCCCCCACAGCTAGTGACAGCTCTATCAATCTGTACTGTTTCACTCTCTGCTTGCAACAGCTGTCAGAGTGCAGAGAGGGTGGTCTCCAGGCTTCTCTGAGAGCAAAAAGCAATGAGGAGAGAGAAAGAGAAATGGTTATAAGAGAGGAGATGGGATGGGAGAGGCTGAGATTGGGCAGGCGGGGGATAGAAGCAGGATAGAGATGGAGGGGACAAGAAAGAGGTGGGGGGAAAAAGGAAAGAATGATGGAGAAGGAAGGAGAGGGAGAGGAGACGAATGGGGTGTATGCGTGAAAAGAGAGACTGGGAGAGCGGAGAGAGATGGGTAAAAAGGATTGCGCAGTTAAAAGAAAGCGTTTTGAAACCCTAAACTGAAGGGAACTGTGAGCTGTGACTAATTTGGGGCATTTGAAACATCAGGTTTAAAGTGGTTTTGAAACACTCTTCCTGGGGTATTGAAAAATCTCATTAGGTTTTGAAACACAGATGAATACTTGTCCTATCAGGATGATATGTACAATTGCAGAAATACATGGCTTGATGTGTTAATAGCTTTTGGAAGAATGGAGGGATAAGGGGTGGGATGTGCTGGTGGGTTTGTTTAACCGCGAAAAACACACACAGCGTACCAATATGTGTTAGATTGCCTTAAAGCTGTCACTTGAGTGCTTCAAAGCAAATTCAGTGTAAGAATGATATGTTGAATTAACTTGAGGAATTTCAAAGGGAAATTTGCTACACTAACCTTCATTTGTGTCAGTGCCAGCGAATCGCTGACCCGAATGGTCTCGTGCGTCACAACCGCGCAGGCGGATGAGTTGATTTAGGAGCACATTGACAAACTAGCCTACCGCTGTCCATCATCTGACCCTCCACACTCACTGTGTACTTTTTCCAATCCCTGTAAAAGTCCACGGATATGGAAAATCGAGTGAGTGGGGAGTGAGCTTTTGTAACTGCAATTCTCAAAAAGTACGGCAGGTGTTACTCTTGTGACACAAACATTAGGAATCTTGTTTCTTTTGACAGTTTAGCTTGCTGGGGGTGTGTTTTTTTTTTCAAAGAGCTGAAAGAATGCCTCACCAGGGGGGCTCCTGGTGAAAACAGTAGAATTGACAGCTGTCTGTATACTGTTAAATGACAGAATTTGAAAAGTTAAAATAAAACTTCCAGTGAAAGATCCTTCACCCAATGGGAAATTACCCTTCAGACAGCAGCTTCAGTGTCATGCACCTTCTAATGTGTCATCATCAGTGGTGTGACCTGCATGAAACAGGTCATTGGGAGTCTGGTCTGAAAGCTGGAGGAGAAGCTGGGCTGCCTCATAACTTCCATCACTTCCAGTGGAGCACACCTCTGCCAGTGAGTCACTATTCATTGAAGTTCTGAGAGCCATCTATACACAGCTGGATAGGCTGCCTCACTTGCCCTATGAGTGAACTGAAGCACAGCAAATACTGCCGATTCGCGTTAGACCTTGAGCGTGACAGTGCGAGTAAGTATTCACTGCCATGAGAGGGCGGTAAGTCTCACAAGTGTCACTGACCAGCTCTTGTAAGGTAAAAGATGAACATGAAGGGTCTGATATCTGAGACCAGTCCACAGGAGACTGAAGAATCAGTGATACTATAGTACAGGCAACTGATTACATTACATCACTGTCATTTAGCAGATGCTCTTATGCAGAGCGAATATAAGTTACAATTTTGTTGATTTACACAGCTGAACACTTACTAAGGCATCTGTGGTTTACAGTAAGTACCTTACCCAAATGTACAACAACAGCACTGGAGGAATCAAACCAGCAACGTTTCAGTTACGAGCCCTACTCCTTACCACTACACCACACCGCAACCCCAAGAGATGACACAGTGGTGGTACTGGAGGAAGCAATCCGGGTGTGGAGGGTGTATGCACTGGGGGATTGTTGGTCTGTAAGGGGTTGATGTGGCGACCGTGTTGGTGTTGCAGGGCATCAGGGCTGGGGTCTTGCTGGGGGAGGCCTTCCCCGTACTGGCTTTACCCACGAAGTGACACCGCTGAGGGCTGGCTTTCTGTTTCTCAAGGAAAATGGAAAATTAAATCTGAATTTATATCCACCCTCAACCAGCAAAATTTTCTGCAAGTAGTGTATGGCCTGAAATATCTGAGGACTCTGATGGCATCCAGTGGATTTGTCAGTATTAATAAAATCCTAATAAAAAAGCTCTTTATAGATGAAACTTTGTGCATTCAAATGCCATGAATGTCATCTGAGAAATTTCTTTGTTTGTTTTGCTCTGTTTTCTTTGGCTCTGTTTCCTTAGCTTGTCAGGATTTTAAAGTGTGCATTACCTTGTTTTCTCTTTGAATCCCTTTGGATCCCTTTGAATACAAGATGCCATATTTCAACAGCGTTCTCCTGTCAATCAACATTATCCTGTCAATCAGCTTCGCAATATGCCCTAGGATGTAACGTCAGTGTAATTAATTTCCATATTTTGTGCAGATGGACTAGACTGTTTTTGAATCTCTTGTTTTCATTGTAAGTATACAGTATTTTCAACTGATGAGACAGAGCTGTGTAGCTGAAATGATTTCTGTCTAGGTTACACTCACAGAGAGACTATATACTGAAATAGAAAATAACATTTATTTCACTAAACTTGATATTGAATCATAAACAACTTTTCGAGAGTGTCAAATGTTTATTTTTGTCTCAAATCCCTTGCAAAGTCACTACCAGTCCTCAAGGATCATTCATAATAAATAACCTAAAAATGTTTTCAGGGTGTATTGTGGTAGAGTTTCATCACTTTATTAAAGACAACCAAAAATGCTATTAAGTATTATTATAGCAATTACAGCTATAATGCAAGTGGATATTGCATTATCTTTAAAATTAATAGGGGTATTATCTGGACTTAGACGATATAGCTGTGCTACTGCGCAGGACATCACAGCCTTTTTGGCAGGGCAGCCCTTTCCCATACAAGCTACATAAGTTATTCTTCTATCAACTTGATTCTTCTGGAGAACATATATCTGGCTACAACATTATTTCATGATCTATACCACCCTGTTCCCATTCTGTGCACACAGGTGTCCAACCAAGACAAATGGCAGATCCTTAACATACCAGAGGGTTTCCACCAGTGCTTTTTTATGATACAGCCTGAATAATGGGGTTCAGAAACAGCCAAAAACAAAGACTATAATAATAAAAGAGACAACAAGAGAACAGTCAGATAACAAGAGGAAAATGGTGAAGCTGTGACAACAAGGCAACCCTGGCATTGAGAATCCTGCTGTTCTACGGCCACTGGATGCATGAATGAAAACTAGCTCACACAACTGGCCTCCCCCTCCTGAACCTATAGCAGACATCATACAAAGTGACAATCAAACCCGAGGAAAAAAGCAGAGACAACGCAGAGACACGCTAACGGCTTCGGTGTGAGAGGGCTCCTTTGGCACATGGGAGGACACCTCCACGCCCAGTGTCAGCGTCCCGTTCAGCAGGCCAGGGCGCTGTCGCCCCGCACGCCCACAGAGCCCTGAGATCTGTGGCTCCGGGGCTGTTCCAGGCCATTCTGAATCACCCGTCCCTGGCATCGCACATACTTTGAGGGCATGAGAGCGAAGTTGCACCGCAATGAGTCACCCAGTCAAAAATGGTGGGCTGTGATGCTTCGTGGGTCCTTGTGTGTCAGTCGGCTAATCGCTTTGTCACTCAAATTCGTTAGCCAGTCAGGACGGAGATTTGCTTGGAATCTTTTGTCAGTTAATGTAGCATAAGATAGGCAGAAAGAAAGCTCTACTAAAAACAGTTACCCTATAGTGTAGGTGAGCTGATCATCCCATCTCAAACATACATATAATACCTGCATAATGTTTTTCGGCTATGACTCCACATGGTCTAGAGTGAACCAGAGACTGCAGGTGCAGCGATTCTCAGTGACCACATCACCACCTGGTGGCTACAGACTACAGCTACAATCTGAAAAAGCAATAAAGTCCAAAAATCTCCTTCTCTCCACGTTACAGCCTAACAAAGAAGAATTAAAGTCAAAAATGAGAAACACATACCTGAGAAACACAATACTACCCAGGTCCTAAGGAAATTATTTTATATGTTGAGTTGTTCATTTTCTACTCATATCTCTATCTGTATGTATGTATGCATGTATACATATGTATACATACACAAGATTTTAAATTCATATAGTTGAATGGTATGAATAAATGTAATCATGTTTCTGAAAAACGTAAAAAGTGTATTGTGTCTGTGCGCTTTGCCTGTAGTATTAAATCACATTTACATTTATTCATTCCTGCACAATACAAATACAGCACATCACATTCTGCACATTCTGTTCAGCCATCTTACGTACATGTGTATACACATATATATTTGTGCGTGTGTGCGTGTGTGTGTGTGTGTGTGTGTGTGGGGGGGGGGGGTATGTGTATGTGTGTAGTAAACATGGTCATAAATGACCATCACTGTAGGTTCATAAACACAGAGGTGAATATTCCCAGCTCCCAAAAGGACACCCAGGAAATAAACTTTACTGTTTCAGTCCTGGAAATAATTCCTGGACAAAGCGCTTCATTTGCTCTGAGTAGAGGAAACGTTTGTGGAAACACCAGTGTGGCTAATGGTTTAGGCTAATTAAGGATGAAAAATGCTCAATGATAAATTTTAGCTTGCATGGATCACTCTCACTAATTGCCTGAAAGCTCGTTAGTGCCTCGGTGGTTATAATTATGGAGTGATGCTGATTACTGGCGTTTTAAGAGATGGGTCTGATTAATTATCAGGACTTGCCTGCATTCCTCAATGCTAACAAAACATTTCTGACATGAATAACAGCTACACTGAGGTTACATATAAAATTAGAGTAATGCATTGCAGGGTTGGAATGGCAGAGTATGTACAAATGTACGCTGCAATTACCTTACGGATATGGGTAGTGAACACAATGCATTGCTTTGATTCATCAGATCCTGAAATTTGGGGGCTGGGGTGTTCAAATTAGCCAAGGTGGTACTTTACCAAAGTAACAAAATTGTGTAAGGATTCCTCCATTTTGAATCTCACACATCATTACAGTAAATGAAAAATAAAATACAGTGTACAAATAAACGGGAACTATTGCTTGCATGAATTAGTTACTGAAAGGAGAAATTGCATACATTCCATCTCCATCTTCCCAATCTCTCTGTAAAAAAAAAAAAAAAACAAAAATCTCAAATTCTTTTTAATTTTTGAAAGTGTATTTTTTTTCTTTTTTTCTTAATTACAATGTACAAGCATTTCTGCACCCCAACCTATACATTCCCCACCCACTAGTTTATACAATCAGGAAAACTGGATAGACTACATATCCCAAATACAGCATTGCAGAAGGTTCATTTCAAGCAGACAGCCCATCTCATCCCGAAGTTTATCAGACTAGCACCCCAGATTAAGCCCCACTTAAGTGCAGTGTTGAGGAGACGGTTCCTAATACTCCAAATTTCCCTCTTTACACTCTTCCACCACAAGGGGGTGCCAGTGAGTACAAAAATATATATAAATAAATAGACCTGTAATTCCCTGGCTAACAAATTGTGCTCTGACTAAATCAGTGCCAGTGTGACACAAGCATAAGGGAAACTGTGAAGAGTGATGCTGGAGGTGAAAGGGTGTTGACATGCTTTCAGCATCACTCCTTTCCTCTCCTCCTGGTGCTGGACTTCTGGGGACCCAAATATGTGTTCAGCTCAGTGTAAAACAACTAAATGTGTTTTCCACTGCTTGTAGTTGCCTTTGTTGCTCACCAAGGGTTCACCCAACATATCCATGTCAGCAGTGTGCATCTGCATACATCGATACATTCAGGATACGGGATACAGGATACATTCTCTACTGTAGCTAAATACAATGCAATGCAATGCAAATGACTAGACTCCGCTGGGCTCGGCGGACCTCATAATGTGTTAGGAAGGTAGTGACAAAGGTTTTCATAACCCAACAAAGCATCACACACCATTGGTCAATAACTCAGTACAACAACAATGGTGTACTGCTGAATTCTTTCTGAATGAGGGTATTACCAGATAATATAAAATAAACATATGTCTCATGTGTTTTACAGTGAATAAAGTGGGTATATATCACAGTGTGGCTTCTAGAGACATTTAAAAAAAAAAAGAGACCTCCGGTCTCTGTACTGGGTACTGATACAGTACAATCCTGTATAGTGATTGAAAGAGGGTTCTAATATTCAGTGCCATATGGACACAGAGGCAAAGGGACAGTATGATAGACCACCCCTCCTCTCTGTGTAGTGTAAGGTTACATGATTGGATTCAGTGCAATATGTGCGCAATATCAAGGGGGTGGATAAATCTCTGTGAGCTTGTCTGAGGAAGCTGATAAACGAATGTATGTATCTGTCTGAGAGGAGTCCGAGTGTTTCTAGGCTATAAATGAGAAAGCAGGTTTGTGAGAGATTCTGTACTGTACATAACAAAGCTTGTCTGTGTGAGACCCTGTGCATGCCTAAGCGTGCCTGTGAAAAAATGCCTGTGCATGTCAAAGCGTGCCTGTGAAAAAATGCCTGTGGATTACAGATGACGGTGTATCTGTCAGAAAACCAGTATGTGAGTGCGTCTGTGAGAGACAGTCTGTATACAACCTAGTGTATCTGTAACTTTAGACTGAGCGGCTGCATGTAAGAGAGTGTGTCTGGGAGAGACTGTACATGACTGAGTGTGTCTGTGAGAGAGTACAAAGCTGCCTACAAGCAGGACTCCCACTGGAGCTGCAGGTCAGAGCTGTCCAAAAAGTCTGCTGAAAAAATGCTGGGGGGCATGTGAGAGCCGAGGGGGGTAAGTCCTGTCTCCCCGCCGCTACCTCCGCCCATGGTGATGTCCAGCCAGTCCATGCTGTCAAGAGCAGGATCACCGAAATCCAGTCCTGGGTGGTGGGGGGTTAAACCCAAATCACTGGTGTCCATAGGAGAAGGGGGATGGTCCAAGATACTAGAAGTGCTCAGCATTTGGCTGTGGAGATCGTCAATCAAAGTCAGAGGCCCATCAGGCTCCACCCCTATGAGCGGTGTGCCCGTGGTGCTCTCCAGGAAGTCCTCCAGACGGCCACTTCCTGTGCTTGATCCACCACCTTCTCTGCTGGGCCTTGTCTGAACTTCCTCTGCAAGTTGCTGGGTGGTCACAGGTTCACGAGGGGTTGAGGGTGAGGGGTGGTTTGGAGAGGGGGCAGGGGAGGTTGGTGGGGTGTTAGGGCGAAGGTGTGACAGGGAGGGGTCAGGATCTGCTTTGAGGCCAGTTGAAATTTCTGGAGAAAAAAACAGGAGGTTGCACAGAAAAATACTGCACACAATGTCACTCTTGACTAAAAGCAGTACGCTCCTAAATATTAACAACAGATTTGTACTGTGAGAAAACACTGTCTTTTTGCTGCAAAACAATCAGAGCTGTATCTCTGATTACTGATGGGTATCACAACAACTCTGTGATGGAAACCTCAGTCTAGTCATCTTACCTGCACTCTGCATCAGAATGTCAAACAGATCATCCATGGGCTGGCTACAGGACCCATTCCCCTGCAGAATTTAACAGACATTTGTAAATTACCCACAACCAAAGCATGCTACTAACACATCACATGGACCTGTGAGCTTGATAAAATCCCACATTGAGGTCAACCCGAGTTTTTCCTGAAGGTGCTTCACACTGACATGGAAAGTGACTGACAGAGAAGAATACTGCACCAGGAGTAAAGACAAAATGGAGTGAGCATGTCAGGGAAGACAGACGGACCCAGAGGGACTTTGAGGAGAAAGAATGGACAGTGAGTAACCGAAAGAGAGGAGAAAATGAACCAATAGTGACTGTGAGAAAAGAGAGAATGAACAGATAATGACCATGAGAGAAGAGAGGATGGACTGTAAATGAAATGAAAACAGACTTAGGGGGTATGGGGGGACTATGGGAGAATAGAGAGAAACACAGAGAAGTGATCCTACTGGATGCACACAGCCTTATACCTTGCCACACTGCTTGGAGCATGAGGTCTGGGGGCTGGGGGTTGGGGAGAGAGGTCTGAACAGCGTGTGCTGGTCAACACTTGAACGCACTTTCCCCTAAACAAGAGGTAGAGAAATAACCTTACAAACTTACAGTACATACAGACACACAAAATTAACAAATGAGTCCTCAAACACATTCAGTTAAAGGTAAATCCACATGCACACTAAAGATCTACAGAATGTGTCACTGTACTTAATGCACACTCAGAAACACAGTTCTCTTGTGCTGGAAGTCACTCTGGATAAGAGCGTCTGCTAAATGAATGCAATGTAATGTAATGTAATAATTTACCATCAGTTTGTGCGTGGGAGAGGAGGGGGTGTGGTCTCCCGATGTGTCGTCACTGAGAAAGAAAGGCTGGAGACTGGGCGGGGCAGAGAGGGAGCATCCCTCCTGCAAGCTGCTGGTCAACACTTGTGGTGCTGCTTTTTGACCCTGACAGAAACAGAGAGAAAAAGCTTAGGCACATGCACTTATTTGTAATATCACATTGCTGGTGCAACTCTTAAAAATCCTAGCCATGTGTGAACAGAAGCCTTCCAGTCACAAAATGATAACTGATATCACCACCATTGCTCTAATGTTAGGTGTAGTCTCATTGCCATTACATTTCTTGTGCAGCATCCTGATCCCACCTTTTTGACCGTCTGGGCGATGACACCTGGTTGCAGGTGCTGTTCTGATTGGGTGTCGGTGCTGGCCAGCTGAGATGTGGACTGCACAGGGATCTTGCCGGGAGTGGAGTGCATTCTCTGAGAAAGTGAAAGAATGAATAATGAGCAATCAGGGACTTGAGGGAACAAAAGATGATATTGCCTGTGAGTGAATAAGCACATTAGTATAAATACTGTACTCTGTGAAGCAAGCACTTGCAGTGGTGAATTCCTACTGGTACATTTACATATTTTGTAGTCATTTAGCAGCAGCTGTTATCCAGAAGGAACTTACAAAATTGCAAAAAAAAAAATGGCTAAGCTAAGAGCAGAGACGATACTAAATCACCTGTGCCCTGAACCCGACAGTATGAGTCATTACATTATTGACATTATCCAGAGTGACTTAGACAGGTTACAATTTTATACAGCTGTATACTTACTGAGGCAAGTACCTTGGTCAAGGGTACAGTAGCAGTGTCCCAGTGGGGAATCGAAAGTGCAACCTTTCAGTTATGAGCCCTGCTCCTTACCACTATGCTACACTACTGCTCTAGTCATTACTTAACATACCACATTCTGTTGAGTGCCAAAGTTGGTCCAAGAGGAAGTTCGAGGATTTAGCAACTGTGTTTGAGGATACAGTATGAATGCTCAGACTTCAGTGTTAGTTGAACAAAAGTGCAGTCTGAACAGATGAGTTTTCAGTCTGCAGTGGAAGATGGGCAGTGATTTGGTTGTTCTGAGTGTTTAGGGGAACTCATTCTTTACCAGGGGGCCAAAACCCTTTCGGAAAAGAATGGCAAACAGAATGATGCTCCAACCCTTCCGACCCCTGTAAGCTCAGACTCTCAACAGCCATAAACCTAAAGCTACCAGATTCAATAATCCCTGACTACTGCTGGCACTAAAATACATATGCCAACTCAAATAGTCTGTTCAAACAGAAAGATTTAATAGCACTGAGGCAATATACTAGGACTTGGTACAGATTAACTGTCGTTTTGTGGCTGTGTAACCGCTTACTCTCAGTAATTTTCTTCAATTCCTAAATTTTCCTGCCATCCATTCAGAACACTTTACACCATGGCAACTGAATTTCAAATGTACTGCATGCAAAAGATTCTAAATGAAGTCAAGGAGCACTCTCTGGTATTGGAGTATAATAAACTGCAGTAGTAGGGGATTTTATGTGGGAAAACTATAGTTTGCTTGCTGGTTGATTTTATACTCTGAAATCGTGACAAGTTAATTAAAACAACACACACTGCTCACCATCTTAAAAGGTCTTTAACAATATGTTGTATAAGCAATTGTTAATAATGGTAAAGTGTACCTTGACTGGACTGCCTTACTTCCAACCCTGCTTTATTGCTTTGCAAAATTAAGCTTAAAATGCTGTGCTTCATAACGACATTACCTGTAGTGTAATTCGAGTACTACATTTTCCCTGCTGGGAGCCATTAAGCTGGCCTTCTGCACTGTGATTGGTCACTGCAATCAGGTAGCGGTTGCCATTGCTGTCTGTCAACAGGGTTGGCGTCGGGTGTGTCTTGAGGAGGTCCAATGAGAAAGAGGGGGAGGAGCCAGACTGTGAATTGAGGAACATGGGGGAAGTCTGGTAAAGGGAAGTAGTATTAAGCAAGAGACTGACACAGAGTGACACAAAAAAGTGCAATTCAAGGAGGAGCAACAGCAGCTTATGTTGAGTAATCCATAAACATCAATACAAATGTATTCAGCTATCATATAATGTAACATGTATGGTATGTGACAGACAAAAAGGACCATTCTTCAAGCTTGACAACATCAACATGCCTGCTTATAACACTGCTTAATGGCAACAGAACTGAAACATGAAGCATGAGCATTGTGGGCACATTTCATAGTGTATTTAGGGTCACAGAGTGCAAGTGCAACATGCCTCACCTGCAGTGACTGCACCTGTGTCTGCTTCTGCGTCTTCTCCCGCCTTTCTGGGTGCGACAGTATCTGGTTCTGCTGATTCTGCAGCAGTCGCTGCTGTGCTTGCATTACCTGCGGCTGCAGGTCCTGCTCCTCTGGTTTTTGCTGCTCCTGCTCTGCCTGCATTTGCTGCTGAATTTGCAGCTCTGTGTTCTGCCCTGACTGTGCCTTTGGCCACACCTCTTCTCCTTCCCCCTCACTCAGCTCCTCCCTTTCTTCCTCGACCTCCTCTTTGACCACCGTTCCGAAGGCATCTCCATCTGTGACGCTGGGAGAGAGGACTGCAGAGTCCATTTGGCTCTCGGAGGGCTCGTCTTTCACCCCCGTGTCCTTTTCCGGGTTCCTCAGCACCTCCGAAATGTCCCCCCCTCCGAGCTTGCCCTGTTCCAGCTGCGACCTCAGGGTCTCCACCAGCTTCTGCTTCTGCCTCAGCATGCGGGTCAGCGCCTCGATCTGCTTGTCCTTCTCCTGCAGCATCTGGTCTTTGTCCAGGGACGTTGCAGTGGCCGCCCCAGAGCCAATCACAGAGAGCAGCCTGGCCTCCTGCCTCTGAGCCGCCGTCTGTGGAGCATGCTGGGAGAAGCGGCAGGTGACCAGTGTCTGACTTCCGTTCTCCTCTTTCAGCGGCGAAGGGTGGAGGTTTAGCTGGGTGAGGGGAGAGCTGACCTGTTGGAGGAGACGGAGAGGGTCAAGACACAGGGCCATTTGAAAATGGTTTAAGGCAAAGGCAACTGCACAAAAAAGGCGGTCAAAATGAAAGGCTATGCATTCTGTGGTTAGGACTATGCATCACTGGTATTCCTGCTTAAAGCTTATAAAATATCATCTATTCTTTCAGTAGTGGCAAAGGCACCTACCATTTCCCCAAACACATCTCCATTACAGCTGGTCTCATCTGGGCTCATCCCACCCACCGAGCGATCAGAAGGGGTAGGTGATACAGGCGGTGAGGAACCTGTGCTGCCAAAGTGCATTATGGGAAGTTTAGTTCCAGTCTGGGCTCCACCAGTCATGAAGGGGGTGCTTGCTGCCATTCTACTGCCCTCCCCTGATTGGGAAATAACAATAGCCCCTCCCTGGGTAGGGGAGGAGCCTGCATGCTGGGTTGACTGATGCTGTTGAGGTGGCTTGTTCTTCAAGCTGCCACTCCCTGCTGCCCCTCCACCCCCAATCTGCTCCTGGTAGTGCTTCAGCCTCTCTATGAGGTCAATCTTGGTGCCCGACACGGGCAAGCCCCGTAGTTTGAGCTCATATTTCAGCTCAGTCACCTGGAGGCAGAACAGCAATGTGAACGTCAGTTTCTCTTTTGTCAGTCTAACAAGTGAAATTCCTGAAAAATCATTTATCATAATCGCCTTTTATTTAACTGTACAAAACATGACTTATATCTACAAAGTGTGTGGCTATTGGTTTAGCTTACCTTGAAGTCATCCAGGTTAGGAGGCAAAGTTCCTGGTTTTGTTCCTCCAATAGAAAGATGACTTTGACGATTTAGCCCATTTTGATTGGACGAGGACTGGGTTGAGGTGGTCCCATTCCGAGATGGGGAATGGCCACTACCCGAGGAAGGTTGCTGATCTGCTGAGGACCTGAAAAGGGAGAGACGACAAAAGATATCAAGTAATGCTCAATGACAGTCAAAGATATTGGACTCTGGATATACCCAACTAAGACCCCTTTAGGCTGAGTAAACACTGTATTGTAGTTCTGTACAGCTTGTACAGGGCTGTATGATGTGGTCACAGATATTTTATATTACGTCCACATATTTTCCTGTTGACTTCATTCCATTATTCCTTGTCATTGAGGCTGCTGGTGACAGGAGATTTCAGTACTGTTAGCATTACTATGCAATCTAATAGATGTTCAGCTTAGACCTTCTAAGAATGCCCATAACAAAGGCAGAAAATGGTAATACACATCAACAGTGGCAATGAAAGACCTCTCAATGTGATGCACACGCAGCTGACTGGACAAAATTATTGAGTTTCTGTGGTGGGGGACATGCATACAAAGGCAGACAATGGGCGGGGCAGGCAGTATGCTGTGCTGGCTATATACTCACTTGGGTGGGGCAGGCAGGATGGTGTGGTAGTTATATACTCACTTGGGTGGGGCAGGCAGCATGCTGCGCTGGTTATATACTCACATGGGCGGGGCAGGCAGGGTGGTGTGGTAGTTATATACTCACTTGGGCGGGACAGGCAGGATGGTGTGGTAGTTATATACTCACTTGGGCGGGGCAGGCAGGATGGTGTGGTAGTTATATACTCACTTGGGCTGGGCATACAGGATGGTGTGATAGTTATATACTCACTTGGGCGGGGCAGGCAGGATGGTGTGGTAGTTATATACTCACTTGGGCTGGGCATACAGGATGGTGTGGTAGTTATATACTCACTTGGGTGGGGCGGGCAGGATGGTGTGGTAGTTGTAGTGCTGCTGCTGCTGGTTGATGATCTGGAGCTGCAGGAAAAGCTGTTGCTGGTGCAGGATCTTGGCGTAGGAGGAGTCAAGCTGTGGGGGCGGCTCTCTCTCTGCCTTCTGGTCGGGGGGGATGTACTGGTGGTACTTGAGCTTCTTCACCTTGGGCTTACTCTCCTTGGGCTTCTTGGAGCGTCGTTCAGAAGTGGACTTAGACTGGAGGGAGAAAGAAATGAGAGAGGGAGAAATAAATAGTTAAATGCATAGCGAGGCTTGGATACTAACACAGCTCAGACTGAGGGAAGATTCACAAAGATTAGCTGAGACAAACTGAGGATGGACAGTTAGAGAATGGAGACACTTTAAATTCGGAGTAATAAAGGGATACAATCAAACAGAGAGAGGCACATTAACCACTAACACAGCAATGCAAACAAGGAGAGAAAAATACAGACACCTAGGAGTGAATTAATAAAGTGTATATAACAGCTGTCACTCACCCTGATCATTGGGGGTCGAGCCCCCCCAGGTGTGGCTGTCCCATTGGTCAGCTTCTGTGGTGGGGACACATCAGAGATGGGGAGTGGAAGTGTAGGTGGGGCCTTATGGAGGAAATGCACAATTCCAACTGGTTAGGCTGTGTAGCAAAGGGAGGCCGGGTGGGGTGACTGCTCTCGCCCTTTGCTACAGGCTGATTAATGAATATATGTAAGAGTATGTATCTGTGTGAGTGAGTATGTGTGTGCGACACTATCAGTATTCTGAAATAAGGCAACTGCAGTGCAAAAGTAGCCCAGCTGAGTGGATGGAACAGACATTACAATCCTTACACTGACCCTGTGCAGCTGTGTGACAAAGTGTGACAAAATAACAACAGAGGCAGAGTTGTGCATGACTCAACAAAGTGAGAGAGATCAGGCACTTTAGTGTGGGACACGCTGGGCCTGCAGGTGGAATGTGTCGCTGATAAATGTGTGTAAAGGCGGTGACTGGAGGTGAGGATAGGGGGTGCGTGTACCTGTGTTGGGGAGGTGTTGTTGCTGTGACCAAATATGTCTGGGGGCGAAGGCAGGGAGGCAAGGCCCGGGGACGAATCGTGACAGGCAGGCTGGTCTGGAGAGAGGGCATCGCTGCTGTCCTCGTCGGGTGAAGAGCTCTCCCCGGCCCCCTTCGGAAACTCTGTCTCTGAGAGAGACAGACAAGGACACCTGCGTTGGCACCCTGTGCGTGATGAGGCTGTATTATTGTTACCATCTTATCACCTGGAGAGAGGGAGCCTGCTGTGAACAGACATTATTATGCTTATATTACCTACAACAGCATGTTTGAGGACACTGTGAGGGGACAGCGTGAGCATAATGGAGGTTCATCATTAGTGCACAGTGAGCACCTCATTTCATTAGATGATGACATGATTGGCACTTAGCAGATGCTTTTATCCAGAGCCTAACACAGGCTACAGTTTTTACATGTTATCCATTTATATAGCTTGATATTTACTGAGGAAATTGTGGGTTAAGTACCTTGCCCAAAGGCACAGCAGCAGTGCCACAGAGGGGAATTGAACCGGCTACCTTTCGATTACAAGCCCTACTCCCTGTCTCATGTCTCATGCCTCATGTTGATTTTACATTTACATTTATTTATTTAGCAGACGCTTTTATCCAAAGCGACTTACAAAAGTGCATACAGTAGGTACAGCGACAGTACGGGGACAGGATGTGTACAGTTCCACAATGAGACAGTTCTCAGCTGAGAGCAAGGTCTGTTTGAGGACGCAGTACTATCAGATTTGTACAATTACAGCCTATAGGGTTGCCTATTTGGTTGATCAGCTGATCAACCAAATTTCATTTCTTATATGACACTACTGTGAGTTATTTACATTGTGCAACACAAAGGTAATTAACCATGAAAAGATGATGATTACTACCCTAACCATATTAAATGACAGAAGCCTGTTTAAAGTTGCGATAAATTTTGATAATCTTTGTTAAACTGTTTAGTTCTTTAAAGCAATAAGATGACTTCCCACACAACCCATGTACATGAAGTGTAGGGGTCAGAAATTATTAATGTAGGACAGTAAAATGAAAACAATTATGATTTTGGATAAGTAATACTTATGAATTGTATTTATAAATTCAATTTAAACCTCCATTCAATGATCTTTAAGTGTTTTAAATGCAAGGACAGTGACTTTTCTCAACTACAACCAATGTGTATTACCCATCTGGGAGATGTATGGAAGCCATTTTTCACCACACACTCAACATTCAGCACACACCAGTGAGGAGTGGGGAGGAATTTAACCTGTCAGATTATTAAATGGTCAGACTGAGAGAGCCAGGTGAAGAATTTAGCCTGCACACTGTCTCTCAGCAATGCCATGGGGATCTTTCAGGACCACAGTGAATCACAGTTTAGCTCTCATCCAAAAGACTCCAACCCTTAAGTGTCCCTGGACACTACACGGTTGCGCTGGATTTCTACTTGCTGTAGAGGTGAAGACTAATGGTCCTACCATACAACTTCCAGCATCCTGGTACTAACCATGTACCAACTCAGCACAGGCCTGCTTAGCTGCAGTCACTGGGCAGAGAGAGGCTACAGGATGCTACATGCTATGCCATCAGTATAGCAGAATGTCCTGTATGACCGAGAGAATCCCTGGAGGGCATGTGAATGTGCTGTTTACTCTCAACGGTTACCCTGGATTAACTGCTTAACCGCTTATTTATATTCACAAATGCAGGTTTCTCAAAAGTACCCAATGACCAGTTTTTCCTGTTACTCACAAAGTCAGTCCCTTCTCTTTCACAAACATAAAAATAAGAAACCTGCAGCGTAGCATAGTGGTAAGGAGCAGGACTTGTTGCCAAAAGGTTGCTGGCTCGATTTCCCGATGGGGCACTGCTGTTATACCCTTGCGCAAAGTACTTAACCCAGAATTGCCTTAGCAAATATCCAGCTGTATAAATGGATAACATGTAAAAATTATAACCTATGTAAGTCGCTCTGGATAAGAGTGTCTGCTAAATTACATAATGTAATGTAATATATGCGTGTGACACTGTGATTCAGATCACTGATCTCAGAGCAGTGGCTACCTATGAGGCTGCAGTGGACCGGCAGGATGTTCTTGTGGATCAGCTCCATGGGGCCGGGTCTGTGGGAGATCTTGTCGTTAAGGTTGTCCGCCAGGCGGGCCCGCTTCAGCTTCAGCTGCTTGGCCTGGAGCGAGGGCTCTGCAGACGTCTCTGCAAAGACACACAGTCAACGGGGTTTTAGCGGCAGCCATGGAAGCGCAGTCAGCTGACCACCCGACTCCTGAGTCATAGCGTTTAAAGAAACGCAAATGGTGTAAACCACAGCAGTGAAGAAACAGACAGCATGGACACTGTGACACACCGTAATGTTATGAGTATTAAAGTGGACAATTCACAAAAAATAGCATGTTGACATTAAGCAGCTGTCTCACATTACATGCACTTAGACACTTTCATGCAGAGTGCGTCTAGCAAGCTCCAGAAACACACAAATGCTTAAAAACTTAAAATTTTAAAAAGTGGTGCAACTCCTGAATATGTGCTTTCACTCTGACTGCAGATGTAGTTCAGTGTTGCTGTGGTAGGGGGCGTACTTCCTGCCACTGACCTTCCAGGATGTGCATCCTCACCAGCTCTGATCTCTCTGGCCGACTTCTGATCTTCCGCTTCAGGTAGTCCTCAGTCTGTAGAGTGAAAAGAAATTGGGGGAGGTGGTTATTGAATGGTGTGACAAGCAAAGTAAAGCATTTTGTGAGCTGTTGACAGGAGAGACTAAATTTGGGAGAGAGGAGGAGAGTGACGCAACTAAATTGACCTCCTGGGGTGCTTCAGGGACCCTGAAAGGGAGAGGGGAAAGACTCACCCGTGCTCGCTCGAGACTCCTTCTCTGTTCGTGAAAGGCAGCAGGACTTTTCAGCGCTACAAAGAGAGAGGGAGAAGTTAACCCAGACAGACTGACACATTTGTTTACCAGCAGCTCATCAACGCCCACAGTGAGACGAGATCATGGGGAACAAACGGTCAAAGCAGAACTTTCTTTATGACCCGGAGAGCACAGGAGTTATTATCTACCGTCTTAATCTTTGCTCTGCATGTCAATGTTCTGTTGAGTGAAGCTGCTGGAAAGAAGCTTCGGGACTGCTAGCTATTGGATATATGGAGGGCTGAGGCCGACGTGTCAGCTGCAGTACAACTGCAAGACAGACATGGCTGCTTCCTGGATCCTTGAAACACCAGCCAAAAGTGAGATCCACAGAGGATATAGAGTGATACGAAGCCAATGGTACAATTTCTAGAATGCAATTACAATGCCTGGTGAGCCGTTTAACTGAGGGCTCCACTCACATGCATCACTCATTCAGTTTCACCGGAGCTTAGAGTCACTCTGTCCTGGAGGGGGTTCCATCTGAGGAATTCACAGGTGGGGGAGTGTGCCCCAGACATCTCTAACCTACTTCCAAACCCAGTGTCTTTCTCTTCCTGTGTTCTAAATTACGGAAAGGTCATAAACGTCACTGCCCGTTTCTTTTCCTATCAAAAATAGGAAGAGCAAAATTTGACCTTCCAATATACTTCCTCAGCTACATGACACGGCATGCCGTCTGAAAGAGCACACACCCAAGCTCTTCTCCCATGGCTGTTTCAATCCACCTCTCGACTTATGAAAGTCGCTCTGCGCTCGGTTCTGGTTTACTGTGGCAGTTGGAGTGATGTAACGCCATGAATTGGGAAACAAGTGACGAAATCACTAGTGTGTTGGAATCTGGTCTTTCAGAATGCCCAGCTTTGTGACTTTATCTGCCTTGAGGGCAGCAAAGCAAAGTTGCTGTTGGGATCCTGTTCTTTTGACCATGGAGCTCCGAGTTCAAATCCTGGGCAGGGCACTGCTATTGCACCATTCAGCATGATGCCTAATACAGATAAGGCATGTGGAAACATTCCGACACTGACACATGAATGCACCACTTCAAATGCATCAGTCCCCATTCTGAACCATTTGAAACACAACATGTACAGTGGTGCAAAACCTCTGCTGGTTTTTGCAGCAAGATTAGAATTTGTGTCACACATTTATGCCAAAAATGCATTTTTGCCAAAAATGTACACCAAAGATGCATGTAGATTAAAACATTTAGACGCATTAATTACGATTCTAAATATTTTCTGATAATGTCTTCCATGCAAAAACAAATGCAACCACTTAGCCACTCAGGTTATGGTGCTGTAATGCACTGTGCTCCGAAACAATGCACATGCATGCATAACACAGACACACAAACAACAGTGTCCACAGCAGCTCTGTGTGTGTGTGTGTGTGTGTGTGTGTGTGTGTGTGTGTGTGTGTGTGTGTGTGTGTATGTGTGTGTGTGTGTGTGTGTGTGTGTGTGTGTGTGTGTATGTGTGTGTGTGTGTGTGTGTGTGTGTGTGTGTGTGTGTGTTTGTGTGTTTGTGTGTGTGTGTGTGTGTGTGTGTTCGTGTGTGTGTTCGTGTGTGTGTGTGTGTGTACTTCTCGAGTCCACTTCACTGTAATGAGTAGGAGGACAGAAAATGAGGAACCGACCCCTCACCTGATCCCTCTGTTCCTCCTGCTCTCCCCTTCCCCTCGATGGTGATCACTATGAGGCGGCTCTGATAGCGTAAACATATGGGAACCCACAGACACCACCGTCACACGGTCTCTGCACCAGCATCCTGCACTGAAGCTGCAGGTCTACAAGAGGAGCTTTGGTGAACCACCCTCCTCTGGGATGTGCCTGGAGGTTCACATTAAAATAGAGCTGTGAGGTCCTGAGTGGCTCAGTTGTCCAGGCGCTCATATTGAGTGCAGACTAAGCTCTATTTCCTGGGTTCACCACAAGCTATGCCATCAGCCTGGTAATGACCAGATGCCCACAGCGGTGGCTCAAACTGACTCCATTCAGCTGGGGACAGGGGTGGGTAGGTCAGCAAGGATTCCCTTGTCACACCACTTCTTTCCCCCCTGTGATTAATCTTGTGCCTACAAGTTGCTCAGATGATGTCAGCTGAGTGATGAGCACCCATTGCACTGTGGGACTTTTAGTAAGAGTTTGGAATTTCCCGTGTGAGTATGATGGAGGATTGCATTTGTCTCGCGACGTGGCCCGTCCACGAGTTTGGCGCGTCGAGACGGGTCTAAATTTCCATTAGTCGATTCCAAAAAGCGTTGCACAAATGAGGGGAAAGCATTGAAAAGAGAGCTTTGACTATGCAGTTTGTAAGTGCATGATGAAAGCTGGATAAGTCACAGGTCAGCTAATGGATTTATACAAGGAGGTCTGAGCTACTCATTCACTTGAAGTGGACATTCCACCACTAATGCCAAATCTAACTGACTCCTGCAGTTCACTGCTCGTGTCTTGTGCTGTCCAGGGAACTCTTCCTTGTTTCACATCCTGTATTGGATTGCATGAGCTCCGTACTGCCTCTGCGCAAACCAGCAACATTATACAACATCCCTGGCGTGTCTAATTAAGATCCACTATTCACTGTCTAATTAAATGTCCACCCTGTTTCCATCACCACATATGCTATTATCACAGTGATAACCCACGTTATTGTATGCACATAACAGCATAGTAGTCAGTGGTGCTACCATATGACTGGTCCACAATCATTGCCTGCAGGTCAGCAAGGTTAACAATGTATTTTGACTTTCACAAGAGATAGTTTAGATTTCACAAAACTCTTGAATCCCTGTCAAATGAGAACAATGGCATGGGAGTTTATGCGAAGTCCCCACTGAGCACTTGTGTGCATGCGTGCGTATGTGTGTGCATTGCGCTATGAATTTTATCAGAACATCTACATACCACATAAATGGAAATGTGTGGCCCAGATCAGAATGGCCCGTGAGAAGGCTCAGACTCTACGCTTGGGTATCACCCAGCCCACTTAACACAACTTAACACAAAATCTCAGCGTGACACTGATGCACTTTCACACTGTGAGCAGATGGATGCTCTTTGCACTGTGACCATTGCAAGGATTGTGCATTTATTGATTAACAAACTGGAAAGCTGGTGGATGCTGTTAGTGGAACGGTCGGCGATATCTGATGCTCAAAAAGGTCCTCTAAAATATAAGGTCTAAGGACCAAAAAGAGAAAAAGGCACCTGAAGTTTTACAACTGAATCCCAGGGAAGTGTGGGAATCATTCACCATAGGCATTTCTTCACATGGCTGGCGCACTCTAACTCCATACAGTTACAAAGTCTGTTTGTGTGCTGCCTTTCAGGGCGGTTAGCATCACCACTGCCCTCAAAAGGCACGGATTTCAAAATGTATGAATAAATTTCCTCCTTCTTCTGTGCCCCCACTCATCATGGAGGGACAGCGGATACACCTCAGGCAGAGTGTTGTGTAAGACACGCGCCTGTTGGCAGGCTTTGGTTCACAGCTGCAACAAGCAGTGGGCTGAATGGACACTGGGACCTTCAGCTTGTGGAGGCCTACAGTACTACTGACAGGGAAGGGAGCCTCAGATTCTCTGGCTGTGTGTGGCTATGTCATTGGAAGGGGAATGAACTGAGGAGTTGGAGAAGGACAATTGTGTGGATATTCTGTGCGTGGAATGGCAATGGTGCTTCCTCCCTCTTGAGACTGACTTTCAGATGGACATAAAAAGACAGGAAGTGGAAGCAAAACAGGAAGCTGGCTCACCTGAGAAGAAATGGAACCATCACCGAATATGTGTACAACCTTTCTAGCAGCCAAACCAGGCCGCTGGAAGCACCGGGTGACAGTGAATGCGACTCTGCAGTGACAGCTCTGTGATCTCCCTTCACTTCCTTCTCTTTCCTGCCGGCGCCCCACTTTCCTCCACTCAAACATGGTGAGGTTGCAGATCGGCAGTGTGGTTAGTGTGGGTGAAATCTCACAGATTTAGCCCGATTTCCAGGCTGTTGTGCAAGTCTAGCAAAAAACAGGACGCGAAGTTCTGTTATGACTGCAACTGTTCTGACTTGCTGTGTGCATGAGGCTGCCATACGTTTAGCAAGAGACAATGTTGCCAAATGCAGGCCAAATGCACATACATGTACAAGAGGCAACAAGCCGGCACACACCCTCACTACACACTTGCTGCACACCAAATACACAGTATATTAGCCACTCAACCGCCACTAGTAATGACTCCCCTACAAAACAGCGACTTCATAACCAGTAACAAGCTGTTACGATGTGCCCGAGTTAGCCCTTATTTCCTAGTCTCCAAGGAAACCAGCAGCTTAAAGAATACAGTCCATGACACTGCTTTATTAACTGAAGAGGTGCTGCCCCATTCAGATTGATGGAGGGCTTGAAACTGACTGCAGCACTGAAGTTAGGCCTCACACTGAGTGTGGTCTCCACATCACAGCGTTTCTCACTACCACAACTGTAACAAAGATCACCTTTGTCAGAAAGCCACTTCTTAGAGTCTCACGGGGGCACAGCAGTAATCTGTTTTTAAAATAAATACCCAGGTGACGAGTGACAAGATTGCACGCACAAACAAAAGCTGATCTGAAGACGAACACAGTTTCAGTTTGTGTAAGCAGCCATTACCGACAAAAAACACATTTCAAGTCAGCATATTTGAATTACACTGAACATGCCCCTTGTGTTCTTGCATGGGGTTGCGGGTCTCTAAAGAAGGAGTAGGGTTTTGACAAAAAAACGACAGCTTGGAATTATTCTTAATTTAACAAATAACAGAAATTGTTTTTTTTTCTACTTGCAACCACAAAAGTCTTTTTAAATTAAGTCTGAATGGAAAGAGTGAACAGATCCGCCCACAACAGAACTGGTCACGTCACCAATCCGCTTCCATGACATGAGATTCAAAAATGATTGGACGGACCACAGCTCTACTTCCTAATGCACATAAGTGAAAACTGCCATCTAGGCCGACACAGCGTCCTCACCGCATTTCAGTAATATTTATCATCACAGCAAAACTGAGATGCAAAACATTATGGCACAACAACTGCATGGGCTACCGTGGCAGGGGTGTGTGCACTGCAGACTATACACCACTGGCCTCATTTACTGTGCTGGACACTGATCCAGGATCAGGGGAGGATAAAACAGAATTAAGGTGACTTACGTGGCATGATCCCTTGGCTGACCAGTTCTTCCCGGGTTCGTCTTTGCTGAAGTTTGAGCTGGAGGACTGCATGGGTGAAGAGGAGAAGAGTCACTGACAGGGAGGGAGTGAGCGTGGAAGAAGTCTAAAAAAAAAAAAACGTACCTAGAAATGTAATAAAAAAAGACTTGTAATTGTTGGCCCCCCTTATATCTAATCTACCTCAACACGTAAAAATTACATGAAGAAGCCACAACTAAACAAAGACTGCCTGCTCTCTGCTGCTTGTGCGTCCATCACTCTTTTTTTGATGAGTGTAAGAGGCTATCAGAGACAGGCAGGGGAAACTGGGGGTGGGGTGGTGTCACACATTTCCCGTTTCTTCATTTTCTTAATGCCGTCTTACGCTACTGTGCAACTGTCTCCACAGAGAGAGAGAGAGAGAGTGAAAAAGAGAGAGAGAATAGAAACAGGCTGGCGGAGATACTTCCGCATTATACTGTGAAACACACTCGTCATCCCCTGAATAGGAAGACAGAGTAGATGGTTTGAAACAGGAACTTTCAGAATGAATCTAAAAAATTTCAAAAGTTCAGTTTGTTTTGCAGTGGAATCTTACAGGTTTGCGAGGCTGTGAGAGACAGGTTACAGCCGGCCGGTGTGAGTGAGATCAATGTGACCACTCTCTGTACCGCTGGTAGAGCTGGGGAGATCGGAATCTGACACTTCTTTTTAGCGCATCATTTTCACCGCAAGTGTGCATTCACCCCGTACTTAAAAATAAGCTGTCTCACAGTGTTAACACAGCTGATGGTGAAATCACACGTAGAGTATGAGATGGTGGAAAAAACAATACAATTTTATTTTTTAGATTTTTTAAAATTAATTGTCGTGTTCTTCAATGTTGGTTGACAGTTAAGAGAAGGCTACGCATTACTTTGAATCTAAGCATTTATCGTGGTATTAGTTTAAACAGTGCTGTTCCTGCAAGGATATCCTACCTGTAAATCAGTATTCAAACACAGCTGGGTACCGAAAAACTGGTGCCCGTGCTTGTGAGGGCAGGAACGATCCCAGCCCCAATACTTAAAAGCACTGCAAAATATGACTGAATAAAACAATGCTTGCACTGTCTACAGCTAATAATTTGCACAGCACGTGTCCTTGTGTTGGGCTGTGTGGAGGCATACTGCCCTCGTACAGGGTACATAATGCAGTGGGGTGCTCTGAGGGTTGTCTGAGGGCCGATACCTGTGCGGGGGTCTATGCGACTCATTCAAGCACACCAGCATGTGCAGAGCACAGGCTAGGCATGCTTTTGTTCTTATTGAAATTGTTGTGCAAGCACACACTTTAAAAAAAAACGACAAAAAAATGTCTGCTTGCATCTATACGCCATGTTTCTACAAATACAGACATACATTATATTTGTGTTTTTTTTTTTTTTTAAATAACATGCAGTACACGCTGTCATGTGTTTCTGCACAACAAAGGGGAAACCGAGAAGCTCAGAGGCCTAGCCTGCTGATTCTGTATGTCAGATGTCTTCCTCCTTCTCTCTCCATGGGGGTTTGACAGCTCTGACCAGCTTCCTCACACTTCTGAACGCGCAAACACTTCTCCCCTTGAGTCATACTTTGTTGATCAGTTCTGTAAACGAAGCCCCGCAGCGGCCCACCTCCAGTCCTTAACAGAGGCAGCTCTGGGCTGCTGAGCTGCATCAGCACTGATGTCATTGGTGCTAAGGTGCTGGGTGCTGACTTTAGGCAGCTGTTGCCGTCGACATTTTCTGGGAATTGTGACATTGCAGAATAACCAGAACACCCCCCCCCCCCCATTCAGAGACACACACAAATGATATCTCTCTCTCTCTCTCTCACACACACACACACACAACCTCATGTGTTCCATGAAATGCAAAACATCATGTCCACCCAACAGGGCCACACAAGGCAATGACAGACATGATAAGGCATTAGACAACCTGGAGTAACTTAATTCAAATCTGTCGCAATAGGAAATCTGGACAAATTTGCATTTAGGGGGAAAAAGGGTGTGGCAAAGTTTGTTTGACCCAAAATCGACTGGTGTATAAGGGTATGTACGAAGCCTAAAAGAATCATCTGAACTGTATTACCTATTGGTGGACCAGGTGACACAGAAGAAGAAAGTGGGTGAGAGATATCGTATTACCTGAACTACAGAAACCGTGAAAAGACAAAGGTAAACTGGAGGCTGTTGATTTTTAATTTGGTATTGGACAGGAGCATGTGCAGTGTGGGTCCCACCTTCCTCCAGACAACAGGCAATGTTTCTGATGGTCCAATCTCAGTACTTGCTTCTGCAGACTGCCCTTGATTGGTGGAGGCTCCAGGAGGGAGTGCTCAATATGAAAGCATGGGTTCATGTCCAACACTAAAAAATGTGTTGGAGATCCCATAGAGGTTAAATCTACGTGTGATGGGAAAAGAGTCTTCCGACACTGTTCAACCCACTCAATAAATGATAACTTTGCAAGGTCATGACAATGTCCTGTTTTTAGTATTTTTTTTTGTATTTTAGTAGTTTTTAGTGTGCAAGCTGTGTGCATGGGCCTTGCACTAAACAGCAAAAAAAAAAAAACTCTTCAAGAGGACAATGTTTGAAAACCTTCTACATACTGAATATGGACCTGAAATACCCTCTCTTTCTCTGCTTTACTCTTTTTGTCTTCCTATAGCGATAAGGTGAGATAGGAAGCTTCTCACAATCAGTTGACGTGACGCGATAATTCCAAAACCAAGGTGAAACCAAGACAAAAGTGATATTGCAAGCTATAACTGCTGGGTGCTCTTCTGCTCAGCTATTAATATAGTCACTCATTCAGAGCCCCCGTGACACACACACACACACACACACACACACACACACACATATACACACAGACACAAGCTGTCCTATACGTCCTGGTATATCTGATCACTTACAACTGGAGTTTATCAGCCTGCATGTGTAAATGACTCAATGAAGACATTTCTGAAATTAAAAAAATTAAAAGCGGTGGTCCTATTTACTACCATGGCAAACTGCTGCCCAAACTGCAGCCATCCACAGGAGGACAGCACAGCACTAATCTCCCTGCTGTGACCCAGAAAGAACACTGGTGCAGTGCACAGCAGCAAAAGAGTCCATGTTATTGCACTGGGGAGAGCCACTGAGAAACAGGTACCTGGGTTTCCTCCGTGTCACTTAAGAACTGGGGTAAACAAATCATTAATCGACCAGAACGCACTCTCTTCCCCCTGCCTGTGTGTGACTCTGCCAGAACACTGGAAAAGCCTCGGCTCCCCTAGGGTCCTCTCTGAGTTTTTAATAGCAGAGCCAGCTGGCTGAAAGATCTGTAGCCACTTCCAGATCACCTCTACACACACTCCCTCAGAGATGTTTCTACACTAAGGCTCGCATAAACACAGTGACTCACACACAGTCTCACTCACACAAACACACACACACAATATGAAACGTTATATGCTGTATCTCTACATCACTCCAAATAAAAATAGTTTAAAAGTGTCTGCACTGCTCCAGGCAAGTATAATCCATACTTTTATAGGCTATAAATACCAAATGTCGGTGTGAGAACAAACATATTCCGACATAGCGTATATCATTGTAATTGTCATATCAATAATGACCACCAGAGGGTAGCCAGAGACACATAGTGCACAGATTTACATGTAAAGAGTTCTTTATACATTTAACAATACAACTGTGTGAACAGCCTCTTTAGATTTGTATTCCACCCACACAATACTTATATTTAATCATCAACCCCCGGAGATAAAAACCTTTCCAAGTTCCTTGTTATAGTTAAAAAAAATATTTCGAGGATCATCAGCTCTGCCACAGAAAGGCTGCAGTTTAGCATGTATCCAACCCTGTTTAAACCCTCACTAAATCCCAGTTTTGAGGGTTAGCTGAGGAACGTGGTGAAGATCAGTGGACCTCCAGAACCAGGGCTGACTAAGGCTCTAGTGGGGTCCCCTGAACTGCACAACAGAATCTCCAAACAGGTTGCTTTCTCAGGACAAATGGACATATTGTTCTCGGCAGATTTATGTATGACTGTATGCTGTGCATCCGGGGGGGGTGGGCTTCTTTGTGTCGAGCATAACTAGCTGCAAGAACAGAGACAGACAGTCTGGAAGCCCCCAGCAGCGATTCTCATCTTGAGCATGGCCTGCTGTGCTGCATTTGACTCCAATTGTGTGCCACAGGAAACGGGGGCTTGCTCTCGTCAAACACACAGCGGCAGCAAAAACAGGACTGAAGTCCACCTGTCCCCACCTCACCGCTGATCACGTGACACCAACTCTGAGATGATCCCCCCCTTTACTGCCGAATCTGACAACTGGACTTTACCAGCGATAGTGATTACGAGGGTTACTATCACAACAATGCTTTTATGGCAGCTTTCGATTAGAGCTGTGCCCTTAAGTAGCATGCACACCCACACACACATACACAGAATGCGGTAATGCAGAATTGCCATGGATACCATGGCCATAGAGTGGGCGGCAGAGGCTTAACAACAAAGTGTGCCTCTCTAGGCTTCATGATGGCCCACAGTGGCAGCACAGGAGGCATAGGGGAGCTGCTAACACTAAGTAATGATGCTTCATCTCAGCGACAGCAGATGTCTCAGCTGCGCAGTAGTTAGACCTGCAGTTAATGTACTGTGGGGTCCTTGCAAATTCATCCGTGGCAGAGGAGTCAACATCAGGTCGGTCGTTAAAGCTCTGCGGGGGAATTTTTATGCCGACCCCCCCAACTTGGAATTCACTGCGTAAACCGTACATCTTTTTCCCCTCTCATTTTAAATGGCTCGGTTTGTATGACAGGCAAGGTGTCTTCATTGTACTGGAATGCTTGTCTAAAATACTCAGTAAAATAACAAAAATAAAAGTAGCAAATGCAGTGAGAATAACCAGTGCAACTAACAGTGAGGTTACAGTACGTCATTAAGTTAACATACATACTGTAGCTGTTGCGGTCATTTGCTGTCCCTCTGCAGAGCAAGCAACGCACAGGACTTTTCCTGCTGTATTTTTAATGCCCCACCGTCAGCTCATCTTGTCTAGGACGGCAGGTCTACCAGAGTTAGCCAGACAAACGCGTCTCCTTCTCCCACCCGCCTCTCTCATCTCTGTGTCTCTGGGTTCGGGACTGGGGAAGTATTTTTTTTCCCCTCAATGCATTATCATTTCAGGCCCAGATGCTGCGTCTTTGCTTGGAGTTACTGTGCATGACTCCTATCAGTTGATGTACAGTAGTCTTCCCTCTCCCTCTTTGTTTCTCCTTCCTCCCTTCCCTGTGCTGACAAATACGATAATAATTAGCCGGCTGAACCACTGATGTCCTTACACCAGATCTAACATGTATGATAAACCAGTGTGTCTGCACATACCAATTATAGCAGGCAGAGGAGCAGCACAGCTCACGCCCATACACACGTCTCGTACACGTTCATGGAGGCTTACGAGAAGCTTAGGGGTAATGGGACAAAAACGGGGCCTGGTGAATCACGAGGCGACCACAATGCCACGCTCTGCAGGCGCAACGTAAAAAAAAGCCACGCTCGCCCAACGACCTGTCAAACAAACAAACGCCCGAGAAAGTCTCAGATGAAACAGACAATCCCCTCCATTCAGCATTTCTCATGCTACTGACCGCTGTGGTTCAGGATGCTGGAATAAGCATGTGTGAGATGCGTGGTGGGATGGGATTAGAAGGGGATCAGGCCTCAGAGTGAGGCACGAGGGCCTACCCTGCTCCCCTAGCCTGCCCCACTGCGCTGCTAACACAGAGAGAGAGAGGCCAGATTGGGCCCAGCTGCCTGGGGCCGGTAACATGAGGCCACCAGAGAGGGAGGGGTGGAGTGGTGCTGACAGAGGGAGGTTAGGAGGAGTTCAGCAAATGGATTTTGGGCGGCGGAGAGGAGAGGGCTTTTGCGCGCCAGAGTGCTGTTATTACCGTAATGCATTACATAACCGTCATCTGAAAATGCTTTATCCCGCAGGCCAAAAACCATCCCCATCCCATGCGCTGGCTGCAATCCCCAAACTATCATCACGATCATAGTGTGTCTGCCACACGCTATGGAGGCTGGTGGATAATTTGTTAAAACTATGGAGGGAAATAAAAAAAAAACTCCAATAACGGTTGACTGAAATTCATGTGCCTCTTTGCTGCACCAGACCCTGTTGATTTCGCCTACCTTCTAAATGATTAGTCTCCAAATCCCCCCCCCCTCCCCCCCTCCCCTCCAAGCTGTAGTCATTCTCTCTGGCTCAAGCTGACTGTCACTCACACACCCCTCCTGGCCATTCGTCACCAAGGTACGCGTCCCCTGGACATGAACATACTGGCTGAGTATAAATCTGTTAATGGCTGGCGTTCGTCTGTTGGGAAGGGCGAGGAGAACAGCACCACATCCTCTGGGATACAGAAGGAGCCGGCACACCTGGGCGAGATTATTAAAAGACCTCTTCTGTCTGCACTGCGAGAGACTGTAAGGCATCGAGACGACAAAAGGAATAGTGAGAGAGTGAGAGCAAGCAGTGGAAAGCACAAAAACCCTGCAGACATCCTGAAAATGGCAAGGTTTTATGCATGTAGTTTGTTTAATTTTACCGTTATTTGAATTCATTACTCTCTGTGGGAAGACTCATAAGAGCAAGCCAAAGGGTTCAGATTTGCTTATTTCTTGCCTCTCAGCCACCATTAGATAAACAACAGCCTGCAGATCAGGAAAATTAAGATTCTGACCTCCCATGTGCTTGCTCCTGAGCCACACCATGGTTCCATGTGCAACGACTGTAACTAAGAAATGACTGGCAGATCATTTGAATGAATATGCCAACGGCAGTGGTCCTTTTTTCTCTTTGATGTGATGGATGAGCTTCATTTGCCTGACGGGGCAGTGAATGGCGCAGATTGCTATCGCCGAGCCCACTTTTGCGCCCACTTTCCCTACCTGTCACCTGGGGATTAAGCTTGATGTAAAACACCGGCAGCAGGTACAGTTGAAAAAAAAATTACCTGCATTTCCATATTATGTGATGGGGCCAGCTGCTCAGTCCTACCACACAGGACTGAGGTGACCGTGACACATGTAATTACAAAAGGGCAGGTATAATGCCAATTGTCCATCCTTCAAAGATGGATTATAATTATGTGGAACGAAGGTGGGAAATTTTGCAGAACTAGGGGGATGCGGAGGTATCATGCCAGGCTGTGCTCCGTAATCAAACACATTGATCTGGTTACTCCATCACAATTAGATTTTGCATGACAATGTTGATCAACATGTTTTGCCCTTAAACTTCACTCTTTATCAACATGAAGGCTGGGTGAAGATATGTGTGCATGCATATCTGAGCACGCTGTACCTTTTTACAGGGCTGTGATACCTGTTGTCAAAGCCGGTTCCTACAGAACAAATGAAATGATGCAGACGTTTTTGAGCCTTCTGCATCCTTGTTCCGATAAGCGGCATCTGACAGGTAACATTATCAGCAGACAGTACAGATACTGTGTCGCCGCAGGTCATTGCCTGCTGTGACCAATGCAAATGTGCAAATGGAAGGTGTAAAATATCAGAGAATAACAGAGAGAGAGAGGTGGCTGTGGTTACAGGAAGCGTGTTTGCACGCAGCTCCACCCTGCCTCTCTGACCCCCCCCAAAAGATGTACACCACTGGCCGTCAAGACTAAACCAACTCTTCATTTATTCACAGATAACCTCCCCACACTCAAAGTTATGCAATTTGTTTCACTATCTTTTCATCTGATGGAGCTAATGCTGCATCTGTATTTCATCACCGTGTTCAGTGATGGTTTATGGCACCACAGTGTTTAAACACCACCCCACTCAGTTTGTATTGATGAACATTAAGATATCCTATATGTGAATGCTCTTCAGACGGGGCCCGGGAGGCAGCCGATGTGGGCTTTCTGCAGGGGGAGGTCCTCCAGTCTGCTTGATGGCAGGGCCCTGTGTGTGAGTGTCAGCTGCAGATACCTCAGCTCTCCATAGGGTGGCCGTGCATGCATCCGTGTGTGTGCGCAAGCTCTGTGTGTTTCTGAAGAGTCTCTGCGCATGTGTGTGCCTGTTTTTCAGCCGCGGATGGTGTGAGCCCGGTCTGTAGTGAGCCTGTGTGGGCCTGCTGAAGCCTCGGCTGGAACACTGTTAAACACCACAGCCACCCAGTTCAGAGCTTGCCTTGATTCAAGTATGCACACACATATATATGCACACACACACACGCACACACACACACACGTACACACACACACACACACACGTATGCACACCTATGCATGCTTGCACCACCATGTACACACAAGTGTATAAGCACAGGCACAGACACAGTCATTCTGTGCCTCTCCCCTTTTTGGGCCAGATTCTCCCTTTAGAAGAAGTGGGAACTGACTAGTAAGCCCTCCACTTAAACATGGTTCATTAACAGACTGCACACAAATGTATGCACACAGCTGAAGCAGAAACCTATGCTTTTCCTCCTATTCTCACAACACTGTGAATCTGTGAATGTAGATAGATGCTTTATTCATCCCCTTGGGGAAATTCATATTGTGTGTGTGTGTGTGTGTGTGTGTGTGTGTGTGTAAATAGCGGGTATTTTGAGTGCTTGAGTGCAACAGTCCACTATTTCAACGCAGGTGGTATCACTGTAAGTTAAAAATTCTGATTCTGAAAATGCAGCAACATAAATGGAGATGCTTTGGTCTCTGCATGTTCCCTCCAATTCTAAAATGCACATACAGTTCTGTTTCGTTTGGATGGTGTTGGGAATTTTTTAAGAGGCTATGATGAGTCAATTGGAGGCCTCCTCAGAGACAGCTGCAGAAACGTGTGGGTGTGTAACCCACTCGCAGCCCATTAGCTCAGCTTGTTCAAATTCCCCAGCCTTGTTCTGCTCTTTGGAACTGCTTGGTTCATCTGCAAAATTCTGCACGTTATTGTTCTAACACCATCAGGAGGAAGGCTTGAGTAAGAGGCGATGTAGATCACCGGAGTGATGTAGTGAAGGAGTGAAGGAGTCCGAGCTACCTCTCCAATGACACACAATGTATGTTTTCCACCATTTTACATGAAGTTGAACGTCTTGTTCAAAGCCAACAAAGTGCTTTAGCATCCATGATTTCAGAAAAGACACATAAAGATGGTGTCACAAACAAACAGATAAAAAATGAAAATAATATTATAACTTAAAATAACTGTTTTTGAAGACTATCAAAGAAAGACAAGACCACAACGTCAAGGCAGAAATGTTATCTGTTGATAAAAATAGCATACCAGCGGATGTCTGAGGGGGTAATTAAAAACCTTGACTGGTTTTCACATTCTGTGCCTCTCTCCTTTTTGGGCCAGATTTCCTCTTTAGAAGAAGTGGGAACTGACTCATGAGTCCTCCACTTAAACATGGTTCATTAACAGACTGCAAGGCAAAGGGGTCAGCGATGACTGGATGCTCCTTATGGCTGCACCGAGAAACCTGCTATGCCGGCTGGGCTGGGAGGAATTTCACT
This sequence comes from Megalops cyprinoides, assembly GCF_013368585.1. Taxonomy (NCBI): domain Eukaryota; kingdom Metazoa; phylum Chordata; class Actinopteri; order Elopiformes; family Megalopidae; genus Megalops; species Megalops cyprinoides. The sequence goes on along the minus strand of NC_050583.1, from coordinate 13,842,424 downwards.
GCTCCCGAATATTCAAGAACCTATTCCACAAAGCAAGGGCTGAGATGGGACACACGCCCACCTGAGGGGGTAGCCCCTCGGCCTAAAGTGGGAAGGACCAGCTATGACCCTAATGTGGGACGACACCCTTTAATCTAGTCTCCCAGCCCTGTCCCTTCCCTTTGTGCAAATGCCTCATTCCGAAGAAGCCGGCAGCTGGTTCAGATGAAAGGGGGAAAAAAAAGGCACCAGTGAAGGACACACCCCACACATAAGCACTGCGGAGCCACCCCTCCCCTCCACCGCTACCTCTACTTCTACTTCTACCTCCGAGCTAAAATTCTTTCACGCTGCCCAGTACCTCTCATATATCTGTCAGAGGGTTGGGCTGAACCGCGCCACATCTGGGAGTCTTACAGCACACCACTTGTTACTGAATGCTCACCAGCCTCATCCACACATGAAGCAGCACTGGATTTCTTCAACTCTGAAAACAGAGAGTAATAATGCTGCAAACCACATTGCTTTGTTGGAAGGGATATCTGTCGGGATTCACTGCAATTACTTGCACGTGCAAAAATGAATGCTGTTAATGCCTTTGATGACACCATGATACCAAGAGATCAATGGCTATTATACTGGCACTGTGACCACAGTGTTTTTTTACCCATATAATTCATCTTGTAATTACAACAGACTCACAAAGCTTAAAACAGACCATGCAGAGCAATGCATCCCAGTGCTTGTCAACCTCACATCATTGGCCAAAGCCATCAAGGAGGTACACACTGTAAAAAAATTCACCACAGTTAAACTTACTGACAGCTTTATCTAACTCAATACAAGATCAATACAATCTGGCACCTGAACACAGAACAGGAAAATCAGACTGTACCTGAGTGAATGGCCATATCCTGCCTCCTGCAAGGATTAAAGAGAGATCTTCCTCCACATGCAAGGGCTCATATTCCAGCAAGGAAAAAAACACAGTGCATGTAAAACTGTGGCCAAAGAGCTGAAGTTCTACAATGCCAACCACCCGCACCTCACCAGGCTCTGACGCCCTGCTCCTCTGGGCTGAGGTGGCAACAGGATTGAACTGAGGTCCTTCGGCATTCGTCTGGGAGCCCCGTCCTCCTCCCTTCTTGAACTGCGCCCAACTCCTTCTTTCCCAACTCTGCGTGTCCGCGTGTGTGTGCACGTTGTGTGTTCGCCTCTCCTTACCGCTCTTGGGATAAAAATGAGCCCTAGCCTAACGTTTGACTCCTGCAACACTAATCATTCTGTCCCGCCTCTGATCCTGAGATGTTGGCAAAGGGGCTTGTTACCCCAGTACAGGGTCGGTTTTCATCTTAGTGAAGCCTTTCAAAAGAAGTTAAAGTACAGTGAAAAAAGCTGGTGCTGAAATGCATTCCAGGTCACCTCTGGCCCCTCAATACTAACAATCCCCTCCTTCTGTCTCTTTTCCTCCCTCCCTCCCTCTCTCTCTACCTCTTTCTCTCCACAGTTATGCAATCCTCTCATTCTGGTGGCCCCCCTCTCCCCTTCCCCCTGTCCCCTCCCTTCTCCTTGGTTCCCGGCTTGTAGTCCTCAAGTATCAACAGATTTTCTTATCAGCCCACTTTCTCTGACATTGTTTGAGGAGAAGCTGAGATCTCAGCATCTTTACTGAGAACCACCCCCACCTCCTTGCACTTCTGGCCCAGCATAGCTTAAACATGACCAGGCTGTGTGTATAAATATTGAAGGACTTTCCAGATAGCTCTACAGGTACATTTTCAAGATTACATAGCATGAGGAAGGGGGCTTTGGGTAAAAAAAAAAACAGAAACAATGACACATATATACATATAAACAACACATTCCTCCTTTAACCTCTGAAGTCCAGGGGCAGAATGTCAGAGTGTCTTGCCCCCACCCCCCCCCCACCCCCCCCCCCCAAGATAAGAGAGAGGTCCTGCTATAACTTGTCTGCCTCAGAATTATGGCTCGGAGGGGAGATGGAGGACAAAGGGAGGGAGGATGATGGGGACAAAGAGGGGGGGGGGGGTGGTTTTGGTCATTCATGCCACTGATTAAAGGAATTCTCTCTCTGCTGGACTTTGTCCTTATGCTCCGCATGCTCTTCAGCAATAACCAATTCTCTGCTGCTTCACTTGTCGTCTGTCCTCTTTGCTTTTCTCATGCAATCCCATTGCTCACTTCCCTCCCTCCCTCCCCAGAATTCCAAATTCCTTTCCAAACCACTGTTTGTGCTTGTCTCCATGTCCACCCTACTGACCTGCTTCATCCACAGTTTCTGAAGATCTATCTAGTCTTTTCTCTCCACTCTCAGTTCTACTGTCAAACCATGCCATTACTACCCCATGCCTCTTCACTCTCCTGCAAAGACACATTTTAAAACAATATTTCTACCCTTCTTCAACTCAGTTATTTCATGTAGTCATTCCTAGTTTTCCCCCATTTTTGTGGTTGGCAACCAAAAGACCTTTTGACATTTACTGTTCCCCACCAAGTGTTTGTAGCTTTTAGACAGTCTGCTTACCTGTTTGGATTCAGGTTAAGCAAATGTAACACCACACTGGCCAGAATATATGGCATGTTTTTTAACCAAACTATATGCTTCACAAATGGGGGGTTACTTTACAAACTGCCTCAGATTATATATGGCAGTTTTTGACAGTTGTCTTAAAGGAGTAATATTCATCATCAAGAGTTACATTCGTCATCATTATTGGTCATCATCATTATTATGAGTGGAACTGACGGATCTGAGTGACGTCAACTCACCGTTCTTCCTTTCTCTCAGAGGCAGCAGACAGGGGGCGGGCTGAAGTGACAGCTCCTGCAGCTCATTGGCCACCGCCTCACTCTGAGGGCTAGGGGCGGAGCCAGCCTTTGTGGCGGTCACCGTGCAGCTGAGGCTCGGCTCCTCCTTGCTCTGCGGCTCCAGCGTGGCCAGGGTGACAGGAGAAAGGTGACAAAAAGACCTGTGGAATGAGCAAAAGAGCAAAGGAAATGCATGAATAACCATGTTGAAAAAAATTTTATGATGACAGCAAAAACCCTTTATCAAACAGCAATTTCGAGTTCCATTACATTGCCAAAACTAAGCAAATTTGTTGTATCGTGTGTCATGGGATGCAACAGGTTCAATTGTTTAACGAAACCAAGATGACCTGGAAAGCCACTGTGAGGGGAAACAGTGACAGAACGAAATCTTTCCAGCTTAGAAGTAAAAGGGTGGGAGAAGTTGGCTATTGAGGCCAGCAGACAGCAGCAGGGGTGGGAACACTCTGCCGCAGACCAGATCTATCCGAGGTGGGGCCGCGGAGCCAATGAGAACGCCTGATCTCGGTGCCTCCAGCGGGAGGGCTGACAGGGCATGCTACAGGACGGGGGAGGCCTGCCTGCCTGCCCGATTCTGGCACATAAACGACATCGTGTTCCGTAGGCATGACGGGGAGAAATATCTTCCCCTAGGATACGCCATAGACACTTACACTGCGCCAAGCGCCGTGCCTCAACACATCTGAGCCGTACGCATGAACACACGGGTGCGAACGCAGACCTGGGGGGCCCCTGCCGCCCCACTGTGGCCCAACCCTCAGCTCTTCAGCTCGCCGGGAAAGTAGATGCAATGTGAATGCTCCATGGCAGTAAAATGCAACCCATGCACCAATGCCAGCAGGGGGTAAAAGGGACATTCGTGACACAAGCAGCACCCGAAAAAACCATTCACTCCTCACCAACACAATGATAAACGCAACTTTATTTTATGCTGTGAAATACTAAATGGTACTGTGTTGTGAGCTTTCTGAGTACGTCTCCGAGAAGGTCCGCTCCCCCTTCACCGCAGTGCATATAAATGACTGTGCAACAGAAAACTGTACTTCCCAGAGGAAGTAGGGTTTTTCTCTGACCACACTTGCTGATATTTTTGGACTGCTTTGAACTTTGAAGTACACACACTGAGGTACATGCCTGATTCGGCGTACAAAGGAAATGAGTGGCTACAATTGAGATGAATCAGGAAAAAAAGTGCATGCTCTGAATGGGATTACAGAAGCACAGCCTCCATTCCCCCTCTATATTATTTGTGGAATGCACAGATTGGGAAACCTTTCGAGTAGACGGCTGAGCACAGAGGCGAGCAGGGTCTGGTTTCCTTCCCTTGTGGCTCAAAGCTCCGATGTCGTGCTGGGACACGTCTGCAGAGGCCTGTCTCTCTTGGGCAATGTGTAACCCACAGGCACACACGCACACACATACGCACGCGCACACAAACACACACACACAAACACACAGGTGTGTGCATGCGCGTACACACATGTTCAGAGGCAGAGATGAAGTCCTCTAAAGGTGAATGACAAGAAGAACACTGTAGAAAGAAAATTCACCCCATGGGTGGGATTAAGTAAAGAAAAAGTTGAGGGAATGCATGCATTATGTTGCCAAGCATCTTTGTGCCCTCAAGGTGTTTGTGTCCATCAGGGACTATCTTCACTTAGGAAAAATCCCTTTGTACCCTAGAGCAGTGCACAACAGCTGACATTACTGGTGGACTCTCTATGCACTTCTCTAGGAGGCAGTCTTTCACACAGCTCTGACCTGATGCCACAATCTCACATGACAAGACAGTAACATGGACCGTAGCATGAGGCAACAGTTTTTTGCTTCTGGGTCACGCAGACAACAAGTGCATCTATATGCATGTGTGCTTGTCTGTGTGTGCGACGTTTTCCTTTTTTCCCTTCTGCCGTACACACTCCACAGAAAGGTGTGAGGCCATTCATTTTATCTGCAATGCTAGGTACTTCTCTATACCAAAATGATCTAGTAACTGTGATGTATGGTACTGCACTTGGCTTACCTTGTCTAGTCAGGCTGCAAGTTAACTTGTGGTAAGGCTTGAATAGTGTTATGCTCACACTCTTTGGTCTGGGAGTGTTGTTAGCCTAGTTGTTAGCCTCTGACACTGCTACTCATTCAACTTGAATGGATGCACCTCTGTTCTTTTGTGCTGGAAATCACTCCGGATAAGAGTGTCTGCTAAATGAATGAAATGAATGTAATATCTTGCAGAATTGTAGGGATAAAGTCCCATAAACCTTGTGGTGCTTGACAGATTTGGCCTGCTGTTCTGTGCGCATGCTGGCTCTAAGGCCCCACCACCCCACTGAGATTAAGGGCGTCTCTGTTCCTCCACACGCCCTGAGGGCAGTGTCCCCTGCTCATCCCCCTCCACCGCTCGTTCACCCGGGCTCTCTCTGCCTGGGCGTGGCAGCATTCTTCAGCTGCTCAGATAGCGCAGGCATTGGGACAGTGGGCGCCACCGTGAAACCAAAACATACAACCAGCGGGCTCAGGATTGTTGCGGATGTGCCAGTAGGAGGGAACAGGAGCATTAGTGACCCTGTAGAAACAGTCCTCTCAATTCTGGGTAAACCGCTCTCGATTACTGAAGAATCCGGGACACACATCCCACCTTTGTGTTAGTCGTTACTCCTGTAATAACAAATTCAGTATACTCCAAGAAAAAAACTACTAGTGTGCTGATCCGGAGATCACCATGCAAGCCCATAATCAGAAATTGTCAACAACCTTTACAGTGACCGAAATTGAAGGACTACTGCCTAAGAGATCAACATAGCAACATACCAGCATACTAAAATGCCAAGCAATCAACATAACAGCATTAACAGAAAATTGTGAATTATGGTTCAAAAATGATAAAGTGTAAAATATCCTTCCTCATCCTCAAACATCTTACATCTGTTCAAAACCTGCATAGTTAGTCTACTGGTGTAAAGTTACGCAGCATTTATTTTGTTATACAACTTTAAACGGCCTTGAATGAAGCTGCTGTTAAAAAAGCAATGCTCATTGCACCTCCTGTACTCTCAGATTGTCTGATTATTTCACTGCATGCTCTATCACTCAAGTCACAGCAGGGAACTGAGAAAAAAAAAACTGAAATGGGTGGAGGAGGTACATTTTAATTTCCCTTCCTCAAACCGATGACCTAATCACTGAATCCTTCTGCATCCCCACTGGGGGTAGGAATTAAGCAGCCGGGCAAACGAAACTAGCTCTTTCCACTGAAAAAGAGGTTGGAAGAGCTGTACCCCATGAGCTCATGAGCTGTAGCCCTCTGGGAGAAATAGCAGTTGCACCCAACTGGCATGCTGTGTCGGCCGCTGACAGGGCAGATGGCCACGGTGTATTGCCACAATTCAGAGGAAGTGCGTGTGTCACTGGGACTCGGAAACAATGTCACAGCGCAATGGAAACGGATCATGGAGCCACAGTGAAGTGGTCTAATCTGCACCAGGTGGTCTGAACCCCAACAATAGCACATACACAACAAGCCCTGGAATTCACTTCGCTCAAAAATAACATTGGGACATAGAACAATGCAAGCTGTGAAACTGATTATTGGATGCCTGTTCCGACATCTACTTACATTACAGAATGTGGAGTGTTGTACTAACTTGTATTGCATTGTGCTGATGTAACGCAAGGATGAAAGGCAATAAAGTCTCTGGCATTTTTTTCAGTCTGCACATTCATACATGTCTGTGCAGATCAGCCGAGAACACTACCCCTGGATATATGTTTCAATCTTCTACCTGAGGTACTTGTGACAGGCAAATTAGATTGGGGAAAAAAGGTTTGGTTCAATGAATGATTTATGCTCAGCTTGAATGGATACATTTCTGTTCTTCTGTGCTGGAAGTCACCCTGGATAAGAGTGTCTGCTAAATGAATGTAATGTAATGTAACTAACAGAGTTACCCTGGGATCAGGGTAAAAACATAAACACTAAAAACAGACAGCATGCCGGCTATGCTCACAGACACGTAGACATCATATGCTGTTGGATGCTATGATTTTTGAAAATCACTATCAAGTGCACTGTTAGTTAACACACATCATACTGCAGAATCAAGGAAGTCAGGGGTCTTGTGACAGTGAGTTTTGAAATAGGGCAATTGCGGTGTGTGTCACCACCTCAGGAATCAGCAAAGAATATGGAGCCACTGGCTTCTCACGCAGGCCTAAATGGTTATCAAAGCACTTACCACAACTTTGGGACACATAAAACACCTGGCTATTTCTTTTCTGTTACTGCGCTTACATTGTTTGTGCTGGACCTGTGACATCACACAGCTTTATGTGTTGTGTTAGAGCAAGGTACAGTACCAGTGTGCCTTAAGGAAAGATAAAGACAGATAAAAAATACAAATTTTGAAAATATATTCTAAAAAGGAGGAGCGAAAAATGCAGATACAATGAGCAACATGCAAGTGCAGCAAAACTAAAACATGGGAATGCCAGCGGAGGAATGACAGCGGGAAATTGACAGGATTGAGAAGCACAGAAACAGAACCTGGTTACTGTACCTGGAAAAGGTCCCTGGCGTTTTCATTTTTGCAGGAAAACAATGTTCACTGAAAGGCGGAGAAAAGTCAGGTATTAAAACATCAACAGGATACAGCTATACAGTCAATGACCACAAAACCCCACACACAGATCATGCAATGTACAAAACTAAAAATGTGTTAAAATGTGTAATGTGTCTCAGTTTTTACATGTCATTTAATAATGAACACAAAGCACTTACTAGTATATGCTGGGAACATATGACAATGTATGTCATCGGAAACTCTTAGCAAGCATTGACCACATCTCTCAGAGTTGAGAACACATTCTAGTGTAACAAATAAAATAAAATGAAACTACAATGATGTTCAACACCTGCTCAGGTGACTCACTGGCAAACAAACTGGCCATGGGCTCTTCCTAAATCCCAGTATATAATGCAGTTTTTTCGATATCAATTTATATACATATCACAGTGGTCCACATTCATATTTTGGCATGTCAAAGTGACAGAAAGCTATGCAGTAAAAATTAATATGTCTATTTAAAACATTAATTACTTTCACTGCTAACAAATAATAAATCTACTTTAAGAGTGGTTTACCTTACTGTAGGCACGGCAGTAAACATTATAAGAGTAAGATTTGTGTAAATTGCAGGCTGGTCAATGGTTTAATCTGTTTGTGTATCTGAGTACATATGAATTGCAAGTCATGTTTTATAAACACTAAGTTAATAAAAATGCCAAGAGAATGCTTTTACACATAAGACACAAAGTTACTCATTTCGAACTCTTGCTTAGCAACATCATATTACGTTCGTTGTGTATCTAGTGGTAACATACAGATTAATCATTATTTTCACACTTCGAGCAAACCCTGACTAAATGAAGTATTAAGGTAAACAAGTGCTGTGTGTTTCCTCATTTCGATTGGGGAACATGGTTGACACCATGAATTATTCCCAGTATCAGTTCCACTATTCATTTCTGAGATAACTCTTGTTCTTGTTCTTGTTCTCTTAGTTCTTGTCTCTCCTAAGTTCTTGTAGCAGCGGGTGACAGTTACACTATTCCAAGAAAGATGTCTTTCTTCGTAATCAGTGTTAGCTTCATCTGGGTTTGACTGCACCCAACTAGCCACAGTAGCGACTGGACGTCTTTCATCTTGGCTGTGTTAATTGCATTGTATGATAGACGTTGTCATCTTGTGTAACTGGCTTTCCTTCCAGTTGTAATTGATCGTTAAACCCTGAATTACGGCGGTCGAATCAAAGTAGCCCTCCTCAGTGACACAATGCAGATAAGGAAGGAGACTCCATCTCAACCGGGGCTCAACGCAAATCGCCAGGTAGACTGTTAGCTTTGTAATGAATCCGGCACAGACATGACCCGCTCGCCTTTTCTGTCACGATCAACACGAGTTCAGCGCCAAACGTTAACACAAAGAGCAAACTGTGCCAGCTTTAGCTAGCAGGCTAGCTAACATAGCTACATAGCTACTTCATCGATAGCTCACCCCTATCTCGGGTAGCTGGCTAGCATGTTCCAGTTTGTCTATCTCCCATCCACCTTGTTACCTATGACAGCAGACTCACCTGAACACCTTGGCGAACAGTGACAGTGGTTAGCTACTTTCGATACATTGCTCCACGTCTGTGCATCTCAGCATTTGCTAGGCTTTCTTTTGTAACCAATTCCACCTCCACGCAGATTGTCTGTTACAGTAGCTGGCGTTTGTTAGCTAGCGCACTACAATTATATGATGGTCCCTTCACCGGCGTCTCAACAACATGCACGTTACCGACAACTGTCTGACTACCTAGCAAGCTTTATTCTTCAAATACTGAAATTGTTTTCAGGTGTGCTGACACTGCTGTGTATGACTAAAGAGGACATGTACTTCTGAACTAATACTGTGAATGATCGTAACGTTTACAGCTGATGAGAGCACTTCACCCCCCAGACCGGGCCAGAATTCCCTTCCGATTGTCAAAAACTTATGCCGGAAAACCCTCCCAATCCCAGATACCGTCTGTTCCAACCAATGACGTCTGTAACACAGGACTGGCAACACTAGCTTTCGGTGGTGGGCAGGGGGGCGTTCCTGACCCAAAAAGGTCTCTCCCGTTTGGCATCACTTAAAGGCTTGCTACCAGTAGAAAACTGATTTAACTATTGCCCGACACTCCATCACAGTCGTATAAAACTCATGTACTACTAAGGTTTTATTTAGCACAACATGATAACCTATCACAACCAGCTGCATTATATTGCACTAGGTTCATTCAATCGGACTATTCTGACTGGTCGTACGGTGAACACCGGTGTGCAGACCTCAATGACTTTGGAAGCTTTAACGTTTGTTGCTCCCGAATGACCAATTGCAATTCAATCGCAACATGTAAAAATGTAATTATTATTATTATCTTAAATGCTCTTGCCATTACTTCACATGCCATTTTCATCTCCCAATATGGAAAATTAATGACATCAAGAATTTCAATCAATCAGTTTTCTATATATTGCAATTAAATTATAAGTAATCAAAACTCCGTTCACGATATAAACCGTTCATATGTATCAGTAATTAATTCTGGACACTTTTGCGTGTTTGTGACCTGTGGTGTTTGAGTTACTGTAATTGCTTATGGGATGGCAAGGAGCTGTACAATCAAGGGATCTAAGGAGCTGCAGGAACAGAGCAGCCAGCCTCGGAGATGGTGGAGTTGCATGTGAAAACTCTGCAGAGCCGAGGGTGGAGCCTGAGGTGGTGAGAGAACGTGCAGATCACACGGGCCACCCCAGCAGATATACTAGAGATGCAGTGTGGGCCCAGCGGTGATGAAGAATTATAATTCAGGATATCAAGATTGTAGGGGCTGCAGTGTAGCATAGTGGTAAAGGAGCAGGACTCGTAATCGAAAGGTTGCTGGTTCGATTTCCTGCTGGGGCACTGCTGCTGTACCCTCGGGCAAGGTGCTTACCCCACATTTGTCTCAGTAAATATCCAGCTGTATAAATGGATATGTGAAACTGTAACCTATGTAAGTCACTCTGGATAAGAGCGTCTGCCAAATGACAATATAATGTAATGATGTAAATGTGTGTCACTTCCCATAGATCAGAGTGTGATTTATGAGTATGTAGTGTGAGAGTCTTAGTGATAAAGGGGAACACTCTAGTGCTGACAGTGCTGTGTGGGTAAGTTGTGTCACCTGCCTGAAGGTGGTGCACACAATCCAGCAGATGACATGGGTAGAGTGTTAGCCAGTTCCTAGAAAGAATGCAGCCAGGTGGGTTTGTTCCATCAATGTCAAAAGGCATTATGGATTAATATGTGCTTACTGAATGTTGTTTTGCAGTTGTATTGTCAGGCAAGTGCACTCAATTTGAACCAACTGGCCCCACCAAGGGCGAAGATGGTTCTGAGGTATCAGTTACTGCTGGGGCTCTTGATGGGGCCTCAACAGCAGGCGCTACAGTGGCATGTACCATGGCAAGTCAACCAGGTATTACCTTCAAACAGGTGAGTGCTGAGGCCAGTAACTTAAACTAAGAAATAAGTGGAGGAGAGGGGCTAGTATGCCGTGTCTCTCTCTCCCTCGTTCAGCAGTGATCATACTATCTCACAGTACCCAACAGGACTTGAACAGGTGGGAGAAGGTATGAGCAGAGTTACATTAGCAGCTGCAGTCCCGCTTGATGACCTCTAGTGAGACTATGGTGGAGGAGATAACATAGCAGTAGTCGCAGACCCTTGGATGCCATCACCTCTGAGGGTGGAGAACTTCACGGACAAATCTGAGACCATAATTATGGGCTGGGAACCTGCATCTGTGTTTAGCTTAGGGGTAGAGGGGTGGTGGTTCTGTGCGTACTGGATACAGGGACTCAGGTAATTATGCTCAGTAACTGATTTTTTTCAGAAATAGTTTCTGGACTGGCTGACACAGAAAATGTCCACCTCAGACTATCTTATAGTGAGAGTGATCAATGGATGTCAGATCCCATTGATTGTGTAGGCTACCTTTGATTTTGTAATCAGTGAGTGATCATATTCGTCAAGGAGCTAAGTATGCAAACTGACAGCCTTGGGTCTGATAGACAAAAAATTTCTGGCAGTGTCCATTGTTTTCAAGAATTGCATAATGTACCTTACAACAATGACAGCATCGATTATTAAGAAACATTCTGACATTGTATCCCTTTGACTTCAATTAGCTGCTGATTGTATGGCTAGGTATGGTGTTACTGGAGGAATAAACTGTTGTAAAAATATGCATCTGATGGACAAAAAGAGTTACAACTGACTATAGGGACAGTTACAATAAACAGGTTTCCTGGACATATTAAAGACTCCGTATTAAAGAAGTCTATTAAAGTTGAAACCAATGGTGAGAGGAAAGTGGTTCTGAAGAAAAAAAAAACATTACAATAGGAGTATGACATATTATTACTCAGATTAATTTCATTAATCAGTTTAACAGAACACAACACAACCTAATGCGTTTGCTTTTTAAATATTACTTTTCTGCTGCATTTTAATATCTGTGTCTTGTTGGGTGATTTTGTTTTCATTGATGGAATCCTGATTCTTAATCTTTTTTGTCAATGTGCTGTAATCTAATGCTTTAGTCTAATGTACTGTTTTTTCATCTGTAGTTTCTTGCATGCTTACTTACATGTCAAAACACAACCAGGGAAATATTCATCACACAGGAGAAACACAGAGGTAAAATATTATATAGCTAAAGCCTGCCCCCTTGTGATAACTTGTATTAACACCTACTTTGAGTTGCAGTTATAATTAAAATTTATTTAATCAAATTAGTGCAAGTGGTGCTTTTTTCTTTTAAAAATTTCATTTGGAGTCATATTTTACATAATTCAAGGCTTTTCATGTAGTTTGACTTATTATCTGTTTCTTGTCATACCTAACAAGGCCCAGCAAGCTCCCCCTCTTCTAAACTCAACCAAGGATAAAGGAATCAAGGAACCATTGATTCTCTCCTTCTCACAACACTGAGAGAATGGTGTTGTACAATTATCACATCAAGAAGTTGTCAGTTGTCTTAAACGTTCACAGTAACTCTGTTTTATCATCTGAAGAATCTGGTCCCTCTACATTCTCCCGACCACAAAAAAATGAACTTACCAAGCTCAACCTAAATTCTTCATATCCCATATCACCACTACCTTGGTGACACAAACATATGGGAGTAAGAGGACTGTATTATGTGGGAGAGGTGTTTCTGTGATTGCCATGCTTCAATAAGTAGTGTAAAAAAGGAAGTCGCCTGTAATATCCTGTAGCGTGTGTCTCCAAGGTTGTCATACGTCATAGGATAGGATAACAGAGTCATGCCCCCAGGGACAGAGAGGCTGTCAATCTGAATCAGGAAGAGATAGCTGAGTCCCCGTGGTGTTGGTCACAGTGAAGAAGAACAGTAGTGAGAGTTCCAAAGAATTCAGCTCCAGTTGAAATTTGCATTAAACAAAATTTGCCTCAAACCATGCCATTTACATACATTTGTTAGACAAACTTTATTATGAGCAGAATATACAGAAAACACCTTTACTGTTGACATGGCATAAAGCCAACATAAAACCTTTAAGGACTTAATTCATTGCACAGTAGTGCAAGGGTTACTTCATCTCTGGCAACTCATTCATCACCTAATTGAGGTGATTAAATAGTATATACATCAAATTGTGATGAGGTGTACACTGGGCACCTGAGGATGGAGTGGAAAGGTATGTAGTATGAATCAAATGAGGAGGACAGGTTGGACCTTATAGATTCATGTAAACAGGGGCAGGGGCAGAAAATGGGAAAAATTAGTCAGGTCTTCTCTTTCCTTTAGTTCACTTCACCTCAACAATCACAAACACCGTATTCAATATTCACATACAATGCCAAACTTGGTGCATAACTAAAACCAAATGCCACTCTTCCACATATTAGTGACAGTTCATTAGCTTTTTGCTCAAAATATTAGCATTGATCAGTGTGCAAGTTGTGATGGACAGAGATCATAAATCAGCCATAAAAACTATAAGTCACTTCTGTCTTAAACCTTGATTTACACATATTAATGAACAATAACTGAAACTGAGGGGGCAGTTTCACCCGTAAACTAGGTTCAGGCTAATGTTGCTGTCACAGTGGGTTGTCGGTCAGGACACAGGAGTCAGGTTCCGGGTTCAGAATTTTATTGAGAATTTCCGTGGAGTAGGTGTGGAATATGTAGGTGTGTGTGTGTGTGTGTGTGTGTGTGTGTGTGTGTGTTGTTTGTGTGTGTGGTTTCCTGCAAGGGAAGGAGCAGGAATACAGAATTGGGCCAGTACAGTCACGAATGTGAACAATTCCCACAGCATTAAACACCACAATTACATCTGATAGCTCAATGGAATGGGAGCCCTCCACATGAACACAAACGTGACCTAACCAAACCTACAGAATTGGCGCGACTATGCGTTCGTGAATTTCCTCCACATGCAATTGGTACACTACTTGTGGTTAATCAGTGCAGCGCTTCCCTCACAGCCGCGGTACACACAATCCGGCTGCGAACTAATATCGGCTCGGTTGCCTACTGCTTAGAAAGCCGCCCCTTACACTACTGCGCATGTGCAACAAGGCTAAGAATAGGACGCGGTTCTGTGCGCGACTGCAGGAGGTCCTAGGTGTGTACCATTCTGATTACACTGTACCGCATGCATGCAGAGGAAATGATGACTCTAGCTAGCTGCAGTTATGGAAGGCAATGTGCGATGCTAACGCGTTGCCTTCCACAAACAAACACTTCGTCTCGGTACAAATAACACACGAACATGATCTTAATTAATGTGCACACATAATACGCATTGGATAAGAATGCATATCATCCTTCTCTCTCTACAGACAACTATAATACAACCAGTTGAACCCAGGCGTAGTACTTACACAGGCACAGAAGCACACAATAACAATACAATACTCTGTCCCCAAGGGTTTGGTCTCCCCAGTTCTTCACCCCACAGGAATTGGTGCAGTACTGAGGCAGGGGAGGTCACCACTACTTTTATATTGTCCCTATCCTAGGCCCTGTTGGGGTTCTTATTGGTGGCCAAAGGCTACGCACAGAGGGCAAATGGTGACCTGGGGGCCGTCCTTGGGGGGTGCGCCTATGCCTTGGGTTACCTGTGGGGGTCCTGCTGATAAGGGGAGCAGCAGGACTGGTTTGGGCAGGTTTCAACTGAGTTGTAAACAAACTGCCTGTGAGAGGTGGGGGTGGTGTGCACAAACAAAGACTAAGGAATGTGGCCCTTTTCTACAATAACATTTGAAAAATAAACACAAAATAAACAAAAAATATCATAAAGCAGCAGTTGATAAACGAGTGGCCTTACTGGAATTATCCCTTTAAATCCATTGAATCTGCTTTTGTGAGTAGAAAACAGTCCTACGAACCACCTTGCCGTCCAATTTTCCATTCTTTTCAGACACATATTGCTGTATAATTGTACAGGTTAGGTCAGCAATGTGTTCTTATTTTTGCATACCTTATGAATCCTCCTCTTTGAAATGTAATCTTACTCTGCAAGAGTGAGTATCTCCTGTGTTTTTTTTTTTGCAAACTTTTGAAAAGTGGTAAGGCAAAGGAAAGCCAACATTAACATCTGGGTGAAAAAAAAGAAATTTACAGATACACTTGCTCCCAGATGCTATACATACAGTGAAAACAAGGAAGCTAGTATCTCATCATTATGTTTTGTTACTGGATCCTATCAAAAGTTATGCTGGTTTAAACACAGTCTTATTTCATGCAACATCAAGCTTGGTTTTGCTGAAATTTCTTTTCCTTTTTCTATTCATATCTGTAAACTGTAAATAAGAAACATTATTCTGTATTTTTTTTCTTAAGGTTTGGTCATTAATTTGAAAGATTTAATGTGTAAATTTTTCCTGTTCACTGATTTTGTTCATGTAACTCTAAGCTTTTGCATTTCATGTGTGGTAACTCCATTATGGAAAATCATCAAATGCTTTTTTTTCGTGAAAATATACTGTAAGGAAAAAACAAGGCGCAATTCCGATCTTCGCAGAAAATACTTCTTTAATTACAGGAACGGCAGTTGTCAGAAATACGTGAAAACGCACTCTGGGTTCAGTGGAGTCAATCTGAGCCCGAGCACTCAGCGAAAGCATTCTTTATACTGATACAGAGCTTTGATCAGGATCGACAATAATTAGCATACAGGTGGTGAAATACAGGAGGTCTGGTAATTGCATTATCTTCCCTAGCAAGAACAGTTCTCAATCACCCGTTTCTTTAGAAGTACCAATTGCTGCAATGGCCAGCCACAGCCAAAGTGACAATTGAAGTCTGTGAGCAGAACTGTGGTTACAATAAGGCCATCTAGACAAATGAATACAGGCATTAGCATACCTTAAGTGAGAGGATCTGTGTTATCTTATGCTGCACTGAGTGAGTTAGTTTAGGGATCTGGACCATTACCCAATCTATAAATGAGGTATTATCTAAAAGTATGCATTTGAGTACATAGTTTAATATGTAATAAAGATTTTTTTAGTGTAGTGCTTCTAAATTCAGAAGAAATGGGTAGCTATATGAATCTAGGTTCGGTAGAGCAGAAGGAAGTCTCCCATTAGATGAGACAGTACTTCTTCTTCTTATTCTTCTTGCATAGGAGGCAGCAGGTAGATTTAGGCAATGCTTTCCAGACTCTGCAGCCAGTTTGTTGTGATGTTGTCTGGAGTCGTCAGGTCTATTTCACCGCCAAGGGGAGTGTGGAGGACAGGGCAGTCGTTGATGATGTGCTGTGCCATTTGATGTTCTGCCCTGCACATGCAGGCTGCTGATGGGCGCAGTCTGTCTAATCCGCACTAAGTGGTGATTGGGGATGGTGCGCAAGAGCTTCAGGATGAGGCCTTGATACCGGACTGTATCATAGGCTGCGGTGAGGTCTACCAGTACGACAGCCGCCTTGTGGCCTTTTTCAAAGCTGTCTTCAATGTCATTGGTCAGCTTTACTATTTGATGAATGGTGCAACGTCCACGGCAGAAACCAGCTTGTTCATTGGGTAGTAGGGGATCGACAATTGGATCGAGTTGGGCCAGGAGGAGCCGCTCAAGGAGCTTGTATGGAACACAGAGGAGTGAGATGGGCCGGTAGTTCCTTGGGTCGTCTGCAGGCTTATTTAGTTTTGGTAGGGCGATGGCAGTTGCTTTCCGCCAGATCTTCGGTATGGATTGACCACTGAGGCAGGAAGAGTAGAATTCCTGGAGCCAGTCCATGCATTTAGACCGCAGTGTTTCAGGAATTCTGGAGGGATGTTGTCAGGACCCCGAGCTTTCCCGCATTTCAGCTGGGAAATGGCTAATGAGGGTTCGGCTGAAGAAAAGGCTGCCGACAGCAGCCCATCGACTCCTGGAGCTTTCCAAAGTCTGGTAGTTTCCTGTTTGACAAAGCGAGTGTGGTTCTTGTCTGCGTCTTTGAAGTGGCCATTGCCCAGGAACTGCTGGGCAATGGAGTTGGCCATGACAGGGCAGCGCTTTGGGTAGGTGCTACGACCAGTGAGGCGATTGAAGGTCTTCCAAGCCACCCTACTGGAGTGTGTAAAATCGATTCCTTGGACTGTTTCTTCCCATCGCTCTCTGCGCTTCTTGTCAAGGCAGTTTGTCAGGTCAGAGGCTTTGGAGGCAGCTTCTTCACCAGGCTCGGCATGCAGGAATGCATCATAGAATGCATCACATTCTTCATCCCATGTGGGAATGTACCGGCGACGGTAACCCCGAGGGATGGCTCTCTTTGCTGCCTCGATAAGGAATTTGCAGAAGGCGAAGTAGGCTACGTCCAGGTTGGTGGAGGTGGGGGTGAGAAGGCTGTCAATTCCAGAGTTCACAAGGCTTGTGAACTGGTCCCACCTGGCCTTGCGGAAGTTCCACCTCTTCGCAGGTTTGGTTAAGACTGGCTTGGTGGGGTTGTCTGCAGTGATGAGCGACGGTCTGTGTTGTGATTTTGGGAAGTGATCCAGGGTGGTGCGGTGTGAGGATGGACCATTCAGGTTAGCAAAGGCCAAGTCAAGGTTGGAAGCGGTGTTCCATCTGCCAGAATGCAAACTGTCTGGTTGTTTTGAATCGTATAGGAGTTAGGCATTAGAAGCTGTTGCCCATTCTTTAAGTGCGACACCGAGACAGTACTCATGAAAATGGAACAGCTGATTCCAATTTTTATTTTTCCCCAAAATAAAATAAAACATAATTACACAAAATATACTTGTTTAGTGTGTAAAAGTAGCAAAAGTAGGACTGATTTGCAACATAGTATCCATAAATCTATCCGTGCAGTGCACTCCATTGGTGCACGAAGTCATAGCTCTGTCACTCGAAGCAGAGAGAATCCGAAGCCACTGGCCGAAGCATCTCTTGGACCTGCCTCTTCTCAATACATACTCCACAGTGGTGAAATTCCTGCTGAGATTCATACAACAGACTCCCTGGGTGCCTTCAAGAGAAAGCTGAAAACTCATCTCTTCAACCTTTATCTCTAATCTACCTTCCTCTATATCTGTCCTATCTGTCTCATCATCTTTCAAATGACAGGTTGATTGTTCACCTCAAGGCAACAATGTACCAGTGACACACCTTAGCAGCAGAGTTTGTCAGAACTTGACAGATATTTCACCCTGTTTGCTCCTTGTTCAGCAACTTCAAAATAAGAAAGCTACTTCATTGAACAAACCTTATGCAGAGAGTCCAAAAGAGCTCAGCCAAAGAGTCCAAAGTCCACAGGAGCCGAGTCTTTCAGAATTGGTATGTGGGCACATCTTTTGTCTGGCATACTGGTGAAGCAATTGCTTGCAAGTGTGTTTGCTGGGTGGGGATGGGACTTGAGGAATGCCATGACAGTGGGTTTACGCTGTATGGGGAGGAGGTGGAGTCCAAGTGCAAGCACTGATTCAAATGTGAGATAAGTGAGTGCTCCAGCTCTAGGTGCAAATGAGGGAGTCAGGGGATTTTCAAAACCACAGCAGTATGGGCTGGCTAGGGTAATGAAATGTGAGAAAGCTGCCAAGAGAAAATTGGCCCACTATGGTATAATCTATGGACAGGCTGCAAAAACAGTTCAAAAGGTTTATGCCAAATACAAGGCCGGGGTATACAGTTGGAAAATTTGTCAGGCCAACTACTGGACAGGCTACAGACTTCTTTATCATGTTATTAATGGTTGAACAAAATGATAGTGAGGTCAGGACTGTAAATTGTTGCATGCGCAGTGCAGCCAAACTAATAGCAAACAGGAATCATATCAAGTGAGATGTATATGGAAAATTACAGGGACATTACATCATAAAGACATTTGGATTTTTTATGACAGGAGTTAAAGGAGCTCTATACCTAGTAACAGCTGGTTATACTTTAGACTCAAGTGCTTAAAGGTTAATCACCCTAGTGCTAGGAACCTCTCATGCGGTTTAAAAAAAAACATCACTTGTCTTAATGTCATTACAGGAGGTAATCAAGATGACTGGTACACACTCAACTTCTGTGACAGACCAACTTTAAGCCTCTGATGGTGCAATAAAAAAGTTCACTTGATGTTACATTGATGTGACAGTGCATGCATTCTCACAAGTGGCAAGAAGTGATTTAAGAAGGGGAGGGTAACAAAGCTCTTATGATCAGAACATGGGTATGTACAAAGGAAATTTCTAAACAGGTGAATAATAATTTCCCTGTTAGTAAAAGCAATGAATGTGAGTTTAAATTCATCATTTGGAACCAATTTGTAACCAGCTAATGGTATCAGGGAGAAACTTGGAGACACCAGGTTTCTGAGTCATTCAGTATCACTGTTAATACAATGATTAGCAGTTTTTAAAAAAAAAAACTCCCAGCCTCAACCCAGCTTTTATGGGTCTTATTGCAGCAAATAATATAGCAAATAGAGGTGAATTGGTAACACGTCCTAGGTATGTTCAGCCAATTCTTAAAGCTTCAGGCTTTCAGGTTGTGTGCTATGGATGGTTGTGCTTTGACAAAAGCAAACCCTTTCTTCCATTCAACGTGTGGTACATTTTCAAGAGTTGAATCTGTATTTCCAGAACCAGTTCTGAGTTGTCTTAGGAGTGTCTTGCCCTTCTCTGCTGACTGGTATTCAGAAAATGCAGTAGTTGTTACTGCTTTCTCTGTACTTAATTTTGCATTTTTTGCATAGTTTTGTTGTTGTTTTCGCCCATTACGCATTCCACCTAATTCACAATGCTCCAGCTTAGAGTGGCTCTCACCTTTATGGCAGTAATGAAATTATGATTTCATAGTTTTGAATTCTGATGACAGAGCAACTGTAACTTCATGGTGAGCAGATGGGCTCATAGCAGGGTTTCCATTAGCCGGAAATTACCGGTTTTTGCCTGGTAAAATTTATAAAAAACCTATAAATTAAAAACTTGCTGGTCAAAATGTGTGGTAACTTTTGCAACAGCTTGAAAAGTGCTTATTTATGAGTGCAGCAAGCTGTACCCCAACTGGGCTACACTGGTTAAAATGGCCTGTGTTCTGCCCATGTCAAGCGTGCCAGCAGAGAGGGGCTTCTCTCTCTTTTGATGCCTTTTTTTAAACGCAGGCTACAGATGTTACAGGTTACAGATGTGCCGTAATAGCCTGCATTTTAGCAGCTAATGTTGAGTTTTTGCTCAATCGTTACTGTTCGTTTTCACGACAGTTTGCTGTCATGGGAGACCAGAGTTCAATTCTGAACTGTGGCAGTTCAGCTTGTAGAATACCCTTGAAAGTTCACTAATATTTCACCACAGCAGGAATTTCAACGTCATTTTGCTTAATTCACTACAAGAGGTCCCTGGCCAGTGTTTATCATGAGTTTATTTGACAGGGATTCCTGTGTGTTGTGAAGGGTGATTAGAGGCAAACACAGAAGTGATACCAAAAAATTTGCTTCTAATACCATGATTAATGAAGGAGAAATGCAGTATCTATCTGATTTTGTAAGGTGTATCGTCTCATTAATTGAAGTTCTGAACAAAGATTAGAGAGGTGAAATTTCAGACAACGCTTACACAACTAACCATCCACAATGATAAAAATCCCATTTATCCCTTCCTTTCCACATCAGCTGTTCACAGCATTTCTCCTCCACTTACTTCATAAGGGGGAGCCCTTTCTTTTCCCTGTGTTTAATGTCCAAATGGGGGGTCAGCAACCTTGTCCTGTGGCCAGGTGCAATCCCTTCATCAGACTCCAGGCCAAATGTAAGTACCATTACATCCATATTAATCAAACCCTATGCTTTGATTGTATGGAAGTTCATATCAGCTGAATGAGAGACTTTAACCCTGAGTTGTTTTTATTGTGGCCTGATAGCCTTGAATCAACACAGTGATACAATGGGCACAATAAATCAGCTACATCACTCTGTGCCCTCTTTGGAAAGGTTGCCAGGGAAACCAATGGAACAGTGACCTTCAAATTTACCAAGCATGTGTGAGGCAGGTTTTTCTGGCTAGTGCTACATGACTTACAGTAATTGGATGTACTGGTTTGTTTTTATTTGCTCTTCAGAACATTTTCATTTTTGAAGTAGAATGTATTTGACAAAGATCTTTGTTTATGGCCTGTGGGTGATCCTTGAGTGTAAACTAAAATGTACTAGTTCTGTAGGAACCTGACCCATAAGTATTGTGACAGACTGAGGAAAGGCAACAGAACTGTTAATATATAATACACCCGTAACAGGCTGACCTTACAAAACAGCTGAGAACCTGCAGATTCACTAGTATGTTATTAATTTTATACTGAAATATCATTGCAGCAATGAAATACAAATCAAAAGCAAGTTTTAAAAATGTAGCATGCTAGCTCTGTTTTTGACCCTACCTTCAGAATGTTACAAATGTTTTAAAAAAAATGTTTCTTCTTTTTTCACCCTCAAGTGGGTAAAAGAAACAAAAGCATACACACATATCCACCCACCAAAAGATATCAGGAGTATGGCTGGTAACTTTGAACAAAAAAAAATTAATAGTTTACTGGACTTGTGTTTCTACCAGCTAGCTTGTACCTTGTCTGGCCAACCATTGAAACTTGGTCAAGCAGTGCTTCTAATATTGTGTCTCCATGTATGGCTATCACTTGTGTTATGCTCTGCCTCACTTGTAAGCCGCTTTTGATAAAATCATCTGCCATGTGAATAAATGTAAATGTAAAAGGGTAAGGCTTTCATTTTCTCCATTTATTTCCAGCCTTCTCCAAGATTAGGCTGCATGCTACACACAGTTCAGTCATCATTCAAGTAACTCAAGTAATTCCAGAAAATGCCTTTCACAATAGAAGCTCAAATTTACCAGCCATTCTCCTGACAACTTTTGGTGGATGGATATGCATGCATGCATTCCCTTCAAAGGGCTTGTTGTGGAGCTCTTGATGAGTTGAATGGATTGCAGGTGTATTTGATAAGGACTGACTTCAGACCAGTGTGGCTTCACCTGCTGGTTCCATCTCGTCTGTACATATTTTCCTTTGCATACTGGTCCCCTGGTTTCTTTGCAGTCTGCATGGTTAAATAAAAATGGAATATCCACCTGGCTCATTTCTTAATAATCTCACTTTTTTACATTAACTGAATTATCAGACAAAAACACACTGAACAGAAAGAATCAGTGCATATAAACCTTCAGGAGCCTTTGTTTGCATATAATGAATAACATGCGATGACTAATGCCTGCAACAACAGGTGATTCTGTTGCCCTTGAACCAATTGCTCCCATTCTGCAAATGCAGTCCTGAGTTGAAATAAAAATGATCTCAAGAGAACCTCATTTCTCTGAAGGTTATAGTTATGGATACTACATCTTCTTATGTTCAGAACTGTACATATCTGTGTATCAGTGGCGGCGGGTGAGCTGGAAATAGGGGAAGCCCAAACATTACCTTTAAATCTGTCATTATTTTCAACCTGTTCCCCTTTATCCTCCTTGATTAACAATAAAACAAATAATTCACAGAATAATCAACATCAATCGCGTAAATAGAGTAAATGATTATGCTCGCAAAACAGTGCAGATTGTCTGTAGTTTGTGTGCTTGGGAAAGCTACAATGTGAGATTGTTTAATTAACAAGGATGGCATTTATCGATTTAAATTATGTTAAATGCTCATGACACATCACAGCTTTTGTGAGGTCTGTGTTCTAAACATTATTGTTCATCGCACTCAACCTAACCTAAAAAATTATTCTCAGTAATTTAAATCGATTTAACTAAATTTAGCTCCGTTTTGTAATTTGAATTTTGTAACACAGGAAAGCTATAATGTGAAACATTTAAGAGAAAGCTTTGGGATTACTTGGCACTTTATTAAAATCGGCATCCTTATTAATTAAACAATCTCATGCTGTAGCCTTTGCAATAGCACAAATTCCAGACAATCTGCGCTGTTTCGCGAGCATAATCATTTACTCTATTTACGATTGGTGTCGATTATTCTGTGAATTATTTGTTTTATTGTTAATCAAGCAGGATAAAGGGGAACAGGTAGAAAGTAATGATAGATTTAAAGGTAATGTTTGGGCTTCCCCTGTTTCCAGCTCACCAGCTGCCACTGCTGTATACATATTTTGGCAGTTCTTTATGTATGGCCACAAGGAGCAATATGCAAAAGCAAAATACATGCATATATACTCAAAGGAACCAAAGGGTTAAGCCAGTACTAAAACCAAGTCTCATCTGAGGAGTTGAGGAAGCAAATAGTATGCAGCGCTTTGATCAGCACTTGATAAATGGGGGAAACTCAAACACTTGGTTTATATTTGACAGCTGCAAAGACAACACATGCTTCAGCCTCAGCTTGGCTGAAGAAAATATGTCACTTACTTTAATACAAATTGAGCTGAAAAGCATATTTAAGGTGATTTTTAAATTTTATTTAGGATTGCAGTCTCTTTTGCAAGGGTTACCTGACACAAAATGCAGTTACACATGGTTACAAAAGACAAGATGACATTATGCATACACAGAGGGTAATCAGCTAACTCAAAAGGGGAGAAAATATTAAAACAGGAGCAGATTTCAGCTACTGTATTATCAATTACACAATGAAAATGAAATAAGCTTTGCAATTTAATAAATCTTTGTTAATTATTTCAATAATTGGGTGGTGGGTGTAAAAGCCATTTTGTCAAGTTGCTAATTATGCTCCCATGCATTTGTTTTTTAAAGCTTCACTGCGGTGCTAGTGATATGTTAAATTTCACCTGAGGAGTACATTTCTTTATTGTGTAAAGTCTACACACATGTAACAATTTCTTGGAGTTCATTTCAGTTGTTTTCAATGCCACAGTTCACTCAACATTCTCATTCAAGCTGCAAAAAATTTGTTGTATCTGGTTAATACCAGAAATGCAGACGCTTGCAAATGCCCGCCTTCCTGTAACACCTCATGGCAAATGGTCCACCTAATGACAGATGTTAAAGGTGTGTTCACAAGCAAATACACCAGAGATATGGAGGCATGTTTTTGTGTGGATAAGACTTTTCACCTCACACCAGGTTGGCATCATACATCATAGGGTGGTCTATACAAATTGAGGTATTAATCTCAAGCCATCAGACAAAATGTTCAAAGGTGAGTACGATTTCTATACAAGTCTGTAATGTATTATGTGCTGATATTAATTCAAACCTTTCTAATTTCTGCTGATGCTGTTTCCAAAGGAGGGGTAACCCCGTAAACACAAGCATTTCTATTGAGGACTGGTGAAATTAAAAAAAAAAATTAAATGATTAATGGTACAGAGTTGTTTTTGTATTTTATTGGGTTTTTTGTATCGTATCTTTTTGTATTTTATATCTATTTTATATCTTGTTTCCTGTTCCTTGGTAAAATGTTATTTTATTTACTTTTTAAATATTTTAACATTATCAAAGATGTATAAAAACTCATTTTAAAAAGCAAACCACCACATCCTGCATGTGTTTAAAATTTTGTTCAAAATTATTTTGACTGAAATTTTGAGAAAAAAACATGAAACCTCATATTTATTAGTAGTTACAGAGAACTGAATAGGTAATCTTGAATAATTAAGTGACGTACTAAGCCATATATATGAACGGAACAAACTGCTTCTTAAAAAAAAAAAAAACAGTTTATCACAGCAGGTTTATGTTAACATACATGCTCGGTAAGGGCTACTGCTCATCAGGTTAGAGTTACTAGATTTACTAGAATCCTTTGAAAAACACTTTTAAAACTAAAACAGTGAGAGTTAGCTTCTCACTCCTTTCTACTTTCAGTGGGAGTAAGACCATTTCGTACAAGTAGGTCTCAGTTTATTTTTGAGATCTGAAGAGCCGAAAACGAACAGATGTGACAACATTTTTCTCAGTTTGCCAAGGAGTAGTGCGAAGAATTCGTGTTTCATAGCCCTACGATTATTAATCACAATATTAAAACGTTTGTCTAGGCTATTGCTTTATTCTCTGTTGATATTGCTTAAATTCCCGATTTCCCCGAGGCTAATGTTGCAGACCATTATTAGGCGACTGGCTTTTTTAGGGACTGTGTCGCATTTCACTGTGAGTAACGTGAAATGTCCTCCACTACCCAGTTCGCCTCTCTCCAACCCTGCTGGGATCGCATGTGCCCTGTAGAAGACACAAGTGATGTGCGAAAAAAAAATATTAGGTCAGTCAAGGGTTTCACACACTGCCAAGGGTACTATGAATACTGTAATGAAACCTGAAGTTTGACGAGTAGATAGCTGTGCAGCTGGTAGCGGCCAGAGTCATTTTAGGTGATCCCAAACGCTGTCTTGCTGTCTGACTTCCAGTTGACTCGGAGTTGTGTCCAAATGAAAGCTTTTTCCTCGTCGCCAAGCAACAGCAAGTTCATTTCTTTTTTAACTAATAAGTGCTGACATTCTTGGGGTGGACAGAATGTCAATGTCACTGGAAAATATGTTTCCTGTGTAACCAGTATCTTTTTAACGACGCCTCCTTCGCAATGTAGTCGTCTGTCGGTTGAAGAGCAACATGGAAGAACTGTTGTTAACAATAAACAATCCTATGAATATATTTTACTCTTAGGGCCAAGTTTGCGTCACACGGATTTTCAAGCGCGTGGGACCAATTATTACTCGGTTGATAAAATATGGGGCGCCAAATGTAACAGAACTTTTTTCGTGGACAGAATGCCTTCTGTGCCACGAAACGCATAAATTCATGACGAAACCATATAACACCGTAACGCCTTTTGTCCACGAAAAACACAAACGCGTTAGCATTGTGTCCACGAAATATTGAAGAGAGCACATACTTTCGTGCACAGAAAACAAAACGGATAATTCCTTTCGTGCACTGAACTGACCGTTGTGCTTTTCATTTTGTGGACAAAAGGCGGAATGCACTTCGCACTATGTGGACAAAAGAAACTCATTTTGTACGAAATGCAGAATGCGCTGTACGATCATCATTCCGTGCCATCGAATGTTTATTTTGCTATATTTTTTATATTAAATTTTATTAAACTGTTTTGCTATATTACTGGAAGTATGATGTGCACGTAAGGGATTTAGCACAATATATTCCGTGACTCCGCAGTTACAGAAGGCATTTCGTCCATGAAAGCAAAGGCTGCTTGTACTTTCGTATATATCAATGCTAACGCGTTTGTGTTTTTCGTGGTTTCACGCGTTACAGTGTTACATGGTTTCGTAATAAATGTATGCGTTTTGTAGCACAGAAAGCATTCTGTCTGCGAAGGCAAAACACTGATGCCTATGAAAGTTCCAGCAGCCATAACTCTCATATTTCCATGGGTATTCTGACAACCCATGATTGGAACCTGGTCACCTGCATTGATAAGAAATGATATTATGAGACATTTTCAAGATGACAAGATGAAAAAAAAAGTTTTTTCAGGCCATTTTGTGAAGTGGATAAGCATAGGTCATTTGTATAAAATTTAAAGATGCACCCCCCCCCCCCCCAAAATGTAGCACAGTGTGGTTCCTCCCACCATTCAGTAAGTTAAAACTAAATAAATAAATAGATCACAATAACAGAACAAGAGGATCAAGTCACAATAAAAGGTGACTGCAGTGTGCTGTAAAAAAAAAAGTTAAAGTCAAACTGCCTTCTTACAGTCTCATTTTTGGAAAATGAATTACCTACAGAAATCATGAGCTACATATATTTTAATTTTCTATATAGATAGGGGGATATAAACAAACAGAACTGAAGTGAGGAGTGCTTTTTTTCATAACAAAAGGATGGTTTGATGGCAAGAGAGTAACTTGTATTCAAGTTTTATAAGCTAAACAATGGGGTGGTGAGATCATGGGGTATTGAAATGGATAAGGTTTGTCAAATAAATCATGTTTCTGACAACTGACAAGACAACAGCAGCTTTAAGTAGAGTTAAGAAATAACACACAAAACCCTGTCTCTTGGTTTGAAGGTTCAGGTGGGCAGCAGTGTGGTGTAGTGGTAAGGAGCAGGGTTCATAATCTGAAGGCTGGCAGCTCCTGGAAGGCCACTCCTTCTCTGCTCTTGTGACCTGAATTACCCCAATAAATGTCTATATTTTTTAGGAAGACCGCTTATGCGATGCTGCTTACTCCTCTGTGGAATAGTACTTCTTTTAGGGTAAGCGAATATTTTATATTTTCACCAGATTTACCAGAAAAGAGGATTGCTATGCCTGTCTGTATCATTTTAACCTTCACCTGAAGTTCTTTCAATAAAAATGTATGATTTTATGTCATTAACATTTCAGTGACTGGGTCAAATGTTTCACATAGAAAAGTCATATAAAAATATATCATTTGATCAATTGTATTCGTATTCCTTATTATTATTAACAGTATTTTAATTAGTATTTTATTTTATACAGTATTTATGACACGCTTAATAAGCTGATACAGTCTATTGTAGTCACCATACTATGTTATTATTAAATTTTACAAATAAAGCAGGGGGCTTCCAAATGATACACCTAGAAACCGCCCATAAATGCAAAAAAGCAAACCAAAAAATGCCAGAGAAAATAATCTTACATCCAAAACATGCTAAAAGTGTCTCTTTTTTAGTGTAGTGGGTCCCATGGTTTGGGCTCATGGATTTCCTTTATTTAGGGATCTATTGGGTTTCAGACTGACAGGTACAAAATTTCCATAGGCTTTGCATATGACCTTGTGCAGGATTTGTTCTGTGGCAGTAGGTACTCTGTATGTGTGTATGTGGTGGGAGTGGTGGTAGTGTGATGTCTTGCTTATTTTGTTTTACATTATCGTTTGTTTGTTTCTTTAATAAAAGTTAAATAAGAGTTTATACTTCCAGACAAAAGTATCACGAACAGTGGTTCTTACAGCACAGGACAACACAAAGGAATGAGCCAACTCTAAAACGATTTGGACTTGGCTGGAGTGCTGGGTGACGTCATTGCTCAAATTGGTCATTCTCACAGACTATGTCTAAGTGATGTCAAAATCTAAATAGCTAAATAGATAGATAAATAGATAAATAGATTTTTTTTTTTTACTGCAATACATAAAATACAGTAAATATCTTACATTTCACATGAAAAAAACAAACATTTAAACCATTTTATGAAAGTTTTATAGAGACTTGCACCAGTAAGAATCTGACTAAGTTTCTGAACTGTTATTTTTAGAATGTTCACTTTTAATTCAAAAACTGTACATTACACGAACTGTACATTACATGAGTTAGAAAAGGCACGAGCCACCCTAAATACATTGTGAGTAAGAAAGGAGTAGCTTAACTTAATTTAATGTATAGTGTAAAATTGTT
Organism: Megalops cyprinoides; assembly: GCF_013368585.1. Taxonomy (NCBI): domain Eukaryota; kingdom Metazoa; phylum Chordata; class Actinopteri; order Elopiformes; family Megalopidae; genus Megalops; species Megalops cyprinoides. The sequence goes on along the minus strand of NC_050583.1, from coordinate 13,814,225 downwards.
AGAATAATTGCAGTTTTGAACATAAGAAATTTCACTTGTTTTGTCGATGTATCTACTCGTTAGTTAGTTAGCTTTAATAGGCTACTGTACCTATTAGCCTACTAGCTATCTGAATAGCTAATCCATTGCAGCCAAACTATGTAAGATAGCTAGCTAGCGATCGATATTAGCTTAAATAATGAAAAAGAGTTCAAGATGCTTCTTCAGGTTAGAGGTCGACTCTTTTGAAGCAGATAGCAGTTTAGTTGCTGGCAAACACGTCTTGCATTGTACTGTTATGTTGCGACCTTTGCCAAATTTGAAAAATGATCCAGGTATTTCCATGACATAAACACGTTGCGCTGGTTGCTTTCTGTCTCACTCTCCATTCTACTGTCTTGTGAGGCAGGCAGGTAGCGAGCTTTCTTCTTCTTCTTCTTCTTTTTTTCGTGAGGGGCATACAGGAGATACACCCCGGAGTTGCCTATATTGGATAGATTTTCCAACTGAATAAATATTAAATAAAAGAAAATCCAATGTAATCCCATATGCAATCTAAATATTTTTAAAATGTAACTGTATTTTTTCCCCAGAATTATTACTACACAAATTAACATTTTACGGCACACAAATTATTGAGATATGATTTGTTAATTTTTGCGATGGTTGGGGTGCCAACTTCTATTCCGTTTCATCTAGTAGAGGAGCTCTTAAGGCGCCCTGTTGAAAGTACAACTTTGCCCCCTACACACTACTGTAATGTTATTATGCCCAGCCCTCAACCCTTTACATGTTTCTTCTTGTTTTAAAGAGAACTATTTTCAAACGCATTTTAACCACAAGACACGAAGATGTCAAAGCTAGAATCATATGAGCAGGGGCGCATAAGCAAGGCTGCACAACCTTAATTTCCTCTCCACACCCACCGAAATTCATATTTATAGGTCTATAGAGTATCGAAATTGAAACTTTCCCCCGCCGTCGAACTACCGACTTTATAATTATGTACCCGCGACAATAGCCGATTTCTACAGACGCCCAATGTAGAATGTTTAAACAGTACCTCGTGATCCCTATAAAACTGGAAGGCGAGTTGTCAAGCAACAGCAGAGCGGCAGCATGGAAGAAAAAGAAGCATTAGATCGCCTTTAAATGTCTGCTCTTTTACTCATTGTCTTCTGAGCGTAGACTCTGCTTCATATGAAAGTGTATTTAAATGTTCAAATATCTTTTAAAAGAATTTGCATCATCTGAATGTTTCAGTAAATCGTCCATTTGTATAGTGCTTATTGTGAAAGAATTGATTTTTAGCCCATTGTTGAGTAGCTCAGACATCAGTTACAACATTGTTTCTACGAGAAAACAGCATTCACTCGCTAAAAGTCAAGTTTATGATGGCGTTCCCAGGAATGCATTGTGTAAATTTATTAAAACATCATTCTCTTTTCTTATTACACAGGGTTTTGCAGTTTATTTTCAGACCTGTGCCTTTTGGGTAAGATAGAATTTTTTGTATGTCCAAGATGTTTAAGGTTCTATCTTTTCATTCTGACCTCATGTGATGTAATACAGTTCTTTCTTTGTGCTCATCACCTCAAGAGTAATCAGTGCTTGCTTCAGGCCTTCCAGTCCTCATCCTGGCAGTGAACCGGTATTGACCCAACAAGGTACTTCATCACAAAGGATAGTGCCAACAGAATTCCTTACTGCGATTAATGTACAGTTGATCATAACACTAACTGGAATAATATACACATCTAACAAACTTGTACTTCTAACCTATTTTAAAGTCTGGTTTAAAAAGTTCGTTTGCATAGGACAATGTTTCCCAGTTCTAGTCCTGGGGATCAATTTTGTGTGCCGGTTTCATTCCCTCTGATCTCTCAGTTAATTAGATTTGATTGAGCTGTTAAATGAGTACTGATGTGTATGTGACTTCACTTAAGTATCTGCTGTCTGTTCTCTGTTACGGATATGGGTTGTTGGAAACATGTTTGCTCTAATGGAAGTATATATGTGAGATATTTGTGTAAATGATGTCTGTTTATTTGAGTCCCTTTAAAAAATTGGTAATACTAACAAGTATTTACTTGAATTGATTAAGAGCAATTAGCGGTTTATTGGGGCCAAGAACAAGAAATTGAACAACTAATTATACTTAATTGTTGTACCAAATTTGTTAAAGGGACAGATATTCATAACAGTTTGTTGAACAAAAACATTATTTACTCTGGAACAGTATATTTCACTGACAAACAATTTCTACAAGACTAAACACAGAAATAAATAAATATGTGTATTATTTTAAAAAAAGCAGTGTTCAGATAACAGCTCAATTAAACCTGCAAAGAAATTGCTTTCATATTGCAAGGGATGAGAAGTGGCCCAAAGGTGGCAAAAGATCATGAAGAAACATTTTAGAGCAATTTCCCAAATTAATTCAGCATGCACATGTATTTGTATCTCTATAGTTCCCTTGCATATATGGCTGTGAGGTTAGCGAAAGGGAGCTGAGTCGTTAAATGAGGCTATGAATGCTATTCTTGAGAATTCTTGATGGTTGAGATCTGCACTCCCAAAACCCAAGCAACTCGGTCTCCAGTCATGTTCTCAAGGGTTAAGAGAGCATGACTCTTAACCCTTGAGAACATGAATGGCGCCCAATTTGCAAATCTGGCTGACAAGTTTGAGGTTGGAGAGGGACTACTGTAATCAGGATCAAATATGCTCTTTACAGGAGAGTGTATGATTATACAATTCATACCTGTGTCTGAGAATCTGTAATTATCAATGCATTCTCAAATTTCCAACATTGAGTGGTAGTAAAAGTAAAATAAATTAACAATGTTTAGTTTCACTATTACAACGTGGCTTTATAGCTACAGAACATGCAATTTCATCATTTATTGTGTCACAGACTACAGTACTTCATACATCTACACATTAAATAGTTGTATTTATTCTAATGCCATCACAAAATATGTGTCATACCAAAGTGTTCAGCATATGAACTTTATGAACCTTATAGTGAAACATGCTCAGTTTGGTCAGTTTTGGCAACATCATCGGATTATGCAGAATCATTTCACTGGTCCTGTTCTGGGTATTATGTAATGCTTGTTGATGTACTGTAGGTTAGTTTTTGTGGGTCTGTTTGTATTGGTCAAGGAAAAATCGATATTAACTATTTTATAATTTTAGAATCAATCTGTGCAATCAGATATTAACAATGTTAGGATAAATGACATGTTGCTGTGGCATGTAGCTGTGAAGGTTTTTTTTTATTGATGTATTTTTAAGTGTCAAATGACATATTACCTGTGTTGCTTCATAGCAGTTCCATCTCCCATAGCAACAACTGCACCTAGAAAATCAAAAAAGCTCACCTGGAGACCTGTGAATCAGGACTTGGCCTTTCCACAGGGGTAAATATCACAGTAAGATTGTTTTTAGTCTCTAAACTAAATGAAGACATATAAAATGGTACCTTTTTTATTTTATTCATTTTACAGTTGTTTCATACATCTGCAGATATGAAGTTATGATCTTTCTAATATCTTTTGTTTGGTAAAACAATTCCCTCCCTTTCAGATTACATTATGAACAGCCCCACCTCCTGAAGCCATGGTAAGTAGGCACAGATGAGAATAATGGGAAGCTAGACTTGGGAAACAAGGATAGTTTTTTAAATGACAAATAAAAGCTTGTGCTGGCCTGTCTTCAACTTTACAACCCCTTGTGTTTTCACAGTTCAGTGAAATCTACAGGTAAAATCTTGCTTGGGTATATGCAAAGATTTATACAAATGGTCTATGATCACTGAACCAGTTCAAGAGCAAGAAGGTTTGAATTGAGGATGATTTGAGCACCAAATGAAGAAAATACTTTGCATAAAATGCAAAAGGGAATTTCATAATTGTCTCTCCAATGGTGGAGAGAAGCTCATGTTTTATACTAATTATGCAGTACAGTACCATCTATAGCACATATGGGCAACATACGGCCCACAACACCTTTGAGGGAAAAACTACAAAAAAACATGCTACGTTAGGCTGTGTTCACACGTAGCGTCTTTTTTTTGAAGCTGTCAGCGTCTGTTTTACATAATAATCCTATGGACTAGACCGTGTTTTCAAAAACGTCCTGGGGGTTGTTTTTTTTTTCAATTGAAAAAAGGTTCAACTTCTCAGAAAAAAAATGCCTATGTCAGGCGCTTTTTTGACAGCTGACCAATCACAAGCGGAGTGGTGAGACCTGTTGTTTCCCATAACAACCACCAAAAATGGAGAAGGTAGCGGTGAAGTTAATTGTGCTAGTTTCTGAGCACAGTGAACTATACAACATGACAGTTAAACTGTATCATAACATTGGCAAGAGAAAAAAGCCCAGAAATTGTCTTCCAACTTAATTGCCAGGCAGAATATTTTTACAAAGCAGTCTACAGTCCAAGAATCGGCAACAAAAATTAGCTACATGCCGTCACACAAAATCGCAAAAAACAGCAAGCCATTTTCAGATGGTGTTTTTAAAACACTGTATGGTAGAGGTGGTTAGCATACTGTGCCCCGACAAGAAAAGTCAGTTTGAAAATGTGAGTTTGTCACGTCGCACAGTTACTTGGTGTGTGGAAGTCATTGATGAAGAGTTGTCAAAAAGGGCATCCGGTTGGATTGTTTTATGAAAGTAAATCTTTTTATTGTAACTGCAGAGTACACCAGATTGACATAAAGCCGTAAAAAAATGTCAGGCCTTTGAGTAGGCTGGCAAATAAGCTACTGTAAGGTAATCTGTCATGTATATCGGATTCATGTCATTTAACATAACAGCACTATGCGTTTCAAGTTTCATTTCAATCGTCCATGTGTGGCCCTCGGCTTACTTTATCAAAGTAGGTATGGCCCTCTGGAAAAAAAAATGTTGCCCACCCCTGATATATAGTGTTATTCACTTTTGGAAAAAAATGTTGACGAAGTGATTGCAACTGCATAGAAAGCAGCCAACTTTGAAAAAGCCATTGCTTATTGAAAAGGGAAAACTGTCATTTTTCTTGAGAACTGGGTGACTTGTGAAAAATTGGCATTTGATTTTTGAATGAATTTTGACAATGTCTTGGAAGACTTGGCTTTGCACATAGATAAATAGATATTTATTAGTCATTTGCAGAACAGAGACAGCAGTACAGACATCATCAAAGTTTTTTTCCAAAGTTTGAATTATTTTATAAGCAATTACTTTTTTTGCAAAATAAATAAAAAGCTTGCATTTATCAAGTCTGTATGGTATAAATTATAGCCTCATCTGCTTTTTTCCCCCGTTTTCCAGGAGAGGTGATGTGTTGACAGTCACACCATGGCTGGCGCCCATCGTCTGGGAAGGAACCTTTGACCCTGTTATCATTGACAACATATACAAGCCACTAAATCTTACCATTGCAACCACCGTGTTTGCAGTTGGAAAGTACGAAAACATTTCCATGTTGGTCACGTCTGTACAATAAATGTAATTTTAGTCTAGTAGTGTACCCAACTAACTCTAACCTAATATTCAATGCTTCATTTCTCTGTAGATATACCCGTTTTCTGCGTGATTTCCTGGAGTCAGCTGAGAAGCACTACATGGTGGACTTCAAAGTGCACTACTACATCTTCACTGATCAGCCCACAGAAGTGCCATCAGTGAATCTTGCTCCTGGGAGAGAACTGAGTGTCATCCAGGTGCCCAAGTTCAACCGCTGGCAGGAGATTTCCTTGCGAAGGATGGAGATAATCCAGACAGCCATCGAGGAGCGGATCCATAAAGAGGCCGACTACATCTACTGCCTAGACGTGGATATGAAATTCCACAACCGCTGGGGGCCAGAGGTGCTGGGGTCATTGGTTGGTGCAATACACCCATGGTTTTATGAATTTGAACGTGAACATTTCACGTATGAACGCCGCCCTTCCTCCAAGGCCTACATCCCAAAGGACCAGGGAGAGTTTTACTACATGGGTTGTGTTTTTGGGGGCCGTGTTGAGGAAGTGCACAAACTAACCAAAAAGTGCCGTGAGCACCTAGAGGTGGACAAAACCAGTGAGATGGAGGCAGTCTGGCAAGAAGAGAGTCACCTCAACTGGTATTTTCTGTACAACAAACCAACCAAGCTGTTGTCCCCAGAGTACCTGTGGGATGATCTGAAGGGTGGAACCCCGCGAGAGATTAGGGTCGTCCGTTTCTCATCTGTCGTCAAGAACAAAGCTGAAGTGCGTGAAAATGTCTAGTTGTTTGGTCTGAATGAGGGATGTTTAACAGTACAAGGCAGTTTTACTGTTCATTTAAAACATTTAAAAGCATGTATACTGTCAGTGCTCCGCCTCCTTAGCTGTCGTGCTTTTGTTTTCCTTGTGTTTTTCCTGCCCCGCTCCCCGCCCGGTCTCCGCCCGCCTGATTGCCTGCACACCTGCTTTCCATCCCCTCGTCAGCCTTGCCCTATATGTTCCCTGCTTTTCCCTATCCTGTTGCTAGTTCGTCACAGTGTTTTTCTCCTGTTTCGTCCCCGGCGTTTGCTTTATGCTTCTGTCTGCCTGTTTCCCGTTTTTCGACCCTGCTTGTACCCTGACCTCGTTTTTGCCTGTCTCCTTGCCTCGTTCGCTTGATTGCCAGCCTGTCCGGTTCCCCGACCTTGCCTGCTCCGATTTCCCGATCCTCGCTCTGTCCACGGACTGCCTCCCGGTTTTCGACCCTGCTTGTTTTCTGATTAGCGATCTGCCTGACGATTCCGTTAAAGACGCTTGGAACTCGAAGCTCCCGTGGTCCGCGCCTGAGTCCCTGCCTGAGCCTCGACATATACTAACAAATTACGAACAAAATAAAATTCTGGGTGTTCATGCTGATACAGCATAGCTAACAAACAATATCTTGCAGTTTGTGCATCTCCCAAGAAAACACAATAGGGTCATACTGAGATATCAGAAATGTTCTGGAATTTAAATGAAAAAAGAATGCATGCAGGTTAGCGCTGCTGTGTTGCTACAAAGCAAAATATTTTGATTGCTGAAAAGCTGAAGATAACTGGCGTTTTTTGAACGGAAATTTGGTTGAAGGTATTGCAGGTAATTTAAATACAGATTATAAATGTTTAGTCAGCTGGAAATGTCAACATCAAAATGGATCATTAGTTTTCTGATCAATCAGAACATTTCCAAAGGTGGCAGAACTTTTATTCCCTAGACTGAATACCTTTTTTCACGTGGTCCACTAAATATTAAATGAATGGAAGTTTAAACTGAAGAATATTTTAGAAAATTCTGAAATTGATTGCTGTAATAAACAGCAAATTAACCTGACGTCAAATGAATTTGGGGGCATAAACATTCAAATTGAAAACATTGTCAATTATTGAATCAATGTTAAAAATGACCCAACCCTAGTGGAACTTGCATGGCAACTAGGCTAAAATTCTGAAGGCTTTGAAATTCTGTAGAATTTCACCAGTAGAATTCATATAAGATATGAATGTACCTTTACTTAACTAACCTCAAGTTAATCTGCATCTTTATTTCTTGGTAAATAACATCACAAACATTTATGACATTTTGTCAGTAGATTATTGCAGAGACAAGAATACAGCACTAAACTGCTATAATATGTTTTTTTTTTTAATCCAAATTTCTAAATGGTTTCATGAAACTGTTTTTAAATATGCTACTGAAAAATACTTAGCCTACCTTTTACATCATAACTAGGTCTTCTGTTTATGTTCTGCCTTATTATAAATCCATCAGATACTATAAATAGAAAGACTTTATTATTGTTGTATGGGTGAATGTGATGTTTTTTTTTTGGGGGGGGGGGGGGGGGGGCAAGACAGTGTTTCTCAGTCCTGGTGTTGGCGGTGTACTGTGTGTGCTGGTTTTCGTGTTATTGGAACTCTTGGTTTCACTGGAATTACTTGACTATTAATTGTATACCAATTTTAATGCTATGTAAGTTTTTACTTCAGGTGTGGGTGTTGAACGTGTTTGTGTGACCATATGGAATGTGCAACACCTTTAGGATCTCATAACTGCGCATTGTATTTATTAAATGAAGCAATGATGGGTTTAATTTGGGCGTAAAAGGTGAGCGTGCAATGAATCATCCGAATTAAAAGCAGTTACGCCTGTATGGCTCAGCATTCATACGGACTATGCCACTGGTTGCAACGTTATCTGAATGCTTTTGGAACCCACAGATTATCATCTTCCGGCTTGCAGCAGTGTACCATAATGGTAAGGGGCAGGCCTCATGACCAAAAGGTTGCTGGTTCAAATCTCTGCTGGGGCATTGCTGCCATACCCTTGGGAAAGGTATTTAACCCAGAATTGCCTCAGTAATTATCTGGGAGTATAAATGGGTAACATGTAAAAAATTGTGACCTGTGTAAGTCTCTCAGGATATGACAATAATGTAATGAACTGGTTGGGGTTCCATAGGCGGTGTACAATGAACAATGCTGGCTGTGGATAAGAGCGTCTGTTAAATGCCAGTAATTTAATGAAAGTTTTTGAAACCAATTATTGGTTCATTAATCATTAATTATTGTCTGTTTCCTAAACACTATGCAATTTGTTAGAGATGTGAATAAGAGAGAATATACATTTTGTATGAAATTGTATACACATTCTTGCCATGCATTGTAGTGAGGTTTTTTTTTTGTAACATTTTTAATGAATGTGATAATGTGGCAAGACAATGAGAAGTATATTGTAACATTTGCACAGCTGTTATTTATTGGTTTTCAATGTGCCAAAATTTTCTACATTTAGTTGTCAGTTATTTGTCTTCAAGGCTGATATAAAATATTCTTCTCTGTGAACTTACCTTGTAAACATAAGAATAAAATAGCCATGAATAAATAAAGTCTACATCAAATCATACACTCATTAAGCCTCCATTCTTGAAGTCACAGAGGCGGGCGAAGGGGGAAGAGAAGGAACACAGACAGACTAAGCACGCTAAGCAGTTGTGTGAGCACGGAAATCTGGGCAAACAGGTCGTTAGGAAACAGAGCATGGAGCTGCTGTTGGGTGCGAGAGTCAAATTCTCAGAAACTGTCACAAGTTCTCAGAAACCAACAAAGTCCTGGAGCCATGTTGGGGAGGTGAAAGGAGGGGTAGGTTGCGGCTTGCTGGGAATGTTGAAAACAGATGGAATGCAGAGAAGGGGGAGGGGGAATGTAAATATATAAGATTTTTTCTACAGATTTGATTGTTATGAGGGTTTTTTCTTCATCTAAAATTTCACACTCTGGTGTGTGACGTGTGAAACGTGGATCGTTACCATAGTGCGTTGTATTAGAGCTTTAGCTGGGGGATAGGGGTTTTAAGACAGACATGACCTTTCACATCTTTGAATTTCTATTTTCCAGTATGTCTGATAAGGGCACTGGCAGTTGCGTATGTAAATATGCAGCTGCAGGTCCACCTCCATATTCCATAGGAGATAGGAGAAACAGTATAGGGGATGATGTTCTTTTCAACATGAGCTTTACCAGTTCATCACCTCAGATCTAGCTTGACAGGTTCCCAAATCAGTTGGAAAACAAGTCCTACAGCCCAGATCCAGTTTCTAGTTGGAGCTGTGTCTTTTGCCACCCTTTTTGACAGGCCCTTAGTTCTACCCTGGGGTCAGTGTGTTTGTGGGGGAGGGTTCTGTCTCTCAGGCTCTCCTCATAGCAAAAAATCCTTCTATGTTTGGCACGTATGAGTTGCTCAGATGATGTCTGTTCGCCTGTTTAACTGTGGAGATGATGGTGCTTAAAAATGGCCAAGGTTTGGCGTACTGTTATATGGGAGTATTGCATTTCTGCCTCCTGTGTGAGTGCTGAGGTTGCTAGCAGTGAGATGAAGTTAATGTACAATTAGCAATGCGGAAATTAGGGTGCCTAAGCAGGAAAAGCAAACCAGTCTGCTGAATCTGTACCACCTTTTTTTCTTTTTGAAATGGCTTCTCTCGTGCCATGAACAAATAGATTCATTAAACCAAAATGAATTGGATGGTTTGAAGACATTGTTGAAGGTGGCAGACTTTTTTTGACCATCAGCCAATCTGCTGAGTCTCTAACAGGTCTGTAAACTTGCATGGTTAAGCTGACCCATAAACCATGGTCCCAAATTTCATCAGAATGCAGTTTGGCAAGTGAAGTGGCTTCCTCTTACCAGTTCTGCCATGTTTCCCAGAGCATTATATGAGTTGTCTCCAAATAATGTAATGAGAATCTCGATGAGTGGGATGGTAATGGACTGAATGGGAGGATATCAGTTCCAGTCTAAATTATTTTGTCATGACATGCACCAAACACATATATTTTCACTGTCTGTCTGTCAGTTCAGGAGAATCCAGATGATCCTAATAATAACAATATGCTTCACATCAGGAACAATCACTGCTTGAGAAGGATTCCAATTTTCAGTTTTCAATAACATCCGCTTTTTGGTGCTGAAGTGTCAAAATTTCTTGCATGTGTAGTTATGTGCGCCATCAGATGATAGCATTATTTTTGCGAATCCTAACAGGGTCCTCTCCTTTAATGTGCAGGTGATTTATGACGCAAACTGCAAGTTTGTACATGTGTTCATCCAGGATCTGCCTGCGATATATATACATAATGCCTAAAACCTGAAAGACAGCATAATTTCAGCCATAGAGTTACAGTACAGACCTCGGCAATGTTTTTTGGTGTAACGCAGAATGCCAGCTGTCGTCAAATTCTTTGGGGCCCTCTTGCATATGACACTTAGCCATAGCATTTGGTTGGTCTAAATGGAGCCCTTATGTATACATGTTTAGAAATGATACATATTTTCATTCACTAAATGTGTTATGGTGAGGCCTAAAGGGTCAATGAGTGTGGCCATTTCGCCCCTGAACATGTCCAATCTTATTCCATATTAGAACTGCCCTTGGAATCAGAAAGTTGCACGTTTGTTTCACAGACAAGAAACCACTGTTGCTGAAGGTACCTGTCCTGAAGTAAATAACCAGTTTTATAAATGAGTATATAAAATGCATCATGTATATTCTTGAAAGTATTTTAATTTTGCCTGTTCTGATTAAAATTGATAAATTTTTTGGGGAAACATTACAGATTATTTCAGTTATGAACACCCTTAACAATAAAATATCCTTTGCATAAAGGAAATGCGATACGCTGGCAACCCAGCAACACGCAAACACCACCTTTCTTTTAACCTGTCAGGGTAAAAGTGGTGTGCTTGTACTTTCTCCTCATGTTTAATCATATAGGTGGAAGTGCGCTTTGGCGTTATGTGTTATTCCGTATATTGGAGGTTTACTTCAGGGTATGTATTAGCCAGTGTTGTGCATGAACGCGTTAAAAGAGCACGTTCATTGGATGTGTATGAGTAATGTAATGACTCATAATTGGAACCTGGACACTTGAATAATAAAGCATATTATTAGACATTATTAAGCTGACAAGTTGACAAAATATATTGTATAATTTTGAGGTCTCCATTTTGTGAAATATGGGGATGAGCATGTACTATACAAATTTTTTAGGTGTATGTGAATTTCTCATCAATGTACTTCTAAAATTGGGCCCAGCTGCTCATCGCCAAGCTCTCAGAGATAGGCATCTCTGAGACCATCCTTTCTTGGTTCAGGTCCTACCTGACTGGTATATCTTCCCAGGTCTACTGGAAAGGCTCCAGCTCCACACCCACTCCCCTCACTACAGGTGTCCCCCAGGGCTCTGTATTGGGACCCCTCCTCTTCTCCATCTACACCAACTCACTTGGTTCAGTCATTAACTCACATGGTTTCTCCTATCACTGCTATGCTGATGACACTCAACTAATATTCTCTTTTCCTCCCTCCACCCCCCAGGTCAACAAAAAGATGCATGCCTGGCTGACATCTCCAGATGGATGGCCTCCAACCACCTCAGGCTTAACCTGGACAAGACTGATTTGCTGTTCATCCCGGCCAAGCCCTCTCCTCTTCAAGAGCTCTCGGTTACTGTCGATGGCACCACAGTAACTTCCTCCGCTTCTGTGAAGAGCCTGGGTGTCACCCTCGAGAACAGGCTGGACTTCACCGACTACATCTCACAGACAACACGCTCCTGTCGATTCCTCCTCTTCAACATCAGGAGCATTCGCCCTTTTTTGACCACCTACTCCACTCAGCTGCTTGTCCAGGCCACCGTGCTCTCCTGTTTGAGGAGGGCCTTCAGTCCTGGAGAACAAAGACTTCACTTCACTTTATGTTTTTATTGTTCACAACAGCAAGCGCAATTCCATACACCATGCAATATCGTTGAAGTTCCTCATTGATATATTATTTCCATCTCTGAGAGTTCCAGTTCAGTATTTGCTTTATATTCTACATTCATTTTTCAGTCAGTTCTGCATTGTGACTGTGTGAGGAAGTATTCTAGCTTGGCCATAACTGTAATGACTCATACCTGGAACCTGGACACCTGAATAATAAAGCACATAATTAGGCATTATTAATCTGACAAGTTGACAAAATGTTCTGTATAATTTTGAGGTATGTATTTTGAGGTCTCCATTTTGTGAAATATGGGGATGAGCATGTACTATACAAATTTTTTAGGTGTATGTGAATTTCCTATCAATGTACTTCTAAAACTGGGCCCATTTACTTGAGGAATAAAATTCAGCCTTATCTTAACATTTGCTACTATAAATGACCTGTATAATATTTGCACACCAGCTTATTTATTTATTTATTTTTAACTTGGTATGAACTTCCATTATCTCTACTAGCTGTACTATTTACAGTACTATGATTATTGTGCTGATGTTGTAGTTGATGTTGCCCTTTTGTATTCTGTTGGATGTGAACCCTGGCTGCAAAACATTTTTCCCCTAGTGGGATAATAAAGATAACCTAACATAATTCTCTCTGTCAATGTAAGACTTTGGAAAGGTCTGTGATATGATCTACAGATATTTTAATCTTCTATATGAATGCTGAAATATATTGTATGAACAGTTATGGTCATTTTCCCGCAGCTAATCATGTCTTCTGCGCAAATGTAACGGAATGTCACATCATTAAAAAAAAAAGGTGAAAGAAAGGTAGAATGTGACTCCTCCTCTATATTCAAATGTTTACAGTTTTTTTGGTCTAATGGAAGTGGTTTTCTGCAATTTACCCTCTCACAGAACAGTTTCCACATGTTTAGCATTTTTTCAGTCACAAAGGATGAAAAAATGTCAATTTGTAATATAGCCATGAACAAATACATCTTCTTTAGGAATGCCGTTTATGTGATATTGCTTACTTCTCAGTGATACAGTTCTTCTTTTGGGGTAAGGAAAACTTGACATTTTTACCAGAAAGGAGGACTGTTATGCCTGTCAGTAACATTTTAATCTGCACCTCAAGTTTTTCAATAAAAAAGTAAGGTTTTGAGGTCATTACCGTTTGAGTGACTAATTCATGTTTCACATGAAAAAGATTAGTAACATTAGTAAATTTCCCTGTATTCATATTCTCTATTATCATTAACAGTAATATTCATAAAACACTAAGAAATCTGTATTATTACTAATTTAGTACTATTACTAAGTATAATGTATTATTACTAATACATTTAGCAATAGTTTCTTATTACTATTATTATTATTTTCAAACAAAACAGAGGGCATATATCATATATCAAAGCTGCTTTTAAATTTGACATTTATTCAGCCATTTATTGGGGATAATTTGGATTTGCTTTGCATATGAACATGTGCAGCTGTTTTTGATTGCTCTTTTCATAGTGTCCTCACCTCACGAAAGGGTCTTAAACAGATTATTGATTGTTATTTTCCCCTGTTTTGTGCAGACTGTCCACTTTCACAACTGACTTGTAAGATATGTAAGACATGTGCACAGACCATGATTGCTATTTTCTGTGTTTCTGTGTTCTGTCGCTACCAAACTAAGGGCCCTGTGCCATTTCACACGGGACAATCATTAAAGGAAAAGATAAATTGATGATGCCTGGCACCTGAGCAGCTGGTTCCATCTTCGGTTTTTTTTATTTTTACATATTTATTTATTATATTTATGTATTAATGTAATATTTGAAAAAAAAATAAACATGATGTGCAACAATTATATAATCAATGACAGCTTGTCCTTCAAAAGCATAAAATGAGTATTAATTCAAACTGTGAAAAGGAAGATGAGATGTAGCATTTTAAAGTTTCTGTGAGGTTTATAAGTAGGGTTGCCACCTGTCCCGGTTTTGCCGGGATTGGCTTGTTTTTGAGCGACTGTCCCGGAAAATTAATAATCTTTCCCGGGACACGAATTGTCCGAATTGTTTTGCGAGAATGTACTTCTAATTTAGAATGTCATAGTTTCAAATAAAGTCTCATTTGGTTTCCTTCTACTGCTATTCTGTTTCCTTCCTGGTTATGTTTAACATTCAATCCTGTGCCCGGAAACGGGTAAAAACGGGTAAAACAGCGACGTTTGGCCATGTCTATACTTTTATTTGATTGGTAGCGGTCGAAAGCTTACCTTATTGCCTAGCAACTGCCCGGGCTATCGGTCTGCCGCGCGCATCCACATCCACGACCCCACCGTGAGTTCAGTTGCTAGCTAGAGGTAACGTTATTATTTTTTTTTTTTTAACTTTCTATTTAATTTGTCGGTTTTGTGAAATGGGGGAGAGACGGACGAGGAGGACGACAAAACAAAATCGGACGAGCCACAAGCGTCAAAGAAAAAACGATTTACAACGTACAATGTAGACTGGTTAAAAGAGAAAACTTTTCTGAATGGGTAAGGCCCACACAAGGAGACCCGTTCTCCGCCACCTGTGTTTTGTTTCCAGCCAAAATTTCAGTTAAATATGAAGGAAAAACAGCGCTGGAAATCATGCAATAAGAAGCACCATAGTTTTGTATTAAGCAAACGCAAAAAATCTAGTCATTTTAACTTTTACGACAAAAAAGGTTCACCAGAGGAAGACAGGATAGCGGAGGATAGCGGACAGGATAGCGGAGCTTAGCAAAATATCCTACTCAAACAGATTAAGAAATCTTGATATATGAGTTGATGTCTTATGATGCTTAGTCATACCTCATAAGAAAGAGTGCCTTGACATTGTAGTGCAAACAGCTGTAATAATGAACACGACAGTACATAATGAGTTTATCCTTATAATTAGCTTTAGCTCGGGTTTTACACTATGCCATATTGCATACAGCGGAGTTGTTTGCTTTTAGTCTGTCATTACCTTCCGAGAGACAGCATGGCACTTTACAGTGATCTGTCTTTCAGTTTGCTTTGGAAGGTAATCATGGGAAGCAATTTGGCCTTAGTTTAGTGCCACCTGAAGATTTGAAAGTTATTGTTGTTATGGTCACTGCAGTTCTCTTACACGCTGTAAATAGAAAAGCTTCCTCTGTGTCAGCAATTCCTACAAAGGTGTCATTCTATTAGCTGGAACCACTGTGAGCTTCTTTTGCATGTAGTTGTATTATTGATGGTTTACTGAATGCGCCCAGTAATATGCAATATAGTTAGCAAACTATCTCTGAGCGGAAGCAGACAAATAGATGATTTTACATGCATTACATAAGCACACACAACCGTCAATGTACACCATTTGGTGGAGACAATCCTAGCCTATTAGAATGTCTGTGGCTCACAGCGCCCTCTGATGACAGTTTGTACAAAAATGCACTTTATTCTAAGAAACTACTTAACGTCCGTTCGTATTTAGATTAAATTTGCAAGCATTAGTCATTCTGATACGCACACAATGTTTAATAAAAAATAGGTTCAGTTCAGGAAAAATATCACAACGAACAACAACGAACAAAATCTTGTTTGTTAACAGTGTAGTCTTTCTTAAGTACTAAACCAATCCTTTCTGTCTGAACCCAATTCATCTGGCTGATATGGGCAACAAACATTTAAAACATGTACCTCACAAGCTGTACATCACAAGATAAAATTCTCTTGTTATTTAGTGAATGGAGAAAGTTCCTGATCTTCATTTTGTGTTGACTTGCCACTAAACTGTCACAGGTGTCACTCGACATAAAAATGCTCTGAGAAAGGTGTGTCTGATCTTCGGTCTGCCTACACAGTATTAACTCACATGCATGCATTTTGGACGGATTAGTGCCCAAGATTTAATTATGAAGGATGAAATATTTCTGACAAGACATTTCACATCCCATAAACAAGTAAAACTGGTATGAGCTGGAGGCGGCAGACATGCTAATGCGAATGAGATATCCGAGAAGTGTTTGTAAGAAGGTCTTAGTTTAGTCAGCGAGCTATCTCTTTGCAGTTGTTAACTAACAAACGAGTTTCTTAAGCCATTCAGCAAGCAAGGTGTTAGACATTGGTAACTTTATCGATATAGGCTAAAAAATTAGAATATCCAAGTCCAGTCAGTCTTCCCTTTCTTTATTATCTGGTACTCAGAAAGTGCAGTGGTTGTTCTTTCTTTCTTAATGTTGAGAAGTTTCCACTTGCAATTTGTTTTGCAGGTTTGCTGATATTCTATGTTTTCCATTTGATTCTCCAGTTTGGAGTGACTTAAGTGTGTTAAAAAATTAGATTTCATTGTTTTGAATTCTGACTACAGAACCAAGAAGTATATTCTGGTAAGTGGACAATTGCTTTATGGTGACCGGATGGTCTCAAACTTCTCTCCATATTTCACCATTTTGTGATCTAAAATTTTATCCATGATTTGTCTCATTGATTACAGTTAGATTTTTGGAGGCTGGAGGGGACTGTAGTACTTGAGTTCCTGTTAGTATTGTAGTAATCACACATTTTGACAGAGTAACATTGCTAGTGAAAGCTTGGACTAGGACAATTCCACCTTGTGCCAAGGCCAGGCCTTTTAACCATAGAGTAATGTTACTGCACCATTGTGGGAGACCAGAGTTCAGATATCAGCTCTAGCAGTTAATCTTGTCATTCCCCTGGAAGGACCCTTATTCCCTAATTTTCTTCAACAGACGATTCATGCAGCCATCTTGTCTAATTCACAACCAGATGTCACTGCCATCATATAGTCTCCTCACTTCTTACTTTCATTTACTAAGGCCTGATGGCCTTGAGTCAACCCATTGATGCAATGGGCACAATTAAATTAGGTATATTACCCTGCGCCCACTTTGGAGAGGTTGCCAGGGAAACAAACACAGTGTGAGCAAGTTAAGTTTTTCTGGTTGGCTCGACATTACTGACAGTAATTGGATATACTTGCGTGTATTTGCTCCCAGGTAATGTGTTCATTATTAAAGTAGAAAGTGCTTGACAAAGGTGTTTGCATTTGGCCTGTGGGTGGTCCCTGACTGCAGAATAAAATGCACTGGTGTTCTTTGAATTTGACCCAAAGGTATTGTGATTGACCCAGTAAAAGCAACATAACTGCTGCTGTGGGTGTATAACACAATGGGCACACTCACAAATATGGCTGAGACCCAGTGCATTCACTGACGCTTTATTAATGTTGAGGGAAATGTCACCATATCAACACAATACAAGTAAAAAATTAGTAAATAATTCCTACAGCAGCTCTATTTTTACTTCATGGATAGTTCAAAAAGCCAACATACCTGTGTTGCTAAGTGAATTTTCATTCATGCGTTTATTTTTTCTGTTTATTTTTTCTGTCCTCCACCCACTACTTTGCAAGCTGGGCTACATTCAAAGGGCTTAGCTTTTGTGAAGTCCTTGCTGAGTTGAATGGATTGCAGGTGTATTTCGTAAGGCCTGACTTCATCCCAGGAAAGCACTGTGGCTTCACCATCTGGAGCAATCTAATCACATGCTGTCTTTCACGTACAAATCCCCTGGTTTCTTTGCAGTGCAGTATAGTTAAATAAAATGGCACTTATGAATAGCAGAGGGAAAAATACACACAAAATGATACCAAGGCTCATCTGAGGAGATCAGAAACCAACAGCAGGGCTTTGGTCTGCATTTGACAAACAGTGGAAAATCACTAGGTTTACATTTGGCAACTATAAATACAGTGTGTTAGATAAGACGAAGAAAGTGGTACGTCAGTGACCTTAATATAAATCAAGTTGAACAGCATATTTAACTTATCCTCACATGCATTTGTTGTTTTAAGCTTAACTGTGGTGCCACCGATGCGTTACTCTTGACGTAAGGAGTACTTTGGGCCATAAAGTAGACTGGAATTTTAATGTCAAATTTGAAGTCAACAGAAATCTGCACACATGTGACAATGCCTTGGATTTTAAGTTGTTTTCAATGCCACAATTCATTCAATAAATCCTTTACTCTTGGAAATTTCTTGTAGTTTGTTAATACCATAAGTAGTACCGTGTAAACACCTATAAACCTTTCCCACCCCCAGCCAGTGGAAACCCAGGAGACAGCAACTGAAATGATTTGATCTGGACTTTAGAAAAACAAAAGAAATATCAGAATGGAATAGTAGTTACCATAATCTGAACAGTAATCTGAACAGCTATTCTTGATTAATATTTATTTGCTTTAAGAGAGCACATTTCTTCTTCTAAAAACAATCACACAACCAACACGTGTTTATTTTATTTTACAATGAACATATGGCAAGTACTGTCAAAAGTCATTCCAGCTCAGGTCAAAGACAAGGGTTTCATTCAAATGGAATAAAGTAGGAAAAATCCCAGAACAAGAAATGTAAGAATATGAAGACATATCAGGTGGATTAATAACAACATAAAGTATGTATACTGGGCCTATTTTAAAATTGTTACAGCATATTAAGCATTGTCGTAAAATATAATACTGTAAATTGCTTTAACTTGAGGATAATTCCCTCCCTATATATACACTATACACAAGCAGAACGGGAATGATGAATATGTGTGTGTATATATATATATTTGTGTGTGTATGTGTACAGAATGCGGTGGAAGAGTGCTCTTGGAAGAGTGTCTTCTAAGCAAATGCAGTGAGGAATATCCTAAAGGTAGAACAGGAATAAGGCATGGTTCTGCCTCTAACTAGGTTTTCTACAACTTCCTATAATTGTAAAGATGGTTTGCACACAAAAAAAAGTTTGGTCAATGGACTCAGCTCTTTAGATTTCCATGTGGTTATTTATTTTCTTTAAGAGAAGGGTAATAAAAAAGAACAGATATTTTGGCCTAAGCCTTCATCAGTGTGCATCAATGTGTCAGGGTGTATCAGTCTCTCAAAATTGCCATTTAACTGCTTGCAATAGTATCAAGAGGTAACAATTAAAGTAAGTAAGTAATTAAAGTAAATCAGTTATTAAGTATATAAGTACAAGTGCCATCGTTTATTAACAGTGTTATGATTTTTATCCACAAAACATTCATTAAAAGAGGTCATGCAATTAAGTACCAATTCACGTCAATTCTATCATTTATCACATCTACAGGCACAAGCAGACAAAATCAGACAAAACACCATTGAAACATGAGGAATACACTGTCAGAAATGTCTGGTGTTCTGTTTCCACACTTCCCCTTATCACAGAACAGGTTCCACATGTTCAGCTTTTTAGTCATGAAGATTAAAAATAACTCTCAGTTCAAATATGCTCACAAGTATTCTTAAAACAGTCAATTGTACCTGCCCATGATGAAAGCCGATCTTAAAGTAAGTTTTTGGCATCCTCATTTCACTTTAAGGTTTTCTCCAATTTACCCTCTCACAGAACAGGTTCCAAATATTTAGCATGTTTCACGGAAAAACCAGGACAGAGAGGCTGCAAGAACGCGTTTAACAGCAGATGAAATGTTTCTCCCTTCTCCTTGTTGAATCCCGTCTCAAGAGAGCAGACATTAGCAAAGCACCATCTATCCTCCGATGAGTGCCCACTCCAGCGCAACTGCGCTGTGTCACTTGAACTGTGAAAGAACAGCCACGGACTGTGTGCAAGTGTATCGGAGGATTGCATTCATTTCACTTGAGTGAGTGGAGTGAGTCGTCACAGTGAGACAAGTCTAGCTAATGGAATTAGCAATTCCTAGTATACAGTTGACAACACAATTGCTTTGCATAGGGGCGGAGGGGCAAAAAACAAAAAACCAAAACTGGACAGACAGCCTGAAGTCACCCGCCTACCTGCCACACCTCCAGTCAGGCAGAACAAAGGGGCCACTGGTTGGGGGGGTGTTAAAGGTGTGTTCAAAGGGAAATGCACCAAAGATGTGGAGCCATGGTGGTATGCAGATGTGCCTTATATTCTCAGGTGCAAGTAATGCGTAAGACTAGTCACCTCACACCGGACTGGGATCATACAACATAGGGCGGCCTGTACAGATAGAGGTATTAATCAGAGATTGTCAGACAAGGTGAGAATGATTTCTATACATGTGTATAAGGGAATGAGTGCTGTGCGATTTATTTATTGAGCTTCCACTGTGTCTGGTCTAATGTTGCTTTGGAAGAAGAGGAAAAGCACACACAAACACATATGCGTACTGGAGACTATGAGTTATGAGATAAAAAGTTTAAGTAAGTTATGTTACAAAGTTGTACGGATACTTCTTTCTTTGTATAGACCTTGTCCTTCGGTTTGTTGGTGAATGTTAAAATTTATATTTGACTTTTTCCTTCAAAAAGCAATCACACAACAGTATTTCTTTTATCACAATAGACACATAGCAGATCATTCTCAAAAGACATTCCAGATCAGATCAGAGGTTTTCATTCCAACTGTAAAAATGTATGAGAAAAATGTAAGAATATTGTTGTTAGTATATATATATGAGCTCTGGATAAGAGTGTTTTCTAAGCAAATGTTATGTACTGGAAAACACTAAAAGTAAGACAAGAATTAGGCATGGAGTGACTTCCTCAGCTTTCAGGTTTGCTGACGTTTCCCTTCTCACAGAACAGGTTCCTCATATTTAGCATTTTTCAAAGAAAAAACCAGGAGAGACCGAAAAAAAAACTTGTTTTGCAGCAGATGGAATGTTTCTCCTTTCTCCTTAAATCCCCTCTCCTGGCGGTATGTGTGCATGTGTGTCAGTGATTATGTGTGAGTCTTAAATTAAAAGATAAGGCACGGCAGAGCTCCCAAGCAACAAGCCGAGCTCTAGGGCCCAGTTTGATCCCAGCTGTGTCATCAGCTGACAATGGCTGGGAGCCCACAACAGTGGAACAACTTGGTTCCATTCCACTGGGGATAGGGGTTGGTATTCTGGCATGGATGCTTGTCTCACTGCTGTCAGGCACCCTGTGATTCGTCAGGTGCCTATGAGATGCTGAGATGACATCAGCAGAGCACCATCTACCCTCCAATGAGCACCCACTCCACCGCAGTGCGCTGTGTGACTTCTGCTGTAAAAAATGCCAGTGACTGTGTGCAACTGTATCTGAGGATTGCCTTAATTTCACTTGGATGAGTGGAGCAAGTTGCCACAGTGAGACAAGCCTAGCATTCATTTAGTAATTCCACGTATATGGTTCACAGTACAATTAGTTTCCGTGACGGGGGTGAAAAAGCAAACAGGACCGGTAGCCTACAGACACCCGCCTACCTGCCACACCTCCAGTCAGGCAGAACAAAGAGACCACTGGACAGGAGATGTTAAAGGTGTGTTCAAAGGCAAATACACCAAAGATATGGAGCCATGGTTGTATGCGGATATGCTTTGTATTCTTAGGAAGAAGTAATGTACAAGACTAGTCACCTCACACCAGACTGGCGTCATACATCATAGGGTGGCCTACACAGACTTAAGTATTAAACGTGAGACCTTGCGACAAAATGTTCAAAGGTGAGTACGATTTTTGTACAAGTGTATAATATAGTGTGTGCTGCAACTGATTTTATAAACCTCTGCTATGCCTGTTTGAAGTCTGCTTTAGAAGGACACATACAAACACAGACATACAAACACAGATGTGTATTGGATACTGTTGCGATATCAGAGATTTAATTTATTGGTGTTACAGAGCTGCACAAATGTATCTTGAATTGTGTTTTATACCTGTTTTTCCTTCAGCTCTTTTGTGATATGATGTCTTATTTATTTACTTATTTAATTGCCTTTTTTTCTTCATAAAAAATAAGATGTATGTAGACAAATCTCAAAACTGAAATGGAATGCTCTGGATAAGAGTACTTACGAAGCAAATGAAATATGAGGAATATTCTAAAAGTAATGTGTGGTTCGTACACAAAAATGTTTGGTCAATGGACTCAACTCTTTAAATTTCCAGTTCGTTATTTATCTTCTTTAAGCGAAAAGGAATAAAAAAAATCCAAATGTTACGGTCTACGTTTTCATCAGTGCGTATCATTATTTCAGTGTGTATCGCTCTGTCAAGATCTGTATATAACTACTTGCAATCGTAACAAGTGAAAACAATTAAGCAACAAATCACACGTATTAAGTACAAGGCGCCATCATTCATAAACACTTTTTAATTTTGATTTTTTAAAATTCTTTTTAATTGATTTTTAACCACAAAACATTCACTAAAAGAGGTCGCGCAATTAAATACCAATAAACATCAATTCCATCATTTATGACACCTGCAGACACAGGTGAAAATCAGACAAAAAACCGTTTAAACATCAGGTGCACACTGTCAGAAATCTGTTTTTTATTTCCACACTCTCCCATCTCACAGAACAGGTTCCATACCTTTAAGCGTTTTATTTTCTTTTTCAGTCAGGCAGGTTAAAATCTGTCAGTTTGAAATATGCTAACAAATATTCTTAAAACAAATACATCTTCTTTAGGAAGGCCGCTTATGCGATATTTCTTACTTGTCGGTGGAACATGTCTTCTTTTTGGGTAAGTGAAGACTTGATTTTTTTTTACCATATTGACTAGAATGGGCAAAAATTACAATGCTTGTCGGTCTTGTTTCTACCCGCCCCTCAGGTTATTCGATCTCAAAGAATGTTTTACGTCATTTTCGTCTGAGTGACTCGTTCATATTTGTCTCATAGAACACA
Organism: Megalops cyprinoides; assembly: GCF_013368585.1. Taxonomy (NCBI): domain Eukaryota; kingdom Metazoa; phylum Chordata; class Actinopteri; order Elopiformes; family Megalopidae; genus Megalops; species Megalops cyprinoides. The sequence continues at coordinate 13,791,304 of NC_050583.1, read as the reverse complement.
TTTTAACACTTTACCATTAGGAAGTTTACCTGGTTTATACCAAAAACTACAGCATGGTTGGTCTCTGTTTATACTCCGACGTCCAACCGTCGTCGTTCAAATGATCGAATAGCGACAATGATAATGTCCGCAGACCCCCGACATGTAAATCTGAAGCATGTCTACAGAAAACCTCTTCCTATTATTTCCATGCTTCCCTTCTGGTTTTACTGCTGCATCTATGCTGACGTGTTTACGCCTTAAAACTATGAGTACTGTGCTGAAAATCCATTGAAGGTCATGCGTATGTGTATTTTAATGTTTATAAATGTTGCAATATTTGTACAGCATTAATATCTTAGGAATATTTGACAAATGTTTATCTAGTATTTTATCTAGCCCGTGCTCAGGAACTTAAATATCACTTACAACGTTGTGTCACATTCAGTTGCAAAAGGTCCGGTTTATGGTGTTACCAGGAATGCATTGTATCATAAAATTGTGGACCAGAATTTATATGGTTTACTAATGAATTATTTTGTTATTCTGGCTCTTGTTGTTAGGGCACACACAGGGCTATACTGACTAATATACTGTTTCCTTTTTTTTTTTTTTTTTTTTTACATAGGCTTTTTTATTCAATTTTCAGTCCCGTGTCAATCAGGTACTGTATGACACTCTCCTGTAAATTCAATGTTAAAGGTTTCATCTTCATTCTGGCCTCATGTAATGTAATGCAGTTCTTTCTTTGTGTTCATTTCATCAGCGTAATAAATAGCTGCTTTGAGTCTGCGAGTATGCATGCTGGCAGTCAACTGAAATCATCCCAAGAAGGTACTTTTGTCACAAAGGATAGTTAATAACTCAAATTTCTATTTCTGTACTGGATAAATCAGGATTAAACATGCCCGTGTACAGTAGGAGCGGGTATGATAATTCTTATTTGTGTCCAAGAATCTGTAACAATTGATACATTCCTGAATTTGTGTGACATTGGGTGGTGATATGTTAGCTTGTTAACACTCAGCATGGTAATTCAGTACTTCAGAAAATGCTTTTAGATGAATGATGTTTAGTCTTGCTATAAAAATGAGGCTTAGTAGCTTCAGAACATGTAACCCAATCATTTATGTGCTTCACATATCTACACATTATTATACAAATTATTTTATTTTATTGCCCTCACAAATGTGTATCATAACCAAAGTGCTCATTATATGGACACCATAATCCTTTTATAGCTTTTTTTTAGCAAAGCTGGCCCTGACCCCTTTTCGTGAAACTGAATCATCCTCAGGTTTATGTAATGCGTGTTGAAGTACTGTAGGTTAGGTGTCTGTGGGTCTGCTTGTGCCAGTAAAACATAGATTGTAAAATTGCATGTTAATTAATCTGTACAATAAGGTGTTACCACATTTGTGCCATTTACCCTACATTTGTTATGTAGCTGTTAAGGTTTTGTTTTTATAGATGTATTTTAAGTATCAGAGGCTGGATTATCTGTGTTGCTTCATAGCAGTTCCATCTCCCATAGCAACAAGTGAACCTGACAATTCAAAGAAGCTCACCTGGAGACCTGTGAATCAGGACCTGGCCCTTCCACAGGGGTAAATATCACAGAATTTTTTTTCTAAAATAAATGAAGACATATAAAATGGTACCTCTCTTATTCATTTTGCAGTTGTTTCATAGATCTGCAGATATGAAGTTGTAACATTTCTAATCTTTCATTTGATAAAATAATTCCCTCCCTTTCAGATTACATTATGAACAGCCCCACCTCTTGAGGCCAAGGTAAGTATGCAGAACTCGCTCTCTTGTAACAAGAGTTTACTCAGCTATTATACAGTAGCTTGAAAGTAATTTGCATTCTTGGCGTCAATGTAATCTAAAAACTAACTTTAGACCTACAGTACAAAAATGCTTATCTCCTTAAATCTGGGCTGTGGCTTTGGCATCTAAACATGAACAGACTTTTGTGAAAGGTGACTTCCTGATTCCACCCTTGGATTTAATTTCAACTGCGTTCTGTTAAAAATTTAAAATCCTCTGGCACTCTCTGTTCAAACACAACCTTATTCTCATGGGGTTGCAGAATTTAGGGAACAAGAAAATGTGAAGCTTGAAATAATGATACTAAGGCTTGAGGGCAAGTGACAACTCCTCTCTAAAGAATTTGTATACCTGTCTCAACCATTATAACTGGTAATGTTTTAGCGGCTCAGTAACCTGCTACAGGTAAATCTTGCTTGGTTATAAGAAACTGCTTATTGCCTGCTGCGCCAGTTAGCAGGAAGGTGTGATGTGGGGACAATTTAGGCTTCCATGTGAACAGAACATTATTATTTTTACTTAAAATGTACAGGTACTTTCAGCTTCCTAGGTGTAAAACCGAGAAAGGCAACTGTGAATCTGCAGTTTTTATACTTAGATTTACAGATATCCATGGATTTAATCAACAAGTGTTATTAAATAATAAAAAGGTCAGCTTAGACATACTCAGCTAAACTCATGTTTATGAGGGTTCATAACAGAGGGAGCAGGAGAATGTGTAGCATGATATGATACCTTGGCTTGAGGGGAGAGCTTTTTTTAAAGGCCAAAAAATCTGTTTGCCTGTCCCTTACTTTACAGGTTACAATGGTCTATGGTCTATGCACATCAAGCCAATAGTGAGAACACTGGGGTGTTACAATGTGATAAAACATCATCAGATTTCTCTGAAATTTGTTTTGCATTCATTGTGTCTTGCCATCTGTTATGCATATAAAGTTCTGCTCCTCTGTTGCATTAATTTAAATTACATACCAGTTTGATTTTTTTAAAAAAACAAATTTTGTGTAGAAACAATCACAAATCTGTAGACGCCTTTCATATGCTTGGCTAGCTTGTTTCTCCAGAGCGTTTGATGATTATTGGGTGAGCTTAAAATCATAGGCAGTGAGTTATACATGGGTTAAAGTCCGGCGTGCAGAGATTTTAGATCAGGCAATAAATTCTTACTAGCGTATAAGGCCTCTGATTTTACCAAACCGGAACGCAATTTTATTAAAAACAATCACTGACGTGGTATTTTTTCCGGATGAGTTTTAACCAATGGTAGCTGTTTACGCGACGTACTGGCACGAGAGCAGTGTTCTGATCCAATCGGCAACTAGTTCCAACTTTCTTTGAGGCGGTGCCAGGAAGTATTTGCGGGGACTTGTATCGGTTGATTACTGCACAATAGGCTAGCATGCATTCAAATAGATGGAGCATGGAAGCGAAACTTGTGAAGGTTGGCGCAGACACAAGCACAATAGAACGGGGGGTGAAAAATAAATAGCGATAGGCTTGTTAGATGAAAACGGTAGTGACGGAAAACATATATTGTCACAAATTAAACGAGCCCAGGAGCTGCCTGGCACCGTGTGTTCGAGAAAAAAAAACTGTATGGGACAAGCGGCAAAAAGTATTGTCTCGGCAAGATACAGACCCCTCACACAAAGCAGCCGTTCGGGCTCTTCGTTATACGTCATAGTGATGGGAATTCCGGCTCTTTTTAGTGAGCCGGCTCTTTCGGCTCCCAAACGGCTCTTCATTTAGTAGGCTACCACTTCTGGCTTTTATAATTCAGCCAAATTTAGCAATGTTTTGACCTATGATTGGTATGTGTACACGTATATCACTTAAATTTTTCAATGTAATTATACTAAACCTTATAATTTCCAGAATACCATTATTTTACATTAGGTTTGGTATAAAACATTAGTGTAAAAACATCAAACGCTGTTACACGTGTGTATTGAACATTTTATTTATATTGCACGTTGTAAATTAGCGTTTCGCAACAAACACTAAACACAGTGCATCTGGTCCTCATGCAAAAATGTATGTTACAATTCTACCATTCAGTCAGTGCGTGGAGTGCCTGTGGCCGAGCAGTGTGGGGAAAAGATCATCCTATTATTCTGTCCTGTATTATTAATACTGTCCTGCAATTAATTAACCAAAAAAAATCGGCTCTCAGACGGGAGCCGCCTCCCGTTGTTCACGTAAAGGAGCCGACTCGTTCGCGACGACACATCACTAATACGTCAACGTTGCCGGAAGCTGTGGCCACTGTAGCTGCTGCCGCTTCATCCATCCAAGACCGCATTTATAGCGGAACATGTCCTGTCTTCCAGGATAGCGCCAGCGCTAGTTGACCTGTGCAACACATCATAGGACAGAACTGCACCCTCCAAACTTACCGTGTCAAATACCCTACACAGGCCAGCTACTTATCCACTCACGACATTGTTTAGCGCACAAGCTGTCAAAACAGATGGTTTCACAGAACATTGACGAGTCCACAAACCGAATTTTCAATGTAAGCTATTAGTCCAATTCTATGATGATGACTTGGACAAAGTTCTAACACAGCATCTTGCTACTTGACCAACTTTTATTGAAGTTGCACTTTTCATTTTAGGCAGCAGTTAAGAAAAAAAGAAGCAATTTTAATTTGAGCACGGTAGTAGAAAATGTTTTTTTTTTTTTTTTTTTTTTTTTTTTTTTACAGTTTTGAATGAAAGCTGTTGTGGTAACGCTAAATGTACGTGCGTCCCATTTTGCCCCCCCCCCCAAAAAAAAAAAAAACTCAGAAAAATGGGTGGCTTTAAGCCCTGGTTATATATTGTCACGTTGTTTTTTCCATAACCCTTTTTTTTTTTCTCCGATTTTTTGTGGGTTTTTTGTAAGGTGCATGGAAAAAAGCCTTATTAAGAAGCTGTTCTCACGAATCAAACAAAACATTTTCATGTTTTTCATATTAAACCCGTAAACGTGTCACTATACACAATGATCAGCCATTTGCAGAATAAATGTAGCGCAGAAATTAAGTTAAGATGCATTTATGTAGAAAACTATTTCTTTTCATCAAGTCTGTAATTTTATAGCCTGATGTGCTTCTTCCTGTTTTCCCGGAGAAGTGATGTGTTGATAGTCAGATAAATATTTATCAGGCTTGTGCAGAACAGAGGCAGCAGGACAGACAGTCAGTTTTGTTTTCAAAGTTAGAATTCTTTTCATACATTATGCAAAATAAATAAATATTAATTTATCAAGTCTGTATGATATAAATTATAGCCTCATCTGCTTTTTTCCCCGTTTTCCAGGAGAGGTGATGTGTTGACAGTCACACCATGGCTGGCGCCCATTGTCTGGGAAGGAACCTTTGACCCTGTTATCATTGACAACATATACAAGCCACTAAATCTTACCATTGCAACCACCGTGTTTGCAGTTGGAAAGTACGAAAACATTTTGTTGACCACATCTTTACATTAAAAGCAATTTTACTCTAGTAATCTACCTATCTAACTCTAATCTAATATTCAATGCTCCATTTCTCTGTAGATATACCCGTTTTCTGCGTGATTTCCTGGAGTCAGCTGAGAAGCACTACATGGTGGACTTCAAAGTGCACTACTACATCTTCACTGATCAGCCCACAGAAGTGCCATCGGTGAATCTCGCTCCTGGGAGAGAAGTGAGTGTCATCCAGGTGCCCAAGTTCAACCGCTGGCAGGAGATTTCCTTGCGAAGGATGGAGATAATCCAGACAGCCATCGAGGAGCGGATCCATAAAGAGGCCGACTACATCTACTGCCTAGACGTGGATATGAAATTCCACAACCGCTGGGGGCCAGAGGTGCTGGGGTCATTGGTTGGTGCAATACACCCATGGTTTTATGAATTTGAACGTGAACATTTCACGTATGAACGCCGCCCTTCCTCCAAGGCCTACATCCCAAAGGACCAGGGAGAGTTTTACTACATGGGTTGTGTTTTTGGGGGCCGTGTTGAGGAAGTGCACAAACTAACCAAAAAGTGCCGTGAGCACCTAGAGGTGGACAAAACCAGTGAGATGGAGGCAGCCTGGCAAGAAGAGAGTCACCTCAACTGGTATTTTCTGTACAACAAACCAACCAAGCTGTTGTCCCCAGAGTACCTGTGGGATGAACTGAAGGGTAGAACCCCGCAAGAGATTAGGCTCATCCGTTTTGCAGCTGTCATCAAGAACAAAGCTGAAGTGCGTGAAAATGTGTAGTTTGGTCTGAATGAGGGATGTTAAACATTACAAGGAAGTTTTACTGTTCATTTAAAACTGTTTAAGCATTTACAATGCACAGCAAGACTACTTACAAACACAATCAAGTGCAAGTTGGAACAATTGTTCACTTTACTATATCTTATCTAATTTTTAATATCTTACCCATTCCTGCCTCTCCCAACAAAACCTCAAATATTGAGATGTCAGATATGTACTTAAGTTTCAATTAAAGACTGCACCTGTGTAACAGCAAATAGTGGCATTGTAATGTGGTGAAGCAGATATTTTGCTGTACCCTAAATACCAAAGGTAATTTTACAGAGTGACATTTTGGTTCCAATGGTAACAAAATATTGAATGAATGTAGCCAATAGTCAGATAGCAAAAGTGGCTGAACTCTTTTCATCTTCTAAAACCCTTACCTTTGGTACCTAAGGCAAAAAATTGCATGAGCTGATAAATCTTAAACGAGTGAAAGAACAGGGGCATGTTTTGAGCATTCTAAAACTGAGTGCTGTAAATAAATTGTGTGAAATGAGTTTAGGGGCATAAACATTGACACTGAAAATGAGTGCAAAATAATGCATTGATTGCATTTAAATGAAATGATTGACATCCCAAGTCAAAGTTGCACGGTTACCCAACTAAAATACTAAAGGTTTGGAAATTCTGCAGAATTTCACCTGTAGATTTCAAATGAATGTCTCGGATAACCTCAAGCCAATCTGCATCTTTATTTCTTGGTAATTATTACAAACAACATTTTTTCCAGATTATTGTGGAGACATGAGTAGAGTACTAGCCTGCTGAAATGATCTTATTTATAATTTTAAATGGTTCATTACAAGTGCCTTAAATGCCTTATTACAAGTCCATCAAATACTATAAAAGATAGTCTTCATTAATATTATATGGGTAAATGTGGAACGTAAAATTATTTTTTTGTTGGCAAGACTGTGTCTTGGTCCTTGTCTTGGCACAACACTGTGTATGCTGGTTTTCATTTAATTGGAACCTGGTTAATTTGGGCTTCTTGGTCTATTTGAATACCAGTTTTAATACAATATAAGTATTCACTCTTAGGTTTTTACTTCAGGTGTAGGTGTTGAAAGTGGAATGTGCAGCATCTTCTGGATCTCATAGCTATGCACTGTATTTGTTAAAAGAAGGGTTTCACTTGGGTGTAAAAAGTGAGCATACACCTATATGGTTCAACATTCATAGGAATTACACCACTGGTTGCAATGTTAGATGAAGGTTTTCGAAACCCACGGATTATCACCTTCTGGCTTGCTTTCATTATCAAAGCTCACATCTGTTTCTGGTATCTCCTCTGCATTTTTGTTGCTTTATACTTACAAAATGGCATTGTCCATCCAGCATGTTTGTCATTTTAGACAATGTATAAATGTATAAGGGAAGTTCACAGACTTTCCTTAAGACCATCCAATTTGTTAAAGCAATGTGATTGAGGGACATTTAATGTACAGTTTATATGAAAGTGTTAATTCATAATTGCCATGTTGCACTTTGGTATTTTGAAAAGGGATTTTTGTGAAATTGTCTTATCACTGTCAATGTTGCAAACCAATGAGACATATACATACAACTGTTTTATATATGTATATATATTCCAATGTGTAAGAATTTCTGCACTATATATTTTGCTGAATCGATCTTGAACACCAGTGTGAAATATTCCCTTCTGTAGTCCTGCATTGTTTTTTTTCATGCAACCCAATTTTGGAATGGTCAGCTTGCATACCAGGCTCGTGGCACTGTGAAACCTCTGCAAACGTGCTGAGGTGAATTGAATTTAATACTCCAGTACACCTGCATGCAGCCAATGGCTACTCTTCACGTTACAAGTCACACCACACTTCCACAAAGATACGTCCTTCTCCACTGATGTCACTTGATCAGCTCACGGGTGCCTGATGAGTGACAGGGTGCCTAAGGGTAGTGAAACGAGGGAACCCTGTGTGGCCGACCCAACCACCTCTATTCTCGGCGGAATTAAGTCAGTTTGTTCCGCTTCTGCAGGTTCCCACTCAGCGATGGCTGATAGGGCTTGCATTGTTAACATGTAGACTAACCTTAAATAGTTGTATATTAAATACTGAGTCCCCCATTTGAAGAGGTTTAGGCAACGCAGTGAATGCTGACCAGAGAAAAACAGAGAGAGGCTATGCTGGAAAAGCAGCTTTGCTGTTTCTACAAAGCAGTCCCTTAGGCACAACGATCTAGGCAAACGGGTTGTTTGCAAACTGCAGATAACCTGGTGGGTAAGGAAATGGAGCATAGTGTTGCGGAAACAGCACAGGACAAAGATAACTCTCCTGAGCTTTACAAAACGCATGAGTCCAATGGTGACTTTGGAGCAGGTGAAGTTGACATGGAATTGGCTGAAACTAAAGCTCCAAAAACCTTTATTAGAGAAGAGAGGGTATTGCATATGCACAGGTTTACTTTACAGAGACCATTTAGGAATTAATACTTCGATAGAATGACTGCGCTGAGTGTTATCGAGCCAGCTATCTTGAACATGTACTGTACAATACTCAAATTTAAAATGCAGTTATTCTTAACGTGCAGTTTGGACTATGGTCATCGGACACAGATGTACACAGAGACCAAAGAGTCTATCCCATGACTCATTTCACAGTGTTGCTGGAGAGTCATGTGTCTGTGTTAAGGGTCATTTTGGTACGGCAGCTACCAAGTCACATGATACTGGGGAAGGATTTGCTGGTGTTGGATTTGTTGTAGGGAAAGAGAGGGGTGAAACTTTTGACATCAGCATAAGCTAAAGCTGCTGTGGAACCCACTAAAGCAGGGGTGGGGTTTGGGGGTGAAATACACTGGTTTTAGTTGCAGGAAGTGATATGTGGTGGAAGAAAAACAATGGGTCTCAGGTGGCAGGAAAGATGGTTAATTGTGCCACCTAGCTGTAGGTTTGTAGTGTTACACCTTGTACACGCAATTCCCTGGGCCAGTCACTTAAGCCAACGGAGGACCTGCCTATGGGCGGAGTCAAGGTTATTGTTTTTCAAAGTCTTGGCTTGACTTTTAATTAAGACCCGGGAGGCTCATGTGTAAGGTTCAGTAATCAGTACCCGCTTCCAGAGGATAGTCACAGGCATAGTGGCCCCCCTCGAGAGGAGCAGTTCATGGTATCAGTACATTATGGTGATCTGTAACTATGTACTACATTCCCTTGTGCCATTACCATTGCAGCATATGGTAAAGAATATTTGCTGAGTTTCCTTAAATGTCCTTGCCTAAACATCCTTAATCACCAGTGTTTCTGTTTGTGTAGTTCGCAAAAGCTCTTAAAAAATATTGTCTTTCTTGACAAAAAAAAAAAAACTGGCTTGTTGGATCCTTAGCATCTCAAGTAGCCCTGAAAGAATTATTAGATTTGAAAACAGCTGTTTGGAGTTTGGATGCAGTTGAAATTGCAGGAATTTTTAATTGCTACATTGAAAAATGAATTAATCTTCATGCCCCTAATAAATAACATCCTTTTTCAAGATGTTGTAAAACAGTGTGGACAGCAAGGGATGTCGCATCATCAATAGAACAATTAGATCGTTAGGGAAACTGAGGCTGGTGTATTCTGTTTGAGATCACGACCAGAGTAATCTCTGAAGCCCTGTAAAATTATACGAAGTAGCAGTGTCCAAAAACACGAGAAGGCCAAGACCTAAAAGAAGGCCTACAGGGTTCCCACCCATTTTCACTGACAAGATTTCAAATCTTTGCCATGACTTTTCAATGACTTTAATGGAATTTCCATGACCTTTCACTATCTACAAGTACACAAAATTGCGTAGTTTATTCCACAGGTTGGGCCTAATTATTAAATGACAATTAAACAACAACCTTTTCCATTCACGCCATGTCAGTTATTTTCATACCAACTTCAAACATTCAAAATACAGACACTGCAATTATATTGCTTTGTTTTAATAATCGGTGTGCCATCTCTCACCATCCTCTCATGCTGAACATGCTTCATCCCCTTGGCATGACCTGCGAGGGCTGCCTCTCCCATATTGGTAACATCAAAGCTCTTCTGACAAAGCTTGCATCTAGCAGGTGAAACACCTTTTTCAGCTTCGAGCCAAAGTCATCACCGATTATTACTGAGCCATTAAAGGATTAAAGGAACACAATGCTCGGCATTTCTCAAAAGGAGCACAGAGGAATCATGCTCAAACTGGCTAGCGAGACTGCCAAATGCAAGTGTACGTCACTTTTACTTGCCCTGGCAGAAAAAAGCAACAATAACTATAATAAAAATTATGTTTTATTTATTCATTTAAAAATGATTCATTATTTACAGCAGGCGTCTGAACTTCAATGAAACTAAGTAACGTTACTACGAACATCTGCTGGAATGTAACGCTTGTTTGCTAGGGATGTTTGTTAACCATAACGTAGCTAAATGTCTAATTTAAAAATCAGAACTTACCGATGGCATTGTAGGTCCACTCGACGTTGGCGTGGTCTGACCTCGCAGAGCTGCTTTAACACCAGCCGCTACTGCTTTTTCAGTTATTTCCGCCAAAATCACCACCACCCGTTGCTACACTCGCCATGTTTCTACATTCCCACTGTGCTTGATGTGAATGCCTGAGCTTTTCCATGGGAAAGAACATGCGTCACACAATGGAGGTTTGGTTAATTACCATATTCATTAGGTTCATTCCACATTTGCATATTAAATTTAACATCTACATTTAACATTTATATTTATATAACATTTACATTTATATTTAACACTTATATTTACTTATAAGTTATTTTATATTTTTCATTAATGAAAAATATTACCCTTGAAAAAGACTGACAGATTTGCATCAATTTGTAAATGTATGAAAAAGTGACAGTTGACAATGTTAAATGTGCAAAAACTGTGCAGGATAAATCAGTGTATACATTTTTACAAACGGCGCCCCATAAATGCATGGTTTGCTTGCTAGCATAGGTCGCTTTGAAGCCATATATCTTGCATAAGCAGTATGGTAGGGCTACCCTATCTTTACTCAGGCTACAACTAATCATTATTTTCAAAGCAATGGCACTACGAGACAAGTTAAATCCTAGGCTATAAATCGTATTTGTCAACATCAGTAAAACAATCGTTTGGGCAAACAGAACTTCCCCAGCAAAGTGAATTACAGTCAGTCACGTTATCAGACAAATCCAGAAAAGGCTTTGGCCTCTGATGTTTTTGATAGAATACACCCGCCTTGTAGAAATAGAACAATTTGATCACCATGATGTCTGACAACTAAAATTAGATTTCCTGTTCATTTACACTCCTGAACAAGTGGTGAATGATTTGGAGGGCGGAGCTCAGACTGAAGCTTCACGGAGAATGAAACGAGATCAGATAAAATGTGTTTTCTCCCCTCACTCTCTGTTACCACTGTTTAACAGGAGTAGGAAGCGATCGGATTTTGTGTCTCGCATTAATCCATTAAATATACAATAAGATATTATTTCCTATTTCTCCTACGCCCCTAGTATGACAAAATCAAATTTCATGACTTTTTCAAAACTTTCAATGAATTTACTGAATTCCATGACTTCTCCAGGCCTGGAAAATGTGAATTTAAAATTCTTGAAATCTACAGCATGCACTTAAAGCATTTCATAACAATGGAAGTGAGTGCCACTGGGTTCAACACCTGGTGATCTACCATGTAACTGCCCCAAAAGCACCCTATTCTGATTTCACTGACAATAAGGGTGGTAATTAGCAAGAGAACCAGGAAATCCAAGCAAAGCGTGGAATCACAAATACTCTTCTCTGAGCCTCAGGCTAAAGCATGTGAGGTGCTACTGATGATGATGTGACATTCGTCAGCAGTGACTAAAAAGATGTGTTATTGCATTAGAGGTCTTCAGAAGGGTGATGTGAAACCCAAAAACTTTACTCAAGCCCATGGTCGAATGAAGTTAGGGTCTAAATGATGGAAGTGAGACCAGAGAGAACTGAGCTCAATCCCCTCAGGAGAATAACAAGATATGAAGGCAAGGTGACCAACTAGATAATGGCAGTTCACAAGCAAATGGGGAACATGGGGGTTAACGGTAGGCAGTACCAGCTTCTCCCATATATAGAGGACCAATGGCAGGGGTGTGGGCAGGTACTGCAGACCTGCCCAGTGTTCATACCATACAACAGGGCACGGCAGAATCTTTGGACACGTTGCCTTTCTTTGAAAACAGATATTTCATTGTCCTCATTACATTTGGATCTTGGCAGACACAGAGGATAAGGACTGAGAGGGTAACTGTTATGCAGTGTGTGCCAACACCAGGTTCATTACAGCATTGCCTGCTTGTACAGCCAATTTAGTCACAGTGAGGAAACACCAACTGACAATCACTGGCACTCTAGACTTGCTAATTGGCTAAAATGTTCATCCACTAAGTGCTTATACCACCCTATAACCCCAAGTTCAAAATCTTAAACTATAAAGTCCTTCCTGAGGGATTAATGCGCTTTCTAAAAAGAAATAGAGCCAAACCAGGGTGGCTACTAGGGTGTGTGATGAAAATACGTTCGATGCGAATGTACTGTGAACATTAATCAGTGAACAGGGGTGGATAATTCGTAAAGACCCGAGCCAGACCCTGGAGCAGACCTAAGGATGAGCCCAGACGAAACAGAGCAGAGGTGCCTGGCTATCAGACAACAAGATTCACTGGGTGGAAGTTACAGCCTTCTGGGTAAATGGTAACCTGAGCAGGATGAACCAATAGACCCCAGATAAAAAAAAAAAAAAAAAAAAAAAACAGGTTCATCTGAAAGACACCGAACGTCTATGCTTTTTGCTGCAGGATACAGCAGGAAGGAAAGTGCTGAAAGACTGATTTAACAGGCTAATGTTACTCTGGCCAGGAGGACATTCTATGGAGTGTGGTAGTGTGGAACTCTACAGTGTTCTGATATGCTATGAATTCAGCAAAAATTAATGCTACAGGGAGATGTGATAACTGAATCACACTATGCCCGAATGTAGTATGTATAACTCAAGCTCAGACCTGGGAACAAAAAAGCAACAATGACAAGTGAAGGGAAGGCAACACAAATGTGGTGAGCAGTGAAATCCCAATTAATCTCACACTATTAATATTGGATATCCTTGCAATGGGGAGGATTTATTGAAGTAAGAAATGCATTAAGTAGGACAAGAAAATAGCATGGAATGTCAACAGAGTTTAAAATATCAGGTTTATGTGAACAGACGTGACAGTGAACAAAATTACCCTTTGCAGTTGCAACACAATAAAAATGCAATTCAATTTGCAGTAAACAAAAAAAAAATATATACTAAGGTAACTAATCTCCTGAGTAGGTTTATATTTTCATTAACTTGTCAAATTAAAGTTGTGAATCTGTCTACACTGTAGGTGACAGAGGTTGCGTGCTGAAAAGCACCACTGCGTCAGTTTAGGAAAATGAACTGAGATACAAAAGTAAACCTGCACACCGTTTTATATTATTTGGGACTACAAAAAATCCCAGTAAGACAGTTAATGTAAACAGTAATGAAGCACCCATGTACAGAGGGTGAAGTGCAAATTAGTGGTCGTGACCCTCATCAGTGCTAGTCTCTTATAATGTTACAGTCTTATAACTCTTATGGAGTTACTTCCTGAACACCTGGCTGGTGACCCACGGGAAGCTGAACATAACTAGATGCGCACATTTGCTCAGTAATGGTCTGCACTATTGGTGTGTGTATTTGCGTCAAGGTATGAATTACATGTAGCCATGTATCTTTTACTGCCAGCTTACATCTGTGAAGTCTACTCCCACATACTTTGTATGTGTCGGGTACAAATATAATTATTAAACAAGACAAAAAACCTGGAAAAAAAACCTTTTGATTTACAAATTGATGCGGATATTGGAGTCCTTTCAAGTTGTGCTTCTTTTGACCAGTGATTTGCCAATGTTCCAGATACTCTACTGCTCACATTAAGAAATATATTTTTTCTAGCATCCACCTCATTAGGATTGAATCAGACTGAATCAGAGAAACTATCCTGCAAGGTAAGGTTTGAAATTGGTTAGTTCCACATGTTTCATGAACCAATGTGACTTTTTTGTACGCGCTTTTCCCAAGTGCAAAACATGATAATTTCTTTGAACATATTGACGAATGAGGCCCACTGAGTTTTTTTGTGTATCTTAACTGCACTTTGCCCCTCTACTTACTAAAAAATGTTGTGACATATGATTGCCGCTGCGGCCCATGACTTATTTGACCTTTTTTGTGCGCAAGAGCTGGGCAGAGGAAATAGACTTATGTGTGTGTAAGCATTATTTTCCATTGTCTTGGAAATTCAAACCCTCAAATCTCAAACCCTGCTTCCAAGCAAAACGCCTTCATTTTGGCAAACTGCACCCTGAATGCACATCTCCCCCATGGGAACTTCGGCAGGCCACATCTGAATTCACTTAGTAAGTGGAGGTTATGTGCACTTATCTCAAATCTGAACCAGCCCCTTACTCAAGTTGTTGTCTGCTGGCCTATTTGAAATTGCATTGCTTACAGTGCCCTCTAGTGACCAAATCCATTAAATCCACTTGATTCTGACAATAAAACTTGATGTCTGTGTTCACATTCATTTTGCAGGCATGTTACATTTTGGTGAAAATAAAATGTGTAATAAAAATAGGGGCGGGTCAATTAAATATGACAGTAAACGAAAAAAGTTCTCATTTCCGAACAACATAGTCATCTTTAAATGATAAAACAATCATTTCTGCCTGGAAACAATTCATCTGATAGCACAGAAAAAAAACACTGTAAAAATATATTCATAAATGAAACAACATATGTCATAAAATAAAATTCTGTCTGAACTGCGGTGGTTTACAATTCATTGAATTGCAAATGACCATACCATTCAGCAATTATTACCAGTACACTAAAAACAACAGATAAGGGAATATTGAGATTACAGTCAAACATTGAAGACTTTCTGAAATTCACTCTTGAATATATTTTTAAGTTCAGCAACCATTCTTCCAAATTCATTGTCCTGAGGAAGACGAACAGAGGAAAATTCAATATTAAAATAGAATTTACTAAAATTGAAATATATACAACATCAAAACCACACACCAATCGATTATAACGACCTGCTTTTCAATACTGTAGTTATGGACTGACAACAGAAGCCATGGAACTAAACAGTTTTCAGTGCTTTTCCTTCTTAGTAGTTACAGGCTGTCTCACCTTGTTCACCGTGACACAGTTGTCAAAGACGAGGTTGATGTCAGAGACAAACTGACCCACGACAGAGTACTGCTTGCCCTGCAGTTTCTCAGTGACAGTTTCCAGTCCTTTCTCAACGACTACCCTCCTGTTCATCACCTGCCAAGAACAGACACAACAGATGGCCACAGAGACTGAAAAACTGAGTACGACACGTACACACTCACACATACACAGAGGTGACACAAAGAAGTGGGTGGGCACTATGGTTAAGTGGCTACAGCTGTGGACTTTCAGCCCTAATGTTCATACTTCAGGTACAGCTCTGCTGTTATAACATGGGACAAGATACAATAAAGTGTGACACAAATTCAAAGGTGTGGAGGGACAGCATACAGACATGGGCAGATTCAGATGTACGAACACCTACTATAAAATGCAGATAGATAGATCAGGGGGTGAGCAGACAGACATGAATTACAGATAAACCTCCAAACTCACAGTGTGGCAGTGTCCGGATGAGAAAACTCTCTTGTACAGACACAATAGGAGACACTGGCAATGCTGTCAACAGGGATATGGACATAAGATTGTAATAAACACTCCTGACACATACAGTGGCAACAGCATACTTTCAGATTAACAGAATGAAAAAAATATTTCTTTTTGTTAAGATGACTCATGTTTTCATTTATTCATTTGGCAGACGATCTTTTCTGAAGTGATTTAAAAAGCAAAGTTACGGATGTCCGTAAAATAAGGCCACAGGAACAACAGTACATACAGACATCAGGCCACATTAGAACGAGTGTTAACAGGTCACACAGCGCTACGCTGAAAGTACACGCTAAGAACTACAATAATGAAAACATCAACAACTAGTGTCAGTGTGTAAATCAGTGCAATAATACACAGATATGTCCCTGGCAACACAAAGTGACAGATTACAGCAGCAACATTAAAAGTTGATGGTTATTCCACGCGGGCTCACCAGCATGTAGTCGGAGATGCGACGGCCCTGGGCCTCTGTGAGAGATATGAGACCAGAGTAGCTGCATCGTTGGCTCTCCTTTAGCACACAGTACGTACAAATCCACTTCTCTGTGTTACTGAGAGACAGAGAGAGAGAGAGGGGCAGTGAGAGAGGCACCTCTTAGCCATTCTGTCTGACACTCACATTGGCTGGCTATGACTCAGCCTTTCAGGCAGTTTCTATGACTCAGTCTTTCTTAACTAGGTTGTCTATATTGGTCTATATCTATATGTTCAATTTAGAGTCAAATTTAAGGCAGTGCAAATCCTTGCTGTAATATACAGAAATTGAGCATAATGTTGTTTGTGGCCTAAATTTCAGCCCATCACAACCACTACTGGCTTTTTGCTTGGACTGAATCAGCTCCCCACACACACACACACAGAGGTCATACTATGCCCACCCAAGGATGCTGTCCTCCAAAACAGGCAGGTGGCAGTTAGCATGGAAGGCACGAGGACACTGGTCACAGCACACCAGTTCACCCTGAACACCACATATGAAGCACCAGTCATCATTTACTTGATCTTCCTGTGCATTCAGTAGACGGATGAAGTCATGGATAAGAAACCACACAAGAGAAAGGTTTGGTAAGCATTTGGTTTGGTGTGAGATTTTCAGTGTGTATTCTTTGGAAATGCATAAAAAATTACTTCTGCTAAATATTTTGTAGCAAAAAAAATCATTTGAACTGTGACTAAGCTATAGGTATATAGCACAAAAATAAATATTGATAGCTATCTGTTTATTGGGATAGTTTGCTGACAGTTGTGCCCACATGATCACTCTTATAATGTGGGCTATCACCACAATAATGGAAATATCATTGCATTACTGTACATAATAATACATTTAAAAACAATTTCTTTATTACTTCTACTTGACAAAGGATATGTTTTTTCAGATATTAGCCACAGTTACCAACAGAATATAACAGATCTTTCAATACGCTGTCTTTAACATGGCGTTGTCGGGGTGTTGTGATGTCAGCCATGTGAGAGTGTCCTACCAGGTCCTGGCCAATGCAGAGGTCACACTCACAAAGCAGAGAGTGGCGATGCAAGAACCCCTCCTGCAGGAGACACACACAGAGATATAATCACTGACACTGATTACAGTTACATCTTGCTTTACTTTTCTCTGCTTAGAAGTTGAATTTTGTATGTTTATAACCACATTCCTACTGCCATATATTTCCCCCACCCTCTTCCTCTCTCTTTCACTCCCATTCTCTCTTCATTCTCCTCCCCTTCCCTTCCTCCTCCTCTACCTTAATGAGGAAGCTGAGAGGTTTTCCCTGGCACAAGATGCTTTTCTTCCAAGAGCCAGAGGTGACGCTGGGGTCCTCCTTCATAAAGTCCATGGGGGTCAGCCACTTGTCCTCTGTCCGAATGCATCGGTTGGGGGTGTCTGGAGCAATGCGCAACAGACACGCAAAAATGGTCAATCCACACTCGCACTTCTGAAAAAGTCTAAATTAAACCTCTAAAAAATATGAATGTGAAGTTGGTGTGGACAAACTGAAAGATCTAGTTCAGAATCATATCTAACTGCCTCAAATCTAACAAACCGCTTAAAGGAATGATACAGTAATGAAAACATTTCTGGTTTCAACATTACTGTCAGTGCTCCGCCTCCTTAGCTGTTGTGTTTTTGTTTTCCTTGTCCATGTGCTTTTGTTTTCCTTGTGTTCCAGCCCCGCCCCGCTCCCAGCCTGGTCCCCGCCCACCTGATTTCCTCATTACCTTCACCTGCCTGCCCACCTGCATCCCATCTCCTCGTCACCCCAGCCCTATATATTCCCCGTTTGTTTCATGTTTCGTTGCTAGTTCGTTACAGCGTCTCTTTCCTGTTTCGTCTATGCCTGACTCCACGATCGCCTTCCCCGGAATTGCCCTCGGACTGCCTGCCTGGTTTAGACCCTGGCTGTTATCATTTTCGCTACTCTGTCATCTTCCTCAAATAAAGTCGCACGGAACCTGAATTTGCGTGGTCCGCTCCTGAGTCCTTGCCTCAGCCGTGACAATTACTGTATTAGCCTCAAACAGGTAGTGGCCAAAGGGTGGAAACAATTGGGGATGAGGGAGACACATGAGGGACACAAAGTGTATTGAAAGCAGACACTTCCACACAGCTGTGGTTCCTAAGTTAATTAGGCAATTAACACCCCACATGCAATCACCCAGTGGCTTGATGAGCATGGCAACGATATTATTCATATGCCATACAGCTGTCATTCACCAGATCTGAACCCAATCGAACATTTATGGGAGATTCTGGAACAATATCTAAGACATCATTTTCCACCTCTGTCAAAAAGGCATGAGTTGATTGGCTTTCTCCTGGAAGAATGGTGCCACATCCCTCCTGTAGAATTCCAGGTGCTGGTAGATTCTATGTCAAAATGCATACAAGCTGTTCTGGAGGCATATGGTGACCCCAACACCCTGATAAATGATTTCAAATAGGTTTTTCCACCTTTTGGCCACTGACTGTATCTTCTGGTGTGCACCTGTCCCCTTTCCCTTTACACACATATACACACACCAACCTACACTCAACTAACACAGGCAGGCATGCTCACACACACTATCACCAAGCCTTACACACTCACAAACATATGCACACACATGCACATACACAGTATCACCAACCCTTATAAATACACACACACACACACACACAGACCAACACTTACTGTACACATGTACACACATAAATATTTTACACGGCAATACATCCCACTGACCGTCAACAAATCGATTTTTGTGCAGAGTCCCCCTCATTGACCCACAGGTCACTGGGAAGGAGCTGCCTCCAAATGTCGACGTATCTACACCATTTCGGCTTCCACCCACATGTTCAGCATCCTCTTCCTCTGGGTAACGGAAAATAACAGAAATTTCCCTGGTATACCTTGCAAGTAGTAGGTGCATTTACAGAGTTTCCGTAATTTACTGAGTCATCTTTAATGCAGCTTATTAAATGTAAAATAATGTTGTGAACTGGTACATAGATCAATTGATTTTAAGGTCTACCATGTTGCTCAGAAATAATATCTGAATCACAGTATTGAAATATATTTGACAACATATTTATTGCTAACTATTTGAAATCTTTGACATGGACTCCAGCAAACCACGGCCTGTGACAAGTCAAACCCACTGTGGTATAGGTACCTTAAGTAGAGTGATAGGAATAACTGGTTGAGTGGTGGATTTAGTATTGGAGACAGAATGAAAGATCATTGACATATGGAAAAAATTATGCAAAACAGGAGGTTAGCTGACACCTTATATCTTTTTCTGGGAAATTTGGTTTATGAAGACAGTGTAGATTTTTTACTAAATGGAGTAATACTAAGTCAGAGCAAACAAAATTTTTAAATTAAAGAGCTTTCATTTCCTCACACAAACCAGAAACACCCATTTCAGTTCATGGATGTACTCTTCAGAAAATGATAATGTTACATTAAAATGCTCAGAGGCAGTACTGACCTGTGGTGGGTAGATTGGAGGCAAAAGACACTCTGCGGGTGGGAGGCTGTGAAGGTCTGCGCAGAAGAGCGGGAGAGAAAATGAGCAACAAAGTCATAATGCAGGACATTTTATACTCCAAGAAATTTCCCCATTCCCTCCTCAATGACATCATATGGAATCAGGCACTGACTGATCAGCACACCACTGACACACTTAAACTACTGTCAATTCATCAATAATCCAAAAGAACTTCAGCTTCATTTGCCCATAACCTAAAGAAATTAATAAATTTATTTCGTCCTTTTTGGGGAAAGAAATAGTTTGAGTCCATGTTAAGCTTTTAAGATTTATAGGAAAGCAAGATCCAAACCCCACCCCAATTTACAACAGGGTTGCCAGGATCTCTTTGCATTGTAAAGGGTGGGGAGTACCTTTAAATGCTACTTATTTGGAAAGTGCTTGGCCCATCTGCATAATGAGATCCAAATCTCATGAGAGAGTAGCTGAGGAGCCCTGATGTTGGCTGTACCACAAGATAAAATCAACCCTTCACTCTCCATGTAGTTTTTCACATCCATGTCTGCCCCTACCTTCATTTCGACATTGGCCACTGCCTCTGCAAAACTCCATTTGATTTCAATTTTCAAAAATGAATAAAGATTCAAAACAAAATCTGAGGGGGTAAGACACTAGTAGGCCCCACTCCAGAAATGGAAAAATGACATTTTTGGAAAATCATGCAGAAGATTTTGCCTTCAACCCTCATTTTTGTTGCCATGAACTCTGTTTTTCTAACAAATGTGGGATTTCTTCCCAACCTGGCAACAGAGACTACAATGTGGGAAAAGGTGCAGCCAGTCTCTCCATAGCACCAAAGGTTCTGCTGAGCACCCACTTAAATACAGGGAAATACTCCCCCCGCAGACACGACATGTGCATTGATTTTGAATGGAAAATAAATTAAAACCATACATTAAGAAATGAGTAATTTGTGATAATGTTAACACGATTGAGAATGAGAATTAATATTGAGTGGGAGCCACAGAGCCGTGTCAGAGAGCCAAGAGAGAAATGTGGTAGAGTTTTTCTAGAGCTGGAGGGTGACATTAAGCTGAACAGAAAAGCCATGCATTTTTTCTCAGGTAAGAGTGACAGTAGTAATCCAGAGATGATAGAGTCAGACATGGATATTGAGTTGGAGAGTGAGGACTGACTGTTTTCTGTGGTAGAGTCAAGATAGAGAAACAAGACTAAGAATGTCCTAAAAGGGACGCTGTACTAGTAGCCATTTTTACTATCTCCCCTTGATTCTGACCCCACTGTAAAAGTCTCTCTCTCATCCCATTTTACAGGAACTTTATGGTGAGAATATAGGGATGAGTCAATACAGTACTATAGTCCAATTTTTTACTTGCTGACAGTGGTTACAAAATACGAAACATCTTGGCCAGGGACCTATGCACTTACAAATACGGACAAAAAATATTTTTAAAAATATTTCAGACTAAAAATATACCATAAACCAAATTTTGTCTCAACAGCAGTAAGCTTGACTATTAATTCATATAATATCAATACAACAAGAACTAGAGAGATGGAAATTTGCATTGATGAGGTTACTGTTGGACATTGAAGACTCTCTGAAATTCCTTCTGGAATAAAATTTGGAGCTCAGCACTCATTCTCTCAAATCCCTTGTCCTAAAGGAGAAGAAGAAGAATATTGACTTATAAAACATTATATTTAATTTAATATGCAATTAAAAGTGAAATATGATATACATTATCAAAAACAAAAAAAAATCAATCACAACAAACTTTTCTTTGATACTGTGCTTGCATGACCAGTGTTTTTCTTTCTCAGCTGTTACAGACTGTCTTACCTTGTTGAATGTGGTGTCGTTGTCGAAGATGAGGTTGATGTCAGAGACAAACTGACCCACAACAGAGTACTGCTTCCCCTTCAACTTCTCAGCAACCTGGTCCAGCTGCTTCTCCATGAAGTCTGTCTTGTTTGTCACCTGCCAAGAACAGACACAATAGATGCCCAGAGGGACTGGAAAACTGAGAAATACAGTCACACATATACAGTGGTAGACAAGAAGAACTGGGTGACAGTAGGGTGTACTGGCTACATTTCCAGACCTTCTAACATACATATTTCAGGTAGGCCTCTGCTGTTGTAACACGGGACAAGATACAATAAGGAGACACACAAATTTAAAGGTGTGGAGGGACACATCCAGAGATACACACATCATGCAGACATGGGCAGATTCAGATGTACAAACACCTACGATGAAATACAGATAGATAGAGTAAGGGGTGTGACCAGACAGACATGCATCACCGACAAACATACAAACTCACAGTGTGGCAGCGTCTGGATGAGAAAACTCCCTGCTTGTCTGCCTTGTACAGACACAGTAGGAGATACAGGCAATGCTGTCAACAGTGATAAGGACACAACGTTTCGTTACACACTCGTTATAGTAAATTTATATTTATTTTTCCAGCAAAAGCTGTTGTCTGAAATTACTAACAAAGCAAATGTGTATTATTATTGTAGCATTTAGTCTGTACTGAAACATCCTAAGGGCACCAATAATAAAAGCATCAGCAACAACTAGTGTCAGTGTATAAATCGGTGCATTAATACAGACATATGTCCCTGGCAACACAAAGTGACAGATTACAGCAGCAACATTAAAAGTTGATGGTTATTCCACGCGGGCTCACCAGCATGTAGTCAGATATGCAACGGCCCTGGGCCTCTGTGGGAGATATGAGACCAGAGTAGCTGTATCGCTGGCTCTCCTTTAGCACACAGTACGTACAAATCCACTTCTCTGTGTTACTGAGAGACAGAGAGAGAGGGAGAGTGAGAGAGGCGCCTCTTAGCCATTCTGACTGACTCTTAGTTTAGCTGGTCCAACAGTTTGAATGTTTTATTGAATTATTGAATAATCTGGATAGTCATCACTTTTTGATTCAATCAGGTTTTTATTCAGGTTACTGAGGGGCAAGGATTTGACAGAATATCTGCTATTGTCTACTATGATGAAGGGACGGGATATCTTTATAAAGTAAAGGTGTGAAGCTACTTTGAAAAAAGTAAATCACAACAGTCATATGCACTGTAGGTTGTGCAAGGTTTAGTTATCGCACCACATATCAATGACCGCACTGTGTAAACATTTCAAAGGAAAACATCCTACTATAGCAACCAAATCACAGGCTTCAGACAGACCTCAGCAATTTCCCATAACACACTTAGTGGTGAGGCCTCACTGTTGTGGTGGAATTTGTGCTGAGCAGATGACAGCCCTCATGACAAATATGGTGGCAACGGATATGCTCTGCACTGCAAACAGTCTGCAGAGCCAGAGTACACCACCTCAACACAAATAAGAATAACCATTTCAGAGGCTGTATTGCTGATACTGCAGCCTCTGTCTACCAAGGACCAATAGGATGGCTTTGAGTAGAGGTGCCTATCCTGAGGAGAGTACGGAATCATATGTCACCATCACCTCTCACTTCATGAAAACCTTGGAGCTGAAGTGTGGTTTTGGTTTATGTATCTGGGATGGATTAAAGTTTGCATCAAAGTTAAAGGCTGCAAAAAACATAGATTTAAGGCAGCATGACTTTTTGCCATAACATACCAAATCTCTGTGCAGTGTTTTTTGTATCCTGAAATTTAGTTCATTGCTACTGGTTTTGCGCTTGGACTGAATCAGCCCCTCTGCCTCCCCCCCCCACCACACACACACACACACACACAGGTCATACTGTGCCCACCATAGGATGCTGTCGTCCAAAGCTGGCAGGTGGCAGTTAGCATGGAAGGTACGAGGACACTGGTCACAGCACACCAGCTCACCCTGAACACCACATATGAAGCACCAGTCATCGTTTACTTGATCTTCCTGTGCATTCAGTAGACGGATGAAGTCACGGATAAGAAACCACACAAGAGAAAGGTTTGGTAAGCATTTGGTGAACATTAGCATGTGTTTTTGACAATACATACCATACATTTTCTGCTAAAGTTAAAGTGTTAATAAGCCATATACAGAAAATATGGATATATAACACAAATATATATTCACTTTAATTGTCTGGTCCATCACTATGGTGAGGGAAATATTATTAATGTATCCATTAATAATAACCATAAAAAGTGTTTCTATGTGTCATAATAATTATGTTTTAATGCTTTCACTTGAGTAGACATTTGTTCTGCCAAATATTACCCACAGTTAGCAGCAGAACATAGCAACAGAATATAACAGATCTTTCAATAAGTCAATACGCTGTCTTTAACATGGCGTTGTCGGGGTGTTGTGATGGCAGCCATGTGTGAGTGTCCTACCAGGTCCTGGCCAATGCAGAGGTCACACTCACAAAGCAGAGAGTGGCGATGCAAGAACCCCTCCTGCAGGAGACACACACAGAGATATAATCACTGACACTGATTACAGTTACACCCTGCTTTACTTTTCTCTGTTTTAGCTTTGTATGAAGACACCACATTCCTTTTTCCATCTGCTCCCCCCCCCACTCTCTTTTACTACATTCTTTCCTCCTCTTCTTCCTCTACCTTAATGAGGAAGCTGAGAGATTTTCCTTTGTACAAGATGCTTTTCTTCCAAGAGCCAGATATGACGTTGGGGTCCTCCTTCATAAAGTCCGTGGGGGTCAGCCACTTGTCCTCTGTCCGAATGCATCGGCCCAGGGTGTCTGGAGCAATGCGCATACAGACACGCAAAAATGGTCAATCCACACTCGCACTTCTGAAAACGGTCCCTAACTCCAAATGGGTTGATGGCACAGTATCAGATGAATTAGATGCCTCACATGAACTCAATAACACACACTCTCTCACAGTCCCATCAAATACACACACAGACACACTGACCTTTGACAAATCTATCCTTGTGTAGAGTTCCTTTCACTGACCCACAGGTCACTTCCAAGCAGCTACCTCCAAATGCTGACATATCAGCATCATTACGACTTTCATCCCCCTGATCAACATGTTCATTTTCAATGTCATCTTCCTCCTCATCTTCTTCTTCTTCATCAGAATCTGTGTCTAGCGATTAAAGATTGAAGATGAATAATCATGCCTCACAACTTTGAAATCATGAACTGAAGCTTTTAAATTGCACCCTCTCGGTTAACACTATGCCAACAGATGCATTTAAACTGTTATTTACTGCACGGACAGGCTTCTTCAAAGGAGCAGATACTGGAAGAGAGACATACTGGAAATGTACCGAGCAAGTATCTACTTTAAACTTATTACTATCCTAAAATATTTCATTGATTACATATATATATATATATATATATATATGTATATACTTCATTATGACATTGTCATAGTTTCTCTGCTTTGCAGTGATCATTTGCTTTAGTTATGTATTATTTATTTTGTATATCGTGTCATTGTTTTGTTTGTTTTCTGTGATGTGATGATCCCCCCCAAGCTAGTGTACTCATATGAAAATATGGAAAATTTGAATAAAAAGATGTTAAAAAAATACATACATATATATATAAATTAAATGCAAGTTTTTAAATGTTTGTTTTATTTGTGGCCAGTACCATGACCAACCATGACAATTAAACTCAAAATGAACATACATGACACTATGAAAGAGGCTTCATTCTCTGAGAGAAAAGAATGAATGTCTCAGTCGAGGGCTTCTGCGCTGCTGAAAAGTATAATATATTGAGCCACTCTAAGTTATTGGTACTTATTAGCACTGACCTGTGATGGAGCGTCTTGAAGGAAATGGTCTCGTTTTCTGAAATGCAAACACAAGCACAACAGAACATCAGTCGGCGTGTCAACTTATCACTGTCACCTTCCGGGGTGTGTTTCTGACTGCAGATCCCAAAGCACATGTAGGGCCAGTGAAAGGTCAGTTCCCAATGGAAGAGGAGGCAGTGTGTGCATGTATCATCAACACAAATTTACTTTACCAGACTAACAATAATGATAATAATTATTATGACAATCGTAATCTTCTCAATCATAACAAATTATCATATCCCCACAATACCTCATTGTGAATCACATCCTCATCTTAAATCCTAAAGTAATCCACTGCAAGGTGCTCTGTGGGCTCAAAATATGTCGGGCTTCAACAAGCTTCAACATGTCCATTTTTTACTACTTGCCATTACTGAATGTATAAATCTGCACAAAGGGTATTTCTATG
This sequence comes from Megalops cyprinoides, assembly GCF_013368585.1. Taxonomy (NCBI): domain Eukaryota; kingdom Metazoa; phylum Chordata; class Actinopteri; order Elopiformes; family Megalopidae; genus Megalops; species Megalops cyprinoides. The sequence goes on along the minus strand of NC_050583.1, from coordinate 13,765,254 downwards.
CTCTCCTCCCCCCCGCAAGCCTTTTTGGAACCAGTAATGATTTACTAAGCTTATCTCACCATGACAACCACAACACTCGTGTAGGAGCGCTGAAACCAGACAAAAGCAAGCCTCCAATACACGTGCATGTAACCGAAAGCTACTTCTCACACCACACATCCTACAGAACACCACAGTGAAGTGGGTCCTAAATGAAGGATAGGTGCTCTTCCACTGATATCATCGAAGCAGTGCGTAGGCGCACAACAAGTTAAAGAGAGCCGAGAGTGGCGCGACAAGGGGACCATGGCCAACCCATCCACCCCTATCCCCAGCAGAACAAAGCCAATCGGCTGTGCATTTGTGGGCTCCCGTGCATTGTTAGCAGATGACACTGCTAGTTTTGAGTCCTCACTGCAAGGCTCAGCCAGCACCTCAAAACAAGCCACTCCAGAGCCCACCCGTGACTGCAGAAAGCACATCCATGGCAGCTCATTGGTGCCTGAAGGCAGGGCACTGCTCCAAAAGCTATTTTCAGCTGTGGCAGGGAAGTCTATAACATGTCTAGGCATCTGGGATCGGTGAAGTCAGGATTCAAGGCCATGAATGATTTCAGGATGAGTCATAAATGCTTACCTCTGTGAGGGACTAGTGCCGAGTGACATCTTAACCATAATCTAATAACTTTTTAGTCCCCCGTCAACAAACTAATTCAAATGGAAGTTTCTCTTATTACCATCAGACACTAGGGGATGTATGGAAGGAAAACATACTATACTAGACACTGGATAAACATCTCCTTATGGACTGCCATTTTGTTACATACTACCGATAAAGTGAAAAGAACACATACACACACACAAACTATGGAATGGCATATTTTAGCATTTCAATAACATTTATTTTAAGCTAACTAACATGTATGTATTAAAGTATTATTTAGAAGACAATCGTTTCAGATTATCATTTATATCGGCTGGCCGACGCCATTCTTCCAGGCTTTTTATTTAAGCTAGCATTTAACATACTGTATGTCTCACACAATAATCACAATGCAAAATTGTTCACAAAATGTTCAGACCTTGAGCTAGACCTTTCCCATAAGAACAAACATATGCATATGCATTTACATTGTCCCAAATCTCTAAGATCATTTACACATTTATTGTCACATTTGAGAACAGTACAGGAGTCTAACTCTTAGGCTTAGTCACCCAATAGACACCACTTAATCACCCAGTGGATGCCAACAAGCATGAAGGTATATTACAGTTTGGTACCTGAGACACTTGACTTTGCTGGGTAATGAATAACATCTGACAGATGTGATAAAGATGTTATAACTGTATTCCACAAAGACCTGTAGTGTTAGATCAACCCCAATAGGGATCAGGAGCTCAAAGTGTCTAGTGCCTTTTGGCTCATACACTTCTGAGATCCTCAAGAACCTGCTCAACTAACCCCTACAAACAATCTGGGCTTATATTGCGACAAGTCTGGTAAGCTTCCAGCAAGGTGACTCCAGGTGTCTCCACCCCTAGCCTGACCTTGGAAAACATTCCCATACAGATTACAGATTGTAATTACAGAGGTTATACAAATAACATGGGCATTTATTCAGGGCAAGTGAACATGTGGTGGTGGAATGAACTCCCCACAGGGATAAGGACGGTGGAATCACTGGCAATCTTCTGACGCAGACTGAAGAGCCACCTCTTCAGACTGCATCTCGGTTCCACCTCAGTCCCCACCCCCTCACATCTACTACTTGTAGTTCTTGACATTTATTTTATGTGTAGTATTGTCATGTGTTTTGGATTATGTGATCTAGTGACTGATGTATGGTAGTATACTTGGCTTCCCTTGCCTAGTCAGGTTGTACAAATTAACTTGTGGTAGGGCTTATGTTCACACTTGCTGGTCTGGGAGTGTTATTAGCCAGGTATGACACTGTTGCTCATTTAACTTGAATGGATACATTTATGTTCTATTGTGCTGAAAGTCCCTCAGCTCCACAGCACTTGAGGTCAGGTTAAGACCGGTGCGCATTTTTCCATAACAAATGCTTACATCAGATTAATCAACGTGTTATCGAGTCTATTCATTGTTTGGCATTTGTCAACTTCTAGCATAATTAAGTTGTTTCTTAATAAAGATACAGCACAAAAATTTATGCAACCTCAGCCCAGACCCAGCTTCGTCTGAGCACCATAGACATGGTTCATGGTTCAAAGTCTATACACCCTAGGCCAGCGGTTCTCAACCGGTGTGCCGCGGCACAAGTGAAGTGTGCCGCGGCACAAGTGAAGTGTGCCGTGGAATTTTGAGGAACCCGATGCATTTTTTTATAGGTGTGTGTGTGCGCACTTATACTCTTTGAAAAGACTGATTGTCAGGGCTCAGGCATGGACTCAGACGTGGACCATGAGTGCTCAGATTCCAGGAGTTTATTTACAGGGTAGTCAAACAAGCAGGCAGTCGAAATCAGGCAGAACGGCAGGCAAAGGCGGTGTCGAGGAGCAGGCAAGGCAAAACCAGAAAATACAAACAAGAAAACACAGGCGGGAACGAGACAGGCAGAAACACTGTAACGATCTGGCAAACGAGACAGACAAGCAGGGCTGATATAGGGCTGGGCTGACGAGGTGATGGGAAGCAGGTGTGCAGGCAAGCAGGTGGAGATGATCAGGTGGGTGGGAACACAAGGAACATGGACAGGGAAAAACAAAAACAGCACAGCTAGGGGGCGGGAGCACGAACACTAATGTGTTATATTGTGCTATTAACCTTCTCGCACGTAACTTATTTTTATGCTATTTAGCGCACGTGTTACATTACATGGTTTATGTTTTCATTAGCGTTATTAAGCTTCTCGTCGTTTTCAGTTAGCATTTGCTATATTTTTTAACGCTAAATCGCTGTTTCCTCAAAGCTAATATTAGCTAGAATTTTTCTAATCTCGTGTTCTAATCGCACCGGTTTTAGCATCTGCGCTAAATGGCAAATCACACCGGTGTGACCATACGTGCAAAAGGGTTAATGAAGTAATGTTTTGTTTTATTTTATTTATTTTATTTTAGCATGTTGCTGTTCATGATGCGCACTATGTTGGACAAGTTCTTGCTCCGATGCACTTCAATGCATTTTTAATAAATTATACGACTGCCTGTCTGATTTACCAAATTTGTTTGATAATTATTTGACAGTCTGCTGTCTTACAATATGGGTCAAATATCGCTAATGACATTATAGCCTATTATAATGTGTGTGACATTCTTCATAATCGATAACCAACTTTAAGTTCTGGTTTGACCTTTGATGTGCCTTAGCCCCAAAAAGGTCGAAAACCTCTGATATTGAAAATAACTCTGCACAGAGTGGACTATTACAATACACAATGACTAGCTTAATATTACTGTGCATTAAATTAAATTGCATTGATACTCACGCCACATTGTCATTGTGTTTGTATGTGTATGTGGTGTGCCTTGATGTTCTGGTTTGACCTTTGATGTGCCTTAGCCCTAGAAAGGTTGAAAAACTCTGCCCTAGGCTATGCCACAGAGAGATACTTAGGTTCAAGGATATGTCTTGACACATATCTTAAAATCAGTTGGAAGGAGTATGGCTGAGACACTAAATTAAGCTCCAAACAAAACTTTTTTCTATTGTGATATTGCAGTCCTGCTGGAACTTGGGCAAACAACTTTTAGCTATCTGGCATAAAGATTGGTCTGCCCTATGTCAATAACCTTTAAGGACTGAGCAATAAGGCTCAAATCATTTCACTTTTTCTTTTTTGCTTTAGAGATACTGCTATCCAGAGCGACTTATGAAGCATATAATTTTTACGTGTTATCCAATTATACACTTGTATATTTACTGAGGCAATTTCAGTTGACAACCTTGGGATATAAAAGCAGCGGCAAAGCTCTAATCAGGAACTGGGAAAGCTCTGGGGTTCGCATTGGGTTTGACCTTTGACTCCTTAACCATTGCAAACACAGCCACACCTGGCTCACCCAGCCGATGTGATCATGTCAACATATCATATTTTAAAATTTAACAACTTGTGTTACATGTTTTCAATGACAGATCCATCCATATACATACAGTACATATACTGCTGTAAACATTTCTCATTTAAGAACAAAAATGTCCTCAATGTAACTATTTTACAAATGTCTTACAAATATGCTGTTACATGTAGCATATCCACCTCTACAAATGCCTTCACTGATATTCATTTTTGCTAGTGTAACACACCAGGGGAATAAACCTATGCAGGATGGAGCAGAATAGGGTCAAAATGGCAAGGCAAAGTGGACAAATTTATCTGAACCTGAATGAGAAACTGTCCTTTACACTGACTGACTGCTCATGTTGTTGTTTGACCGGGTAGCACAGCTGTTCGCTTAAGCTGGGTTAGTCTGTTGACAACAGAAAAATAAACATGTATTTTTAACATCTGAAACACAAGCACATGCACTGGTGTGGTTTGTATTACTTTGTAATTGCACTGAGATTCCACCTCTGGGCTGGTATTTATAATGCACAATGTTACAAGCATGTTATAACATTAGCATGACAATGCAGGTTCTGCTGGTCGCTGTGCTGCTAAAAAGCAGAGAGCCAGCATATTAATGAGAGAGAGGATGTATTACCTTATTCACCGCACATCCCCTGCGCATTTTGTTTGTGCATTTCAATTCACCATTCTGATTAAACAGTAGGAGAAAGAGAGATATCACTGTTAGCACAGTTGTGTTACATGTTTTGAATGACAAATGTATCCATACACATACATATACTGCTGTAAACATTTCCCACTACTTCAAGATGATGGATTGTTTACAAAAAACAAGTTTATTTCAAAGAATACATATATATTCATTTACTGATATATATGTAAATGTAAATGAATACAATGAACTTTCCCCTGGCTTATTTAAGGCTCCCCAGTCTCTCAACGGGGGAGAAGTACTGTTGAGTGAAAAATATGGAGGGAGTGATTACTATTTGGACGGAGCTGAAACTGTTTACCAAATCTGTACAACAAACTGCATTGGTGTCTGATCCTGGATTGTGTTTGACTCCGTTTTTGCCTGCTAACTTGGACTTGTTTGCCGCACTAGGAACCAGCTTAGTTTACCAGTGATAGAGATGGATTGAGGGAGGGCAGGTAGGGTCCAAATGGAGCTAGGATTGTTTTTTACTTTCTTGTCATTTTATTACACAACCCCATGATATTATGTCCAGTAAAATGTGTTTCATTTAAAGCTCAATTTCACAAAATTATTTTAAGAGAAACACTCCATGACAACAATTGCTCACCATGGTCATACCTACTGATATCACAGGTAAATGGGATCAGACACAATACCTGAACATGTTGAGTGAGTTCAGAGTAGTATGTCTGTAACCCCCTCTCCTCCTCCCTCACCTTAATCAGTTGTGCCAAAGGGATGCCATTGCAGCGAATGCTCTGCTTCCAATTCTTCCACTTCTCCTTTCCCCCTAATTGCTCAAAACCAGAGGGGCTGTACCAGCGGTCTTTTACCTTTATGCATACCCGGCCTAGGACACAGAGGTAGACTGATGTACAAGACACTCAAACAGCTCATTACACAGCCATTTTTTTCCTGTCGGCAGGTAACCACCTACAAAGATACCACTGCTACTGCTTCCACCATTGCTATGACAAATGCCACTGTCTTGTACCTTTCTCCAGCTTGTATTTGTCCAGGATGCCCTTTTCGGACCCACAGGTCACAATTAGTCTGTCTATTTTCCGGATGTCCGTCTCATTGCTCTGCAGTGGAGAACCTGGGGCTGAACAGGAACATTATGATACTCCTGTGTGTAAAGCAGGCATGACATGATACATTCGGCTCATGATGTTTCACGAAATGGAGCTCACAATATGAAGCTATTTATGAGAATGGAAATATAACATGACTGAACAAGTTTTTTTTTCTTTTTCCTTCTTTGATATATATAAATCTCTCTAAAACATTTAATCATTTTCTGATTTTATAAAATTTTTGTTTTGTCTCATGCCTGCTATAGATTTCTTCTTTCCAACCACTAAGGACTGGTTTCTGACAGGACTGGCAAAACTATGATTTTTCAACCCTGCTGTTTCTGTCATTTTTATGTATCTTAATTTTTCTCCGTGCACTCTGACCAATTTCAAGACAAAAACATTAGGGCATCTGATACTCCTGATCTGATCATTCGCAGCGCAGTGAGGTCGTCTCTACCAAACTACATTATATTGCAAAATACTGTATCACAAAGCTCTACACCTCAGTGTCACACCAATGCACCCAATGCATGAGACAAACTGGACTCCCAATCTAAGCACTCTGTGTCATAATCTGCTTTCATATCCATGGCAGCTGCTGACTCACAGTTGGACGGTTTCGGTGGCCTTCTCTGGCTGGGTGTGATTTGGGTAGAAGGACCAGGCTGCTCCTGTTCAATTCTCTCTTCCTTCCTCCCCCCACTCCTCTGTCTGTTTTCGACCTTCTTCTCTTTCTCCTCGTCCATCTTTGTCGGTAGAATCGTGGAGGGAGAGCCTAGATGGCATTGCAGTGGAGAACAGTGTATTGAACAGTAAATTACTGAAAGGGTAATTTTTGAAGGGTTTCAAAAGGGTGAGGCACTCAGCCAAAAAAAAAAGAAAAAAGAAAAAAACTATCACAATTTTACACAACATAATAATATAAAATCATGTTATATTTTATTTGTTCTTCCAAGTCCATCCACGACCTTAAGAAAATCAAATTGTCTGTGTCTGCCAATAATGGAGGAGCAGACCTAGAGACCATTGTTGCTGCTTATTCAGCAAATAGTCAGCAAGAAGAGGCCAAATTCTTCCAATACAGACCACTGAAGAGAGCCAGGCCCTGTGACACAGTCACTTTGATATGCTTTACAAAGGGCTTGAAATTCATAGAAGGATTTGAGACACATCAACATTAAGATTATACTGCACATTAACTAAATTACAGATAAAGTATATGACAACATATGCATTCACTGAACAAATATATTAGATATATTGAGGTGGTTGAAACATTTATTTTCCAGTGGTGTCAGTCAAAGGGCAATCAATAAAACCTCACTAACCTGAATAATTAGGAACAAATCTAAGCTTTCAAAGGAAACATCCAAAAAACCCCAAAAAGCCACAAGAAAATGTGTTTTTTAATTTGCAGTAAATTGATGTACTGGACTTTCTGGGCCCAACCATTAAGACTTGAAGCGCACTGATTGGTGATGGTTGTGAAAAATCTCAGAATGTTTAAGTCACTGTTACGCTGACGACATCCAACTCTTTTTCTCTTTCCCTCCCTCTACCTCCCAGGTCAACGAAAGAATCTCTGCATGCCGGGCTGACATCTCTGGTGGACTAAGTGGTCATTGCTTTCATGGACCCTGTGCCGTGATCTGGTGTTGACTGTCTTAGAGTTGCCCTCATGACTATGCCGGTCCCTTGCCTCCCGTCCCCTAGGTATGCTGCCATAATGTTAGCCTGCCGGGGTTTTTCCTTGTTGCACACCTTTTTCTCTGCCCCTCCTCTCCTGCCTCTCTGTTCTACATCCCTGCCATTCTTATCATCCACTAACCACTGTTTTCTGTTTGCTTCCTATCCCTACTCTGGGCTCCTGTCCGGAGCTGTAGCCCAAGCGTCTCAGCCCTGCCCATCAAAGCCTACTGCGTTCCAAGAACCGGACATCCTAGGAGACATTCTTATAATCACTCTGCTGTTAACTACTATTGTCTGTCAATCGTAAATGTCTTAAAGTACATCGCATAACTTGTCTCTAACTCTATCTGCCCAGTGCCGGCCAGAAGCAGATGGGCCCCCCCTATGAGCCCGGTTCTGCTCAAGGTTTCTTCCTGATAGGGAGTTTTTCCTTGCCACTGTTGCCTTAGGCTTGCTCTCAGGGGGTCTCAGGCCTGGGAACATGTAAAGCTGCTTTGTGACAACTTGTGTTGTAAAAAGCGCTATACAAATAAAAATGAATTGAATTGAATTGAATCTCCTGGACTTCAAGGAGTACATTGCTCGCACATCACGGGCCTGCCGATTCCTCCTCCACAACATCAGGAGGATTCGTCCGTTCCTGACAACATACGCAACGCAGCTCCTTATCCAGGCCAAAGGCCTCCCTCGACTGGACTATTGCAACGCTCTCCTCGCAGGCCTCCCAGCCTGTACCACCCAGCCTCTCCAGCTCATCCAGAATGCAGCTGCCCGACTAATCTTCAACCTCCCCAAATTCTCCCATGTTACTCCCCTGCTTAAATCCCTCCACTGGCTTCCTGTCGCTGCCAGGATCAGATTCAAGACCCTGACCCTCACCTTCTCTGCAATCAACAGGACAGCCCCTGCCTACCTCCAAGAACTCATCCAGTCCTACACACCAGCCCGACCCCTGCGCTCAGCAGCAACTGGACGCCTCACTCCTTGCATGGTCAAGGCAGGAGGTGCTCACTCGTTCTGCCAGACATCGGCGTTTCACCTACATCGCTCCCCTGTGGTGGTACAAACTCCCTGTCCTGCTACGGACAGCTCCTTCACCCCATTCCTTCAGACGGGGCCTGAAGACGCACCTCTTCAGACTCTACCTGGACTGACCCAGCACACAATTGCTGCCCCCCCCCCAATCAGTGCTGTCGTAAATTGCTGTGCTTTTTAAATAGTTTCTTGTTGCTGCCTTTACCCTGACGCTCATTGCGCCGTTTGAAGTTGTTGAAGTTTGCTGTTTGAGGGTGTATCGTATTAGTTGCCCTATACGCTGTAATTGTACAAATCTGATAGTACTGTGTCCTCAAACAGACCTTGCTCTCAGCTGAGAACTGTCTCATTGTGGAACTGTACACATCCTGTCCCCACACTGTCGCTATACTTACTGTATGCACTTTTGTAAGTTGCTTTGGATAAAAGCGTCTGCTAAATAAATAAATGTAAATGTAATGTAAATGTCACTGCTGATTTAAGGCAATGGGGTAGTGCTTTACCGGACAAGACTGGCTGTCCCTTAAAGCAGAGGTGAATGCACAAATGCATACTGACCATCCATCAGGGTGGCCTGCAGGGACTTCAACACTTTGTAGCGCTTCAGAATGTGGTCTTTGAACACAGACGTCCAGAACGTCTTGATGAGGTGAGGCTGCTCTGTCTCCAGCCGGTCAAGAACCTCGTACAAGTGACTCTCCCACTGCTCCGTGCTTCCCACTGCATTCAGCTTCTGCACACAGGTGGAGAGATGAGTCACGACAGGCATACTCTCAGACAAGAGGTGTAAAGGGTCCATCACTACTTGATTCTCCACTGGGACACTGCTGTTGTCCACTTGGGCAAGGTGCTTAACCCTGAATTGCTTCAGTAAATATATCCAGCTGTGTAAATGACTAGCATATAAACGCTGTAATCTATGTGAGTCGCTCTGGATAAGAGTATCTGCAACGCAACTAAATGTAATGTAAATGTAAAGAGCAGATCACAAGCGATGATGGACACATACACAATAATGACAAAAATACAGTATGCAAACACAGAAAAAAAAATTAAGCAAATGGATAGTCACTTTCTAGGACTTACTCTTGGAGAAATTTAAAAGATCTTAGCCATTTGTTCATTTATACTATAAATACAGTATAGATAGTGGAAGCTGGGGGCTGTGTGTGCATGTATTGCTGTCTATTTGAGGAGAGTGGCACATATCTGTCAGTGGCACATACACAGGGTAACACACAAAACCTTTAAAAAGGACATCCACTACACACAAGTATATATACAAGTATATTCACAGTAAAAACGACTAGTTCTTTGTTACAATATGGTCTCTCATAAGCCTCGTAGCAACTACAACACGTAGCCACACAGTTCCTATTCCCAATAGATTTTCAGCATTGGAAAGTTGCAGAAACAGAACAATAGCAATACCATATGACAAACGAGAAACCAAAGGTTCAAGTGGCATTAAACAGTTGAGGAAACAATGTGGCATTCGTTTGGAAGAGCGCCTCTTAGGTGTGTGTGAACTAGCGTGGACTTAAAGCGTGAGATAGGCAGACACACACTAACATTTAAAATATTTGATACTTATGGGGCTACTCACTGTATACATGTCCTCCTGGACCAAGTTGTTGTCTCGTAGCTGCTGGATAAATACACGCGGGTTTTCCATACACGCAATCTCATTCTTGTTGCGGTGGAAAAGACTCAGTAATTCTTCATCGGTTTTAAATTCCAGGAAATTCGGCTCCATACCCAAGTCACCCTATTAGAAGTCGCTGTTAATCAAAACATATAAGCCACATATGAGTTATACAGTGTGTTTAGTAACACAAGAATGTCGATGTTAATAAAGTGTAAATATTTATAAATAGTTTTCGGTTTTTATTTTCTTTTTAGGGTGAATTACGTCTGGCGCATTATTGTCCAAATGTGGCTAATCTCACCCCTGGTTTGTACGTGTTTATGCATGTAATCAAACTACATATTCTAAAACAGGCGTTATGAACACAGCAATTACTAATCCATGCCAAACAAATGTTGAGCCACACTCCCCCACAAGAAGCTACGACGTCTTAAAGCTTTTAAACATAGACTTTACCTTCACGATTATCGTTACGAATCTGGTTTTCTTTAGACGGAAGTGGTGATACTTCTTCAATTAAAAAAAAAAAGCCGCCAGTGCGCCAGATTTCTTTTTCAAATGACGGAAGTTCTTGTATGATGAATCGAAAACGAAACTTATGAGGTCTGTCGTTATTGATTGACAGTTGCTACCATCACGGAAGAATTTTGAGGCAAGGGGTGGCAATCAGACCTCTTTCAAATGACAAGTTCTGCGTCGTTCAAGTGATTGAAGTTGTCCCATTAGACACATTTAATCTGTAACGTTATGGCAGTTCTTCATTATTCTTGTTCTATTGTCATAATTGTGGAAATAATATTACCCTTTTAAATACTATTTTAATTATTTTTTAAACAATATTAACAAATTATGACTGGGACTTTCACACCCAGCCAATAATAATGGAAAAAATCAAACTGGAAACAATATGCAGACAATATAATAGTGTGCAGGTGTGAGTAACCTCAAAATCAAAAACCATTTACTTTGGAAAGTTTTTATAATGGGAAACCAAAGCTGGCATTTATTGAGGAAAGTGTCTCTCAAATCAACATTCCATTGTTATACCTGAAACAAAGTTTGTGCAAAACTAATGAGTTTTGTAATAGTTGTGTTCAGGTGTACGCAACAGCAATGTTATCCAGTTTCACTAAATAACAATAATAATAATAATAGTAATAATCAGGCATCAAAGCTGACATTGAATGGGGTCTCTGTAATTAACATTTCAATGTTTGGGATGTGTGTTTTAGTATACAGAAGGACAGGAAATGAGAGGTTTGCCTGTTTGAGTGTGGAAGTGGTGTGAAAGAATAAACTGAGAGAACTGCAAACTGATGAGTAAAAACCGTAATAAGCAGTTTCCCTTGTGTAGCAGTGATATCCATGTGTTACACAAGTATTAAAAGCCAAAATACTTGAGTAAAAAACCCAGTGGACAACACAAGAATCTCATTGCTTTACGAACAGAACAAATGAGATGTACGGCATGAATTTTTTTTTTTTTCATTTTTCCATTTTCTCCCCAATTTGGAATGGCCAATTCCCCAATTTTTTTATTATTTTTTTTGGAATGCCCAATTTATCATCGATGTTCGATCCCATGGCACAACCCCCACTGTCAATCCGGGAGAGCGTGGACAAGCACGTGCCCTCCTCCGAGACACGTGATGTCACCCACCGCTTCATTTCGCACTGCGGTCCACAAGCTAAGCTAAGCTTTGGAGGAAGACATTTCATATGCAGCTTTAGCACGTGGACCACAGGCGCCGGCACCCCAGTAGGTGTTAGCTGTTGCTAACTGTTGTCCCATTAGCTGTTGCTAATGGGACCGAAGCCCCTGCCGACGTACCCACACGTATCCCCAGTGGAACAAAGCCAATCTGTTCCACCTGTGAGCGCCCGGGTCACAGGCGGTCAGGTGTTCAGTCTACACTCGGAATGAGTGCTTTTACCGACTGAGCCACTCGGGAGCTCCAGCATGAATAAATATTGACCCATGAACTTTGAGCTGATGTAAGGTAATAAAGTAACCTGTTTGACCAGTAAGGTAAGACAAAAACAAATAAGAGCAACGGTTCTTTCAATGGAGACTCTCAGTCCCACCACAGAATTCAATATTTAAATATAGATAAATATTAACACACTATTGTGTTGCTACAGTTACAGTTGTGTTGTATAATTAACCTACATTTTGACCAAACAGGTATGGTTATGTCAGACAACACATCATGCATCTCTCCTCTGTATTTTTGCTAACCCAACATTTTCCACAGACTGAATCCTTCCCAAAACTGGAAACCCCAACTAAGGACATTACAGAAGTCGATTCCTTCTGTAATGTTCTGCTCCTGGTAGGGATGTTGACTTTAACGGTGATTTCATCTCTCAGTCTCTCCGTGACATCACAGTAGCATCGTATCTCCATGGCGAAGAAGGAAAAACACTCTTTACTACTTAGAATGTTGTTTCCACAGGAACACCTGGGTTACAGGCATCATCTTACAGCCCTGTGGTGATGTTCTTGCCATTGTAGCCTACAACGTCATTGTAGATGACCTCATGGTGTCGATGTCTCTCCTGACAGCGATCCACGGTTTGAAGCACGGTGGCCAGGCGCCGGTCTAGGGCTGAGAGGTGCGGCTGAGAGAGGAGGGGGGCCACGGTGGCCAGGGGGTCCTGTGACAGTGACTCCCGCATGACATCACTGAGGCGGAACTGAGGGAGGGACAGGAGACGCAGTCGCAGCAAGGTGGAGTGACGGATCCTGTGGCAGGACAGGGAAAGGGGGGGGGGGGGGGTGAGAAGGAAGAGACTTCAACAGAGAGGAGGTGTGTGACTAGAAGGAGGTGGAGTGCACCTGAGTGACAAAAAGCCCAACATCACCGTGAGCATCTAACACACTGTCCCCTCTGGCTGTTGGCATACACTGCAAGTTATGGCAGTGTACGGGGCAGCAGTGTAGCATAGTGGTAAGGGGCAGGGCTCATAACCGAAAGGTTGCCAGTTTGATTCCCTGCTGGGACACTGCTATTGTACTCCTGGGCGAGGTACTTAACCCAGAATTGCCTCAGTAAATATCCAGCTGTATAAATGGGTAAAATACAAAAAAACAGTAAACTATGTAAGTCGCTCTGAATAAGAGTGTCTGCTAAATGCCAATGATGTAATAACACCAATAATGTAATCTACTGTACTGGTAACCAGCTGTTCCAGTATACACCCACCACTACAGACATACACTGTGCGAGGGTGCGTGCTCTGCTGAACACAGTGGCCATACCTTTGCTGTGTTTTGTAGTCATGACGCAAGGCAGAGTGTTTTACCTGCAGCACTGTTGTAAGGGTGCCAGTATGGAGGGCTCGTCTCGAGAGTGCCGCCCAAAGCTGTAAAACGTACAGAGAGCGTTGCTGCTGCACAGCACACAAGCACACACACGATGCAAAGACGCATAACGAGGGCACAGATTTAACAATGGAGATATTATCATACTCACGCCCTCCCATTGTCTAAGTGCAGAAGGAAAGTGTTGTTCCCAAATTTCTCAAAGGTTTCATAATGGTGTCTGTCCATGTTACCTGCAGGCGGTGGGGAGGGCATTTCAGATTACATATTTAGGCATATATCAAATTCAGACATTTTCAAACAGAATCCAGGGTTGTGATTAAATCAGTGCTAAATTCAATTGGCTTTGAGTTTCCCATGTGTGCAGTATATTAGACCATTAATGTAATTTAAAACGAAAAAGCCACAAGTATTATAAAATAAAAAATACAAGTTGGCTGCGGTGTTCCTGTCATTTAATTTTTTTAAAGAAAGTATTATTTAAGTCTAACTCATGAGAAAGTCCAGTATTGCCATGTCAATCAAATCCACCAATCGGGTGCCTCTGTCATATGGGGGGGTCTTCTTCACTGTTGTACAGTAGTTTGGGTCCTTCTCCCACCTGCAATATCAAGTGCTATATTGGTCAATTTTTCAAACTTACCACAGCTTTATCTCCCTTCTGCTAATTTTCCCCAACCAATGTTTCCTCCTCAGCTATGTCTAATATTCATTACATGACATTATTGGAATTTAGCAGATGCTTTTATCCAGAGCGACTTACTCAGGTTACACTTTTTTTTTATGCAGCTGGATATTTTATGAGGCAATTCTGGGTTAAGTACCTTGCCCAAGGGTTACAAGTCCTGCTCCTTTCCATTGTGGTATACTTCCTAATATTCCGTCCCTCTGCCACCCTCCCTGCTTTTCTCTCCAGCCAAATGACAATCAAACCCAAATACTGTACATAGACTGTGAAATGCCAAAAGAATACAGTGTGTTAAAGTAAAATTTGGAGAAATTCCAAACAGATGCATTCAGAGGTGAAACCTCTGGGCAATAAAACAAAACCATGAAATGCACTTATAATTGTATTTATTTATATTTATAATAGAGTAAATAACTACTCATGTGTTGCAAATATAAGTATCTTGAGATCTTGTCTCCACCGATCAGCCCGTGGCCTGTCCTAGCTATACTGGGCAGACGCAATTGGTCAAACAGCTTTGGTAACATTCTAGGTTTCAATGGTAAATTGGAGTTAAAATGAAATGGGCAGGGTTTGCATTACATAACGCCGAGGAGGTGGTTCTTCACTTGCGTTTTTTCCCACCTGGTTGCCGTTCTTTCATGACTCATATCCACCCATATGTTGTATTTTCATTAACGTACTGGATGGCTTCAAGGAGAGTGTTGTATCAAAAAGCGGAACAGCGACCAATCATGGACCACGGCGATTTGCTCCGAAGACAAGTAACTGCTTTCATTTTTGATATTAAAAAATGTTAAAATTTTAACGTTAAGAACTGTCTATAGCCGATTGTAACTACCCTCATGTGGCTAGTTCGCCAAGTTACGTTTGGATGTATATATACATATATATAGTATATTATATATTCATGATTCTACACGTTTTCCCACCATCCCCACCACACCCCTGAAAAAACTCAAGTCACTGATCTTACGACAGTCTCCCCACCCCAGCCCCACCCCACCCCCTCCACCCACTGCGCCTTTTTGCTGCGGCTATATGAGCGTCTCCAGGGGCTCCTCCAGGTCCTGCGTGGTGCCAGGGAGGGGTCGGGAAGCATGACCGCCAAAGACGCCTCCAGCAGGAAGGGGCGCCCACAGACCGCATGCTCCGTGGAGCAGTAGTAGGAGCACTGACCATAGAAACAGACGTTACCCACTGTGAGGATGGAGGAGGACAGGGGGTCACTGCATTGGCTGGACAGGACACCATTACGGTACATTACATCACGTTATTGTCATTTAGCAGACGCTCTTATCCAGAGTGAATTACATTTTATTAATTCATCCAACTGGGCATTTACTGAGGCAATTGTGGGTTAAGTACCTGGCCCAAGGGTACAAAACCAGTGCCCCAGCAGGGAATTAAACCAACAACCTTTTGGTTACAAGCCTTGCTCCTTCCTACTACACCAGACTGCTGCCTGTTATCAAAACGGGCTAAACACAAGGGAGGGGTTATTACAATATTCCCTGATGGATGGGCTATTATTGATAAAAATGCGAAAAGCAAATCCTTAGATATTTCACACGGATTGCCTTGATTATATAGAACAGTGGTTCTCAACCGGTGTGCCGTGAGGCGAAGTGAAGTGTACCGTGGAATTTTGAGGAACCCGATGCATTTTTATGTAGGTGTGTGTGTGTGCAGTTATACTCTGTGAAAAGACTGGTGTGTTATATTGTGCTATTAACCTTTTCGCACATAACTTATTTTTATGCTATTTAGCGCACGTGTTACATTACATGGTTTATGTTTTCATTTAGCATTTGCTTTATTTTTTAACGTTAAATCGCTGTTTCCTCAAAGCTAATATTAGCTAGAATCTTTCCAATCTCGTGTTCTAATCGCACCGGTTTTAGCATCTGCGCTAAACGGCAAATCACACCGGTGTGACCATACGTGCAAAAGGGTTAATGGAGTAATGTTTTATTTTATTTTATTTATTTTATTTTAGTATGTTGCTGTTCATGATGCCGCACTATGTCGGACAAATTCTTGCTCCAATACACTTCAATGCATTTTTAATAAGTTATACGATTGCCTGTCTGATTTAACTATTTGCTTGACAATTATTTGACAGTCTGCTGTAGTACAATATGGGTCAAATATCGCTAATGACATTATAGCCTATTATAACGTGCGTGACATTCTTCATAATCGATAACCAACTTTAAGTTCTGGTTTGACCTTTGATGTGCCTTAGCCCCAAAAAGGTCGAAAACCTCTGATATTGAAAATAACACTGCACAGAGTGGACTATTACAATACACATTGACTAGCTTAATATTACTGTGCATTAAATCAAATTGCATTGATAGTCATGCCACATTATCATTGTGTTTGTATTACTCTGCTTGTACCATTCTGCTCATTCTACTGTTTGTTATAAGTTACATAAGATGAATATTTGACCATTTGTTTTTTACTTTGGGTCTGTGTAGTAACGAGTTTAATATGTTTGTAATATTTTGAACAGGGAATTGTTTTTGTTGATGACAGAAAGTGTGAATGTGTTAGAGAGGGGGGAGGTAAGGTAAGATGGAGTGAATGTGTGACACTCACCTGGGGAGGTGTAGAAGGTCCTGGCCAGTTTGCGGTCAGTGGTGATGTCTCTGATCTCCTTTGTCACGTTAATCAGCCTTCCAACAACAGGTGGAATCCGTCTAAAACCCAGCACCCTGAGAGACAGAGAGAGAGAGAAGTGGAGAGAAAGAGAAGACTTCTGACTCTTTAGTTAACATTATTAAACAATACAAAACATACAAGCTCAATAAAAACATTAAATAAAAAGAAACATTACAAAAACAAACAACTAAAACAACACCAAGACATATCATGGGGCTAACCAGGAAGTGAAGGAATCAAAGTAAAAAAACAAAACTGTGAGGAAGACAACAAAACACAGACATTTACATTGAAAATAAAACTAATCGCAAAAAAATTGAAAGTGAGCGATTGGAGGGTGGAATGAGTGTTACATTTGATTTTTTGCTCATACCCTGGTAATTTTCCATTCTTTATGCTTTTCCCTCAAATTTATGCTTTAATCTATGTTTTTCATTTCACAACTTCAAGCTGCTATCCAGGTGCAAAACGATTCCTGTTGAAATGAAATGACCATTTGTTTAGATATCTTACAGGGGGCTTATACATAAAGTATCAGCCAAGTAATAATCTGAAATCTTTTCTCCTAAAACCACACCTTTACACTGCACAAGGACAAGTGGCATTATCCTGTTTCTGTATTCCTCCAAACTCTTCTGCCTGCACTAATCCTAGGAAAGGGCTCCCAATCAATTGTGCAGTTTGCGGATTTTTTGCAATGAATTTTTGTAACCGTCTTCACACGGAAGTAGCTTGACATGCTTTATGAAACATCGTCATAAAGTATGATAAATATGTCAATATAACCGTATCCCCTAGTAAGGGCTGTGTTTAATTTGATTAGTGTAGATTAGTGTCTGTGAAGTCAGCACAATACAGCATGTGATTCTCCAAGTACGAATCTCGACCCACCTCTTCCCCTTAAAAAGCCACCAGTGGAGTTCAGGAGCCGCTGCCCTGTAGTGTCACTGGCATTACAGGTTACTGCAGTACCTTTATTTACCTGTCTAGGTGGAACGCGGCGATCTCAGCATTGTGTCTCTCAAAGTCAGAGAAGTAGAACAGGTTGAAGTCTGTCTCTGCATCCCTCTCCTGCCTGTGAGCAGAGAGGTGAGACACCGAGACAGAGACACAGGCTGAGCTTACTGCAGAGGTGTATTGCTCTGTAGCAACACTTACACATGCTGACGGCGGTGACGCAGGCCATACAGTACTTTGGCATTCATGCCGCTACTGTGGTGCTTTACTGCTGCAAAATAATTACTGTGGTCTGCATCTGACAGTGAGTCTTTAACACGTAACTTTCGTAAGACATTAATTGAGTATTGTTGCAGTATCACAGTACTTATGTTATCTTATGCTATATAACAATTAAAATACCGATCATGATTATGGTAATAACATGTTTAAAACAGCAATGTTCCTGTAATAGTAGTTGTCTCACTTCATGGGTTTGAAGAGAGCCTGTCCATAGTTGGGGAATGACATCACCAGCTTGAGCTGTGTCCCTCCTGATTTCTGCACTAAAATACACAGAGGAAGTCACTATGACGACTCTGCACTGCCAAAGCATGCACACACACACACACACACAGATTTTTACCCTGAGGTGTTCATTATGAACCAAATTTACCATGTACACTGCTAGTACTTCTAGTTTTTCACCACCAGTGGTCACTCTGAACCCCAGAGCAAAGTAATACAGCTTCTTTACAGCTTCATGTTGACCCACCATTTCCTCATCTTTTTGGTTCTTTTTAAGGTGATGATCAGTGATATTTTCTCTCCAATGATTCATACAGAAGGCAAAACATTTAAGTAATAATTAAACTTCCAAGGACATCCTGGAATTCACACTAATGTCCACCATTCATCATACCAAGCAGGAGGCAACTTAGATTATGAGGAAAATTAGTGGTGGAAATTAAAGGTGGAAAAAAGTTTGGACACACCTGATTGAGATAATGGGAAACATGCAATCAAAGACCTTTTGATCTAAAGACTTACGATTAAATGCCTGAAATTTGTTTCTTAAACATATCTAAATAGTTAAGTTGATGCCTATATATGAATCTCTTTCAAAAAAAACATTTTAAAAAATGTTTTTTGGCTATATTGAAGAATCCAAAATATAAGATAGTTTTGACTTATTTAACACTTTTTTGGTCAATGCATAATGCCATTTGTGTTATTTCATAGTTTTGATGTCTTTACCATTATTCTAAAATGTGGAAAATAAAGAAAACGCCTTCCATGAGTAAGTGTGTCCAAACCTTTAACTGGTACTGTAGATGACCACATGTTGTGTAACACGCAGCATGTTGTTAAAGTGGACATCTTTGTCCGGCAAAGAGATCACTGCAGCTGGCCGAAGAAGCAAAATACCCTGTGAGTGGGAGTCAGAGATTATTCCTCCTCCAGTACACATGGCAAGTAACGTCTGTGAAGTGCTTGAGTCTGCGTGATATTGCCTCGGTCACAGTCACCCGAGACACACAGACGGGCTCACGGTGTTGAGAGCATCTGAATGAAACTGGGAAGAAAAAAGCTTTCTCATGTTTTCAGGTCTTCTATCTCACCATGCTGTTTCCCATTCATGCCAGCAGGTGCTCTACCTGGTACACCTGAGCTCAAAGCAATGATTGCCGATTATCTGTCATACTCAGCTCATCGAAGGTAAATTTTAAAAAGTGACAGAAATGGCAAAGGTACAGAATGTGAAGTCATTTGAGATATCCGAACAGGATGCCAACCCTGGCACTGGAGATACAGACACAGATACAGACAGTTTCACCTTGATGTTGATGGTTCCTATGTTTACTCTGGAAAATGTTTATGTTTTAAATATAATTACAATATAATACGTGTTTTCCTAAGCCAAAACATGAATTGTCCTGTCTAATGAACACTAACGTCCTCCTTTAACAATGATAAATTTACATGTTCGACTTGCTGATCTAAACATTTTTTGATCTAAATATCTGCACCTGTTGCCTATGTTTATCATTCAAAGAAGGTGATGTCACCAGGAGGTGTCGGTGCGGGTGTGTGTCTCTTTCCACCCGTGCAGCGACCCCCGTTGTCCTTTGAAGTAGAGCCTAGGGCGGCCATACATTTACATTACATTAAAATTTATTAATTTGACAGACACTTTTATCCAAAGCGACTTACAAGTAAGGCAGGGTACAACCCAAGCGAAAGCCATACGAGGACCGTACCTGCACTGACGATGCGGTGTGTGGCCAGCTGCTCGAGCAGACCCTGCACGTTGGGGTCCTTCCTGTCGTACAGCTGCCAGCGGGAGATCCCCAGGTGGAATCGCAGCCAGGGAGGGTGGGACTCAGAGCTGCTGTTCCACTGGGCCGCGTCGTACCCCTCCCTGCTGTCGCTCAGCCTGCAGAGACAGGGAGGGGTCAGCAAGACCCAGGGGACCTCAATCCAGCCTTGATGAGTGCTTTAAGGCACAAATGCCATGCTATTGAGGATTCTGGGGATGACCTTTCCTCACCATCATTAAAGTTTTAATTTTTTACTTGATATCCTATGATTAATGATGGACTGCTGCTATGTTTTTATTCTGTAGCACTTTGAGATTTGCTTCAAATGTAAAGTGCGTTACAAATAAAATGTTATTATTATTATCTCCTCCGGTCTCTTACCAGTCCTGCGTGCTGTCTCTGTTGCTGTCCTTCGCCTTTGGCTTTACTTTCAGCAGCCAATCGCCTTCCTCGAGTGGTGGGAGCGGCAGGTTGTACAGAGGATGGCTGAAGAGAGCCTGCAGCTTGGGAAGGCTTGAGTCCTTGAGTCCTGGGATGGCTGCAATCCGGTCGGTCTCAGCGCCCGCTTTGGCAGCTGTGTTGAGTGAGGCGATCGGCGTGTCCTCTTCGCTTGAATCTACATTTCCTTTTCTGTTGTCTTTGTTGAGGCTGGTGGTTCTTCTGGAGTCTCTGTGTAAGTCCACCTGCCCAGGGTAAGCATCTTGATTGGGTGAGCCAGCCCCTGGCGAGGTGAGGTTGGTGTCTGCCAGAGCTCTGAGAGTCTTGGTCTTGGGGTGCGAGAGAGGGCCGCAGGACGCCTGGTAGACTGAGAAGGAGGACAGGGCCAGGAGGAGGTGCAGAGCCAGAGATAGGCACACCAGGAGCAGGCAGGCAGGGAGAGAGCAGCGACGCAGACACCGTCTCTTCATGCTGAGACCAGAGGAAAGACAGAGCGTGCCCGGTGAACTGGCGCTAGGAGATCCACACATCAGTAAACAAAGAGCAAAAGAAAGGAGTCAACGCACAAGCCCCCCCTGAATAAACAATACCTTCATCCATGCAACTTTCCCTATGTGCATAAGTGATCACAGCCGGAGCAATGAACAGTGACGATGGTCAAGGCTGGCTCCGATGGAAAAGTCTAACAGAGTCAAACTTCTTCATTATCCATCACTGAGCCCATTGAGCTTTCTTAATCACAGATCCTGGCGTGAATTAGGCCACAAGTATCACTTACGTGCCTTTTTGCCTTCAGATAAAAGTGGCTTCAGACGTTCTTTCCCTGACTCTCTCTTTCTGCTCCTCACAAATGAGAAGAGGCTCTGGTGTCCCACCTCCTTTATTTCTCTGTTTGCACTCTTTTTTCTCTCCCTCTCCCTCTTTCAAACAGACCAGTGAGAGTTGCCAGGTTAGAGTGATCCCAATGGCACGAAGACAGAGATCAATCTGTTTACTTATCTGTCCGTCTGTCTGTCAGCATTCACCACACCGAGCACGAGGCCACCTATTTGTCCCACATTACGTAACGGAAAGACAAATTTGTGCATCAATAGGCCGGTGCACAACGGCGGCAAACGGCAGACAGGTCCATGCAGATAGCTGCTTTGTGTTCAAACACACATGCAAAAATTGATTGACAAATTAAAAAAATCAAGAAAGTGACAGAAAAAAATTATACAGATGGATGTACATTCATACAAAGTCATGAGGAGTATCTTTTTTCCATCATCGGCAGAGAGAGACCATCATATGATCTTTATATATAAGGTACAGAATTGATACATATGTATAACATATTGATTAACAGAGGTGATAACACCAGGCATTTGAGCAGGTCTACAAACAAGCCCTACCTTGAGCCTGGGGAAATACTGTGGGTTTGTCCAGGACTAGGGGAAACAGGTTTGCTGGCAAGACGCAATGTAGACATACTAATCATCTCTAGTCTGATATGGGCAACATCACTTTGTGAGTCCTTTTTAAATCTGCATTCCCTTGAACATGTGCTGATGACATGGCATTAAAACACACACACAGACAGAGGCATGATGCAGAATGAATTCACACATGAGAGGAAAAGGAAGAAAAAAAACATCTGAATGCGAATTTGAAATTTCACCACTAGGGAATATGCATAGTAATTTCCAATTTGTGACACCCAGGGCTGGCCCAAGCCTTTATGGGACCCTAAGCAGAATTTGATTTGGGGGCCCCCATCACCTCAGCGCCGCCAATACTATTGACTATTGTCAATGCTTGATCATTCGCACACCTACTGTAAATCTAACACAACCATTATCAATTTTATAATATTGCGTTGTTGTAAGATTACCATTGACATAATATAATATATCACAAAAAAAAAAACATTTCAAGCTCTCTTGCGGGGCATTTCAAGCGCTCTTGGGGGCCCTAAGCAGGGGCTTAGTTCACTTATGCGTTGGGCCGGCCTTGGTGACGCCAAAATGCATGGCATTAATGTGAACTCTTGACCCTGCTGGGTTCTTATTGTAGGCTGGGTTTCCTAGAGATACAGTGGTTGGTAAAGTGATCAGGTCCCATGCTCATGTTCCAAAAGAGACTTCAGAGGCTTAGACAGTTGGTAAATGAGTACATAGAGGGTTGTATGAGCAGAATTCTAATGACATTAATTCATTTAACATCAGTTCAAAACAATTTTGGCATCTTTCACTAGTTTACCTGAACCTATGTGCTCAACAAACCCTACAAAACACCCCTGCAAAAATTATAATTGCCAGGGAATAACCTTCTTGGAAGTGAACCAAATCCAGTCTGTCCCTGAGTTTTTTCTAAGTTGGTGCAAAGAATTTTGCATTAAGAAAGTGCAAATACAATTATGACTTAAGTGATGGTCTGCAATGACCACAGTAAGGATCTCAAACCTGTTTAAAAATTGATTTGCAATGCTTAGCCACAGAACTGCACATCCTCTTTTGTGCCATAAATCACACCCCCCCCCCAACCTCTCTATCTCCACTGACCTTTATTTTTCTCTCTTCTTCTTTTTTGCTGTTTCTCCGTTTCTTCCCTGACAATGCACTACTCGCTACATGCACACACAGATGTGTATGCTAACAAAACAGAGACATAGGCAGTGGGAAGAGAAGTGCTTTAATCTCATGTTAATGTGAAATTTCTCATCAGTCGTGACGATGTAGACACGCCGGTTTGCAGACAAGATGAAAAATTCATCTCCCTTCCCCCTCTTCTATTTTAGCCTGCATCACTCTCTCCTCTCCCATGCTCTACCCCACACACCCATTCCTCCCTCCCCTTTCTCTCTACGGTCATATTTCTCTCAGTTCGTTCTGCCTATTCATCCTACCCTCCCAAACACGTCCTCTGTGTAGGACATGATCACAGATTTATTTTTACTATATGTGACAAAAACGAATAGCTCACATGAAGTGATACACATCAGACCCTGTCGGTTTCTCTTGCTGTAGTCAGAATGTAGGTTGTAGGTTGCTAAGAGACAGTACTTAACAGAATTTAATTTAATGTGCACACTTGTCTGGGCCGTAATAGGATCTTGTAATTTATCAAATACATTTTCAATGGGAGCACAATTTTCCTGTTCCCTACAGAAATCACTGAGAGATTAAAATTTCTTGACGTGTTACATTTGCGAGGCAAACATTTCAAAAGATTGTAACTGAACTAGAGGACAATAGTATACTATAATAGTGTACTAGTATAGCACAGCAGCGTTTCCCAAACCTCTCCTGGAGGACGCCTTGTCCTGCATGTTTTAGATCTCCCCCTGCTCCAACACAACTGATTTAAATGATCAGTTTGTTATTAAGCAGCTTCAGGAGTTCATACTGAGTTTATCATTTGAATCAGCTGTGTTGGAGCAGGGAGAGATCTAAAACATGCAGGACAAGGTGTCCTCCAGGAGAGGTTTGGGAAACGCTGTAGTATAGGACCTGGCAAAAGATAACCGACATAGAGAGTCGGTTACATATGTGTGTATGTGTTATAAGTGTGAGGAGAATACGGGCAGAGATTGCAGTTGTGGTTCCGGAGACAGAGGCACGCTCCATACTGACTCACTGGCTATGAATATTTTACAGCCTAGTGAGGAGAGGACAGGATAGAGATGGGTAAGATAAAAAGAGTAACCAAGGGCAAAGACACACACAGCATAAAAGTTACACAATATTGAGCACATAAAATAAATAATGTATGAGTATCAAACAAAAAAAACACACATTAATGTTGGCTAGAACAGGCTGCAGGAACAACAGTATTTAATGGCTCTGGAGTGTAGAATATGTACAACAGAGATTTGGCGAGATGGAGAGATTAAAGACCAAGCAGGGCATCCTGACCAGAGTCAGTGTGTCCATTTCACTGTGCAAACAGTGGCTACACAGCAGATTGCTACACACACTGTGCAACTGTCAACAAAATTCCCCACTTTACTTTTCACCCTCTACCCACCTGAACTTATCTTCCCTAAGAGCAAATCCATGTCTCACCTCCTGCCTCTCTCCCCAATAACACTTTTTTTCCTCATTTGTTTCATTTTAAATACAAAGAGAATACATAAAAGGCATAGATTGCTGGGTAAAGCTGTGCCACAGTCCTTAGGCATCCCCAATCCCAAAACATATTTCTGACAGAATACTTGCACACACTTCTCCCTCTCAGCATAACCCATTTATTTCTCACAGTCTACTTCCCAAAGCCAGTTTGCAGAAGAACCTCAAGTTAACCCCCCAACCCCCCCCCAAAAAAAAAATCCCAGTGCAAATCTGTCGCCTCCCAGGTAAGTACAGAAAAGGGAGGGAGATTTAGAGGGAGGGACTGAAGGGAGACAGCCGTGAGTCATAACACATCCAAAGCTGGACGAGCCCTGGACTGGCTTCAGAGCAACGGGCCAGACACACGCAGAGAGGGAGATGGAAGGAGGGAGGTGGCAAGGAGAAAGAAGAGAGCAGGGGGCTGGGGAAAAAAAGAGGGAGACAGGAAACCAAGGGGGAGAGAAAAAGGCATGAAACAGAGACAGACATAAAGGGAGAAGAGAAGTTACTGTGCCTGCCCTGATTCTCAAGACATAAAACATGTAGCCTTACATCCTTATGTCAAAAGTCAAGAGAAACGTATGGAACTGTGGTCTGTTCCATATGTGGAGTTCCCATGGGTACTTCTGGTGTGATGAATAAATAAATCACACATTTTCTCATAAAAATTACATGTCCTTCATTCTCAAGTATGTTTTCTCAGACACCAGAAATGAAATTAATTTGTATGTTGCACTTATTGGACACAACTCTTATATATTTGAGTGAAATGTATCAGCCTGCCTACCAACACAGGCAAGTGTAGTATACAGCAAATACCCCGTTAAAAGTATATCTCTCCTCTTAAATTTCAGAAAAACTATCCAAAAAGCACATACATTCTACCTCAGTGGGGGAAGAAACACACGCACACATACTCACTTATGTCTTTGTGTCTCCTCCAAATTATTTCAAAATACTTCAAAATCACCTTTCAGTGTAACTTAAATTTTATTATACAATTTATCAGTAAAAACATACTGCATTACAGGGATCATAAACACTTCCACAAGCCTATGTTCACAAAAATAGTAATTACAAAATCAATGGCACTATCAGTGACACTAAAACCAACAATAAAATATTTTTGTGAGGCTTTAATTTGGCCAACAGTGCAGTACCATTCTTTCAAGTTTTAAAGAATGCTTGAGCCCTTTTATCAGACAATAATAGAAATCATGATGGCAATAGTAACAATAACTTCAATTTTCAGGACACATTGCTTTACAAAAGATTTAGTCTTTACAATTGCATCGGTGTATTTACAAAACAAACAGTTAAAATACAAATACCAGTTCAGAAAAAGACTATTAAAAAGGTAAAGGGACAGAATTTGAGGACGAAACAGACAGCGCAAAGGATGACTGTGGAAAAAGGGGTGACATAGGAGGGAGAAAAAAGGATGGGCATATTTCCCAATGGCCAGGCAGTCCACAGAGAAATTCCACTATTTACCTCACAGAAAGGAAGGAAGCGTGATATGCATTTTAAAATGTTATAGGACAAGCACATCCTCTAAATGCATGTACAGCAACTAAGGAGGTCAACTGCAACTGGTGCAAGCCAAGAGTTTAACATGGAGCTGACGAGAAACGGAGAGGTGAGCCCAACGCTGTGGGATTTAAGAAATCTTGCGCCCATATGCGTACTCGTGAACACTCGCTCTCCCAACAAATCTGCGGGTTAGAGCAAGCTGGAGCAGTAAAGAGGCAAGGGAGAAATGTTCAAAGGGTGGTGGGGAGACTCTGCTACGAACACTTCCACACACACACCGCCAGGCTGCCGCCGAAGAACATGTAGAGCAGGTTCTTCACTTCGTGTGTGATCTCGAAGCCGAAGCCCTCCCCGATCACCACGTGCCACGAGCTCCCGAACTTCTTATCCATGGACTCTTTGATCATTTTCGCCGCGCTCTGATGGAGGCAAAGCAGGACAGATGGAAGTCAGAATGACAGCGACCTGCTGCACTGCCACATCAATCAAGGCAAACAGTGCTACGTTTCCACAGGGCCTGACATGGTAGATAGGGTAATCAAATTTGCCCAGCAATTCCTTTCCTGAACTTACAGCTTTGTTTTTGTTTGTGAACTGCTTTGTTGCGTTTGAACCAAAGAAGGTTTGACTAGATAGAGTGCCGGGACGCATTACTGCAGCAATGTCTCCAGACCTTGTTTAACAACATCGCAAACAGGCGTGAAGCCTTAAGATGAAGGCGGGTCTAAAATATATCAGTGCTACACAATGTAAGAGTTCCACCCTTCTGAAATACAACTAGTTATACACAGATATGAAGATAAAATTGAAAGCACTTTTAATAAGTTTCTACCCCATTCACACCAGCCAAAATGTAAGATGAATAGCTGCAACACACTGCCTGAGACTTATCCCCTTCAGTACAGATAATACAGTATGTACTTTTAGCTAACAAAGAAAATGAGGTCATCAATCTTTTGAAAACCTTGAGGATTTTCACTGGTTGCTTCAACGAGCTAATTGGCCACAGTGGTAAAGTACTGATGCCATCTTACCTGTCCCAGAAACTCATTCAGCGCACACCAGAATACATGTGAGGGTAAGATGCTTTTTGCACAACTGTTATATTTTAAGAACTTCTCCCTAAATCTGGGGTCATTGCTGCCATTAACAAATACCGTCCCATATTTATTTTAGATATTGTCTTACACAGTGTCTTGCACCTTTGAGATAATATGATGTGTTGTACGATGTCATATACGGTGTCCTATGATTCTCATGATCATATTGTATAATAATAATTATACATAATTATTACATAATTATTTCGACTGGTAGGCTACTATGGGCATAGTTATTAGCCGAGAAGATACTGCTAGCAGTACTGCTAATTGTAATTAAACTGTAAATATCAGAGTCATTTAAACCCCGATTATACAAAAATATACAATCCCCATAATACATAGTCTCCATTACTGTATTGGGTACACTCATCTCTATTGAATGTATATATCCAAAACAAAATGAAATCATAAAAATTCTGAAGCACACATTAAGATAAATTTCAGCAAGTGTTATGAGTTGATTGTTCCAAAAATGGCACATTGCACAAAGACGAAGCAGCTCTCTTTTCTGTAAATTTCAAATACAGTATACTGAATCAAGATGGCGTTAATGGCATTTAATGTTACATGGCTAAAGGTTCTGCGCCAAAATACATATACCTGAATATTTCTTCCTGCTGAAAAGGATGATTCTTCTTACCACGCTCTGACTCCTGCAGTCAACTTGCACTTAATAAGATACCACAAAAGTGGTCTCAGAGTTACAGAACAACAAAGAATAGATAGCTAAGTGTAGACATGTATACACACACATTTTAGACTCCACCTACTGCCCGACCTCCTTCCCATCACTCTCTCACACACACACACACACACACACACACACACACACACACACACACACACACACATCCTGACCTCATTGTTTGTGGAAAACTTCTCGCAGGCAGTGACACACAGCTCCATAGTCTCCACCCTCATCTCCTCGGGCATGTCCGTATGCTTAAGGGGAAAAAAAAACAGAGAGATGAATCCCCTACAGAACATAACCTAACAACAACAACAACCACAATCAATAAACCTACTGTGCCTTTGGTGCTGTTAGACTGCTTTAAAAGTATGCATACAGCTTTTTGATCTTGCATGCAATACAATCCAAAGGTACTACACTTCAGATTTTTTGAAAGAGCTGCCTGGAAGTGAAATGCAAATACAATCTGGTGGAAAAGAAGAAATGAGATTTACTTGAAGAGCAGCAGCAATGCCCCACACACCCACACAACACACTCTCTGACCCTGATCAACGGGAAGCTGTGGACTCGCTTGTAGTCTGCCTCTTCTTTCTTGGTCTCTGCCGTCTCGGCCATCCCCCTTTCCTTCTGCACACAACAGACAGCCGACAGCACAACATTAGGAGAAGTCAATATGTGCAGTACAGCAACTACTGAAGAATGGAGCTGTAGCTACATGCGTAATTCAAAGAGCGAAGCCGGACGGTAAGATAGCTGAATACCAAACAATGTGACGTAACGTTAGCAAACCAGATGTGGAGATAGCCAATAAGTTCCACACTACCAGCGATCATGAAGTTTGAGGGAAAAACGCAGGATTGCCAAGGAAAACTTGCTTGGCACCATTTCTCGAACGATTCCGGAAGTGAAATAGTTATATTTTAAATTAATACCTGTTGTGTCAATAAAATATGCTACTCCGCTACTACACTTGATGTTTCACGTGAATCGACTAATTTAACGCGATATGAGCTAGGTAGCTAATATTACTGTAGCTACAACAATAGCACTTTCCCAACAACGGGCAAACGAGCTAGCCATCTGATCGTATTATGTTAACCACCTAACCAAGCTACGTTAGCTTTACCAGTCTAGCTAGGCTTAATACATGTAGGGTCCGTCACGTAAAGTCAGATTAACATTACACATTTTTGGTTTAAATGCGATGCATTAAACTAGATGCTAGTGTTATCGAGCAAGCTACCCTAGTCAGCAACACGGGATCCTGATTTAAATGTGGGACCCCTACATCTGGTTTCTCCAAAACAAGTGAACCAACTAGACTAACTAACTGTTATCGTATTAGCTAGCTAAATTGTAAGGTTATTCCGTAAAATAAGGAATTCTACGTTAGCTACAGTAGCTAGATAGCTACATCAGCCGAAATAGCTTTACTCTACACCGAGTCAAACTCAAATAGCAAAATTCATATGCTGTATAGCATAATTTCTTTTTGCTTATGCACATATTTTTATGGCCTGCAGGCTAACAAACTTGCCAGGCATTTACTTACCACTTTCGCACAGCAACAAAGTTTGTTCCCCTGCTTCTGTAGCTAACCAGCCAGTTGTTACATTTCGGCCATAGCAACCACTTGCGCTTCCTACCCCGGAAGTGCCCACCAACTTCACAAATATTTATTTCTATTGGCTAGATTGCTTGTCAATCTCGTTTTATGAGACACGTTTTGCAAACGCCTCTGTTTTAGTTACAGCAGGCTTAAATACCGGTGCCTTTTAAAAGCATAACAAATCAACAATGCCTTACATAAAGTGGCTATTTAGTAACTTACCTGCGTACATATTAGAAAATACTGAGCTTTTCCTATTTTTAACCTAACAAATTGTACTTATGCTGTATATTGTGCTATTTTTTTTTCTAGATTTACTACAGCAATATTGCTGATGTAGGCTACCCTTCTACTGTAATTGCATACACAATTTTATAGGGAGACTGTCTATTTAACATTTTATATGATTTTTTTCCCTTACATAATTAGTGAAGTAACTACGTAAATCACATAAACGTAACGTTTTAAGATCTGTGCCGGTTTGCAGTCACAGTGTATGACAGCACAAGGTCACACCAAAATCCAGGACTTGACGTCATTCTAGCTGTAGCCAATCTGTCATAATGAAATAAGTCATAAAATCTTTAACAGGAAAATGAGTGCTCTCAACCAACAACAAGGGATATATCAGAGTGCACAAAGTATGAAGCATCTTACAGATCCTTGAAACTGCTGACATCACAATCTTAAAAGAAGCCTGTGCTATTCTCGTCACATAAAATATTCCTTAAACCAATTGTTATGTGGGGAAATCTGATGAATGTTCTGGAACAAAGAAGGCATGCAGAAACAGATGGGTGGGTGTAGAAGAAATCTGAAACTGCTGCTGTGTGCATTGCAAGGACCCAAAACAGAGCCTTGGGGCACTACAGTGAAGACAGAGTCCCAGCCAGGGATAATCTCTTCTGGCCACCTGATAGCTCTGATTATAGTGATACAAAGAAACAAAAGATGAGCATCACCAGTGATTGCCAGATTACCCAATTAAATGCCTTAATGATTACCTGTTAAGTGCATCTTCATTTACAGGTGTAGTAGAGGGATCAATCATTGCAAGATAATTTTTTTTTGTTATTTTACTCTGATAGCATGGCATCTGTAAAATGACATTGAGAGGTCAGCAATACACAGGCTCTTGCCAGTTAGTGTTTCAGTTTGTCTCCCATTAATGCTCTTGCTGTTGTGTGTTGCCAGATAGAGGGTGAGACTGTCTTAATTCTATCTGCTTGCTCCTGTCATCTCCATTCCTCCTCTCTTCTCTGTCTGTCACACCCTCCCTTTCTGGCTTTCTATCCCCTAACCTATATTAGGCTAGGGCCACATCTGTTTGTGTTCGATTTCCAAGCATGCAGTGCCCCACATATCCACACTGCAACTAACTGATGTGCAGCCATATAAATTTTATTATAGATTCCACTAGGGACGATTGATTTAAATAGAGTGTTCATCATTCAGCATAAACTTTGAATTGTGTTTTTGAATCTACTTTTTTACTATGCATGCAACCATTGATACATTCCAATATTTTAATAAAACCATAAGTAGAGTTGTTGATCACATCAGTAAATTAGAAAATTTAATTATACATGTATGTGATTTTTTAAAGCAAGTATGCAAACACGTATGCTTTGTGGCCTATTCCTAAACACTCTTCATTTTGTTTAAAGATGACACACAGCACTGTTGGAATTGAGTCATGTATGGATTTATTTGAGTGTAGTTAAACCTGTTATTCTGGTTTTGTGGATTATTGTGGATTATTAATTCCTAGAGAGATAAAAAAAAATAGAGGACAAGGGGAGGGGCTAATCTTTTTATGGAGTGACTGAAGCAGTAAAGGAAGAAATAAAGGGTTCTCATGTAAACAACAGTATCTATTACTGTTGTGCATACTTTTTTGTGTGTATGAAGTTGAATGTACATATGAATTTGGTAATTCTTTGTGTGTGTGTATGCGTGTGTGCACGACTACGTGTGTGTCTATGTGTATGCGTTTGCGCATTAATTCAGGTCAGGTCAAACATGTGCTGTTTGGGTCTTTGTCTTTGTGCCTTTGACCCACTATGATGCCGAGAGCTTAGGGCTCAGAACGAAAAGGTGAGTCATTTCATCTCCTTACAGCTAAATCCATTATTGAGAGAGGATTGTGTGGACAAGCACTGCTCAGTCCACATGATCCAGCTGAGTTATGGCCATGTGGGAAGGAAGCAACAGCTCTGACAGATGGAAAATAGAGAGGGATGACTACACCGAAGGAGAGGCATGATGAGGCACAGGCTGTACAAGGACACAAATGAGATGACTGTCGCATACACTGACTGTGTGACTTCGCAAAGACATAAAGTGGGAGGAAAACAGTCTCTCATACCGCCCATGGGGACTACTTTATATGTTAAAACTCCAGTAAAAAAAGATTACAGGAAAGGAGGTTAGGATCAGAAGGAGGGATGAAAACAAATTTGCACAAAGAAGATCTAAAATTTACAGAAAAAAAAAGAAATGAAGAGGAAGCGGAAACAAAGACAGGCAATGTGATGAGAGGAGACGACGAAAAAATATATCATCAATGTCATGTCAATGTCAATACATTTATGTAGAAAAAAGGAGAAAAGAACACATAGATACAGTCATTGTTGTGATTGAATTGTTGTTGTAAATCTTTACTCGTCTATTTGAAGGCCATAAAAGATAGCACGAATAAAAGAGGATGTCGCTGTGGAGAGGAAAGGGGGGAAAGACAGAAGGATTGAGCCAGACAGAGCAAGAGGAGGAGGGTAATTCGCGTAAGTGGATTGCTTTGGCAACATTTAGTGGTTAACCATGCTTATCGTCTCGGAGACAGATAAGAAGAGAAGAGATGATGTTCGTTTCATTTTAACCTGGCAGTCGTTCAATGCATTTGTACAGCTCCAAATATCTTCACATTCATGAAGTGGCAGAGTCATCAATGCAGCGGTGAAATGCAGGAGATTTCCAAGGTGATATCTCTGCCCCTCTTTGTTTAACCAAGTCAAACATAATTCTTCTTAAAGGATATGTAAAATCACGTGAATTAATGAGGCGACTTTTCCTACAGTCAAAAAAGATAACGAGCTTGATTAAAATACATTTTTAAAAAAATTCTAATTATTCTCCCTATCTTTTCACAGGGATTAAGCATTAATCTTCACTAATTGCTACACCTCCCACTCCAGTGCGGTATGCACTGAAGCGAGGAATGTGTGCTGTTATGATACATGCTCCAGTGGCCAACTGTTATTATCACACTAGAAGTCACAGTGTACAAACAAGAACGCCAGCAGTGACTGGAGGAACAGCATGTCTTTCACTGATGACACCCTAATAATATTACAGCTGCCTGATTCGTTAGGAGGTGCTGACATGGTCGTGAGCCAAGGAACCTTGGCCAGCAGAAGTCAACCTTATACCAGAAGGGATGAAGCCAATTGTGTTCTGTTGCCATGGGCTCTTAGTCATAGTTTGGTAGTGACACAACCCTGACTCAAACTATCTGTGTCCGCGCTTTAGGGTCAGCCTGCCCTCGGAGTGAAGCACCTTCTAGGACTCAGCCACTCATAAAGCCTTGCCCTTTTTTAAAATTCATCCGATGCTGTGCGCGACGCTGCTTCGGCTGCAGAGGAGACGATGGTTTAGACACAGAGGATGTGAGAGGCAAGAATACAGCGGAGGGAGAACAGTGAAGTGATGTCATCAGCAAAACCTGATTTCCCAGCACAGTGAACGAGAGAGGAAACAGAAGGCAGGAAAACAAAGCTGAGAAAGAGGTCACTGAATTTTATAAATTAGATATGAGGAGAGGAGTAAGGTGTTGAATAAGTGATTAATACTGTGAAGTCATGAAGCTTGTGAGCTCAATCTTTTCAGCCTGAGGTTAAGGAAGAGGGACACGTTTAATAACAAGAAACTGATGTCTGGAATGATCCAGAGGTGGTGGAAGAAGACAAGAGCAAAGGAGAAGAAGTAAAAAGTGGACATGAGTGAGGGAGGAGATATTATAGAGACATGGTATATCAAAGTGGCAACACCAACAAGGAGAGAGGCGTTGTATCAATCGCACAAAAAAAGGAAGAGACAGGGAGGGAGTGGGAGACATGAAACCGGGCCAAGCACAAAACTTGCGTTTGTGTGGGATGAGAACTAGAGGAACGCAGAGAACACTTCTAATTTTAAAACAAAGTACGAACTCCATATGCTGTCAGACAGCGCTGTGTAAAATTCAGCTGCCTCTGCCTAGCTCGGTGGAAAGTAGAGCTCAGATAAATGAGATGACATTGGTTTTGTGAACCTGATTTTACTTTTGACAATTTCATTACAATATGGGGGTTTCAAACTACCAAAGAAAGACACAGACAGGTACATAAGGTGCAGGAACAGACAGGTAGACGTACAAGTAGAAAAAGAATGCTGGGGAGATACATGAAGGAGACAGTGAGATAAAGCAATAGATAAATGGAAGAGTAAAAAAAACTGATAAAATTTTGCTTAACATGCTTCACATTCATTACATAGTTTGTTTTCAGATAATGCCTTCAGCCATGTAGCATTTCATGATTTTATTTATCATACATATTTTTCACATTGTCATAGAAGAACCACAGAGATGCCAAAGATAGACAAGCACAGCACTGACAGAACAGCTGATCAACTTTAAAAACAAGAGCAGAGTAAAATTGGACAGAAGAGAAGATTTGGCGTTTCTTGGCCATGTTTTACCCAGACAGGCACTTTACAATCATGTTTGTTTCTGGGAGAGGACAGGAGGTAATACACAGAAGAGCTGGGAAGGGGGGAGGGGGTGTGACACCCAAAATATGGTGTACTCCTTAAATACTCCCACCCGATCACTCTGTTTCAACCTCCTATAGGAAAAAAACTAGCAGAATAAGTGAACAAAGGGGGTCAGGGTGGGTTTGTGCATTTAAGATGTGTGTGTTGAGAGTCTTGGTAGCTATATGACATTTCACATGATAGTGGGTGTGGAAATTCCTGACTTTATCCATTGCCCATACTTATTGCACATTCTTTTGTCTGAACATTCATTCAGCCTTTATTAAATGGTAATATATGCTTTGTATAGAATGCAAAAATGAAAGGAATGCCTTTTATAACTGTCTATACACTGTGCATATTTTAGAGGATTTGTAAATTATTGCAACTTTCATAAAGGTAATTTTACACATATATTGCAGAGTTACAAAATTGGATACATGGCAAAGTGTAATCTACAATGTATGCATAAATTTACATGTATGGAAGAGGTAGTAACTGATGTTTTTTCTAACATATTCAATATACTTGGACTTGAAGTTGAAATTCAGCAGGCTAGTATTACTTTTTCACAAAAGAACTCGTAGCAGGCCACCAAACATATCCATTCAATTAAAATACTTCACTTCTCATGGGATTTTTGGTGAATTGAAATGCCGACCTCTGACTTGGATTGACGTACTTGCGGCGTACTTGAATACAGTGTGCAACTTTAAATTTCTTTAAGGGAAGATATATTCAGTATTTGCACCTTACGAGAGTGCAGAAGGTGAATGCTCGTTATGTTGCCTGGCGTAGTTGGCGAGCAAACACAACATACCACTCCCCTAACGTTGCTGTGACTTTGTTTGCTGCAATGTGGTGTTAGCTGGTGGGATGGAGCAAATGCGGTGTAGGGTAGAGGAAAGACTACAGAAGAGTACAAATCACAGGCTACAATGCAGTGAAAGAGACAAACGCTGTACAGTGGAGGTACACCGTGCAGAACAACGTCCTGCGCGATCACTTGTGTAGAGAAGTACAACGACATCAACCAAGATGATTCCACAAATCACTGCTCAAAGTCAGACACAAGCTGCAGGACACAAGACAAGACAAAGCTCTGGAGCACTTTGCTGGGAAATGGAGAACCGCTCCATGTCCGAGCTCATTAAAAGAACGCGAGACAGGTCCCAGATCTGTACCCCGCAGAGTAGAGCCCACGGCACTGCGCCTAGCATGTGAAGAGAGAATCTTGTTGTATTCTGTGGCGCTGCGTGGACACTTTCTGTGTGGGAATGAGATCCCCAAAATGGTTGCCACCCCGCCCCCCCTCCCCCTTTCTCACGCAGTGCCACGCCTCCTCTTCTGACCTCTCATTGCTGGGTGGTGACACGCTGGGAGCAGGTCTCCAGCGGCTCCTTGGTGGCCCCTCCGAACACCTCAATGTCCCGGTTTGTCCAGGGCACCACGTTGCCAGGCGGGGTCTCGCTGCAGTCGGCCAGGCCAGCGATCTCGGCGGGCGTCAGCACCCGGTCCCACAGGCTGAACTGGGAAAGCTCCCCCACCAGGGCCTGGGAGGCGTCGAAGCGCCCGCCCAGAGTGTCCTTCATTGGGCGGCAGAGGGAATGGGGCGGGAGGGGGGGTGGAGAGAGGTTTTGGGGGTAAGGAGGATGCATCAGATTGAGAAAAAATTCTGGCCTGACTGTAACTAAAATAGTCTATAGGAACCACATCAAAAGACTGCAAATGTTGTTACTCATAGCCTAAATTCATCCGCTTTGGCTTCTCTAATAACTCCAACATTACTGTTCATTTTTCCCTTTGGACAAACAATCCCGCACTGGATCTTCTCAATGTGAGTAACCCCTCTACTTAATACGAAGACCCCCTCTAGGCTATTTTTGTCTCAGTTGCAAATATGCCCCAGTTCAGTCATTTCTCAACATGCTTGATGAACACCCCTCATCTAGCTGCTTACCTGCTCCTGCCCCAATACAAGCACGCCCCCAGGCCGAATAGGGTGCCAGGCAGCGAGGCCCTCTCCCTCTCCCTTCAGTTTTCCCCCCTGGTAGGCCTGCCATACCCCATCCCGCAGGCTCCAGCTAACACACACATGCTGCCAGCTGTTGGGGGGCAAAGACAAGGGCAACTGGGCAACCTGCAGGTGGAGAAAGGCAAATAAGTGTGGCATGTCAGCACTGTTAAAGGCACTACACAGAGTCTGATTGGTTGTGGTTGAGGTTACATTACATTACATTCATTTCAGCGGTTACAGTAATACGGCAATACTGTGGTGAGGTGTTGAAGCAGAGCTGACATTTTAACCATCTGGACAATATACTAACTAAACCAAATCCCAGACAGAATGAATCTGCAGCAATACATTCAGTTCTGATACGTCATTGCTTACTTTTACATTCAGTCAATCACAAAAGATTGACAACATACAATACAGTGATCTGTCCTACACTCCATTCCAGACAAGATACCAACATCAGCTGCATATCTTTCAAATTTTTGGCAAATGCACACCCACAACTGTTCATCCAGTACAGAAAAAAAAATCTAGGAGATCCAAAATTGAAATGAACTGCCCTGCGCCAAATATGAGAGTGACATAAATTAACTTACATGACAGACGCAGCACATGAACATAAATAACAGCATAAATAAAATTAATTTACATGACACATACAGTACGTGAACACGACATAAATGCAGCCAATATAAATCTCTAGAGCCACTCTACCTTGTCATTGACAAGCAGCTCGACAGGATTGTGCAGACCTTGCAGCAGTACCAATTCATTAGGCTGCTCTGCGACTGAGTAGGAAAAAGGTGTGCCGATGCCTCCCTCCTTGGCCCGCAGCCACAAGCAGGCTGTCAGGGCATACATTTCAGGAATTGCCCGTTTCACCATGCCATACATGTAGTTGGTCCTCACGGGGAAGGACAGCTTGAAGCTGTCGGGATAGGGGTATTCCGAAAGACCTAAAAGAGAGGGAAGATTGAAAGTAGGCTAAAACAAAATAGGAGCAGAGGATTGAGGCATGGGAGGTTAAGACAGAAAATACAGTTTTTTTGTTTAAATTTGCTGAGGGAATCTTCATGTTCTGGCTGCCAGTGTATCATAGTGGGAAGGAGCAGGACTTGTAACCAAAAGGTTGCTGGTTAAATTCCCCACTGGGGCACTGCTGTTGTACCCTTGGGCAAGGTACTTAAACCACAACTGCCTCAGTAAATATCAAGCTGTATAAATGGGAAGCATGTACAAAACCGTAACCTATGTAAGTTGCTCTGGATAAGAGCGTCTGCTAAATGCCAATAATGTAATGTTCTCTCTCTGTCTCTGGCTGGGATCTCTCTGTTAAACCCCTCCCTTTTTTTGCCCTTTTCTCTATCTACCATTCAACTGAGCTGACTCTGTTCTGTCTTCTTTTCTTGTGCTGTTTCCCGCTTGTGTATCTCCCTCTCTTTTTCTCTCCATCCATCCCCTTCCCCCTCCCTCCATCCTCGACTCTGTCTCTCTGGTTCTTACTTTGCTCCAGTTCGGCGATGCGGTGGTGCAAGGAGTTGACTCCCTGGTCGATCTCCTGATGGTGGTCCTCTGTCTCTTTGCGAAGTGCTGCCCTCTCTTTCTCCAGGAGCTGCATCTTCTTCTCCAGCTCGCCCTCCAGGTCCTCCACTTGCCACCGCACTGCCTCACCCAGCCTCCTGGGGGCACCAGAGACACTTCCTGGACCCCTTTCTGTGTGGTTATGGGCTAAGGGGCCTATCTCTAACTGGAAGAAATAACAGGAGCTTGGTTTTAACATTTGGTTATTGTACATTGCTGTGCAAAAGAACATCCTGTACATTTTGTTTTTTAAGCTATAAAACACAAGGAAGCCAAACATGTGGTGCATATTTCAGCCTCTCAGTCTTGTTCCCCTTTCTTAACAGAGGTTTTCGTACTACAACACATCTTTTACGTCCTTTTGAGAATGACCTTTTTGCTGATGGAAGGTCAGTGACACCTGAGCCTTCTGTCGGTTCCACTGTCAGTTCAATTCTTGTCTTTGTATTCCTAAAGCATAGTATTTCCATGTAGTCTATCCCTTACACAGCTTTTCGGGGTCTCTCAGTCCTGAGTTTTTCAATCACAGATGATGTTTCACTATACATGTTGATTATGCTTTTGACATCACACCTTGAAAATAGAGGGACATCAGCTGTTTCACTGATCGTTTTTCATTCTTTTTGTTTTAACACAACTCTCTAGTGATCATCGTATCTATATCAATGATCTATACATCCATGGAGAATAATTGCTGAATGTGTCTGAAACCATTTTGTAGCATTTTCATACATATAGTCTTGCTGCTTCCATGGAGCTGTTTTTATTAATATGACTGAGAGAGAAGAGAGGCAGAGGGTATAATGTGAATTACAGTCTAAGCGTAGGGAAATGAAAGCATACCGAACTGGACACTGCGGTATACCAATTCCCACTCAGCAATGTATGAGTGAGTGTGTGTGTGTGTGTGTGTGTGTGTATGTGTGTATGTGTGTGTGTGCACGCACGAGAGAGAGAGAGAGACAGAGAGAATAAGCAAGCAAGATAGAGACAGAGAAACAACGCAATATATGCACACCAACTGAGAAATTAGTTTTTTACGTACCCCAAATATAAATTTACTCTGACTGGAAAAAGCAATATATTATCATAGCATTACCAGTGCAGAAAAATGCTACTAAAACCCTATCCAGTGCGCTCTCTCTCTCTCTCTCTCTCTCCCTCGCTCTCTGACAAACACACACACGCACATGCGCGCATTGCACACACACACATAGATTGACTGACAAAACTGCAGCACATGAAATCTGCCTAATACAGCACAAACAGAGCCACGATTTAATACACTGTGGGGAAGGACAACCTGAAACTAAGGTCTTACTCCCACCCAACATCATTCTTCCGGTCCCCATTACGGTAGACCATATAACATATTCCCATGATCTTTCAACCGTCTTCTCATCCTTTATTCATGTGTTTTTCCTATCGGAGAGAGTAATGTGTGTTGGGAGGGAGCCACGCAGCAGGTGCGCAATGCTCCCCGTTGAGAGAGCGC
This sequence comes from Megalops cyprinoides, assembly GCF_013368585.1. Taxonomy (NCBI): domain Eukaryota; kingdom Metazoa; phylum Chordata; class Actinopteri; order Elopiformes; family Megalopidae; genus Megalops; species Megalops cyprinoides. The sequence continues at coordinate 13,725,810 of NC_050583.1, read as the reverse complement.
ACCGAACGGGGAGGGGTGAGGAAGGTGGGGTAGGAGGGGGACTTCTGGCACGTAATCGTTTAAATCTTCTCTTTAATTAAACTGTAAAAAAAACATTCTTCGTTGGGTGAGCGCTTGCTCTCAAACGTTTGAGGTTAACGGTCCATCTTCACAGTTTAATTTCAGATAGACCACGTTTCGTGTTCGACATTAAGAGGTACCATAAACAACATTTTAATCACGACGAGGTACAGCAGCAACAGCAAAATACAAACAACTTGTGGTGATTGAAACATTAATGAATGCGTCGCCACTACTGCCATTTTTTAATCTATTTTACGCAACCCGTAAATACATACATGGTTTCATGTTTCCAAGAGAAACTTTTGCAATTACTGAACATTACATAAACAAATTTCCTGTATTCGAGAACACAGCTAAATGTGAATTGGGGTTGTCTAATTAAATGTCTAATTACACAATAATATGTTATGCTCTGCATTTTAATATAGCTAACGAAAAATGTTACATATTGCAGAAAGAAACCGAAATGTGAAGATACACCAGACACGGTAATGAGATTAGAATTAATTAAGCAATATGCAGTTATGAATTTTCGGAATGTTAAAAAATTTATAGACATCAGGAAGGTGGCTGTGTCAAAGCAGCGAATCGTTAATAATTCTACCGAATTAATCTCATTAAAAGAAATTGAAATTCCTGACGCGGAGCACCGACGCAATCTGTCCTTTGACAATAAATAATAGAAACTTGAACTGACGTACATGTACAGTGGAAATGATTCACAGGGTTGTGAAAACACCCAGTTCTCAGCATGAAACCTGATCCAAGTTTACTGACCACCAGCCAGTGCTGTAGTCCTCTATCACCATAATGCACGGGACACCGCATTTAAACCACACATCTAATAAAAGATCTAACCACCTGCCCATCTCAGAATCTCTTAATGTCAAGGACATCAATAGCAGCAAAAAAAAAAAACGTTATCTTGGCCCTGATTTCCGAACGAAGAGTGACAGGAGAAAAGTAAACAGAAGCACAAAAAACAAAATCAGAATGACACAAACACAAGTCAATGCGTATCAGACCTTTTCGCTCCTTACCTCCAGCTTTTCTATGCGATCCTTCAGCTGAAGAATGGCTCGCTCAAGCTCTTCAACGGCGCGAGCGGTCTGCAGCTGAGCTGCAGCTAAAGACTGCACGTCGTCTCCAGCCATGTGGCGGCGGTTGTCTCCCCACAACCCTACACTTCTTTCTGGGAGGCTGCGCTCCTCCAGCCCGCTTTCGCATTCCGACAGCTTCCCTGTAAGTTCCCTTATGGTTCGCTGGTCCATTAGTATCTGGTCTCTCTGCTGCAGCACGGTCTGCCGTAGTTCCTCAGCGGTTGTACGGAAGTATCCCATGTCCTCGCCTGCGTACACCGACGGCTCGTCGGCTTGTTGCTGAAGGTTCTTCGGTTTGCACTCCCCGACAGGAACAGGGGTGCAGATGAGCCGGCTGAAAGTGAACTGTTTGCTGCCTCCGGATCCGAGCCCCCCTGTGCTGCTTAGCTCGTTGAAAGTGGGCACCTCCAGACCGATCCCCAGACCTCCTCCTTCGGTAGATTCAGCACCGTGGAGAGCGCCCAGAGGGCCCGCGCGTGCTACGGAACCCGGGGAGAGAGGCTGCAACACAACATCCGGAGCCAGCGACTGGTTGTCGGCCAGTGGCTGAGGTGCCGGGGTTGTAGACCTCGGATAGACGCTGGCGATGATGCATATGACCGCGCCGAGGAAGGCCAGCATCCCGGCGGCCAACAAGACCACGATGAACTTCAGGGTGGCGACGTGAGAGGTCGATATACAAGAGAAATTGGGATACTTGTAGTAAAAAAGAAAAAAAAGAAAAATAAACTTGATTAAAAAAAAGAAAAAACGAGTGGTTTTAAACGAGGTTACAATCGAGTGTAGCTGATTTAAAATAAATACTAAAATGAAACAGCGCTACAGCTCCCTATCATACCACGGACCCGTAACGCGTTTGTAATACGAGAGTATACATATGATGAATTGTGCCTTTTCTGAAAATTGTCGGAAGAGAATACGCTATTTATAAAACCCGAGAAAGGGAAATAAATACTGTTTGGTATATATTTCTGTTGTTTTCCCTCTCCCTTTCTACGGATAAATCATGTGGGGTTGTGATGTCTTCGCCTTCCCACTCAGATAAACTCCTGTCTCTCTCTGTTGCTAAGCTCCTCCGTCTCTGTAGCTACTGTGGGGACCAAGAGAGGCGGTGCATCGAGCGAGCGAGAGAGAGGGAGAGAGATGAGCAGCGAGAGGGGTTGGTGGTGGTGGTGGTGGTGGCGTCCGGGTTGTGTACGTCATGCTTAGGGGGAAATGCTATAGCTTGCAAATGTTGAATAAAATACAAGGAAGACAAAATACTTCAAATGACACTTCTTAAATATGGAGGGAAGAGGGACTAAATGATAACTTAAAATACAAACAAGAGAGTGACAGAAACGGTTGAAAGCTAGTGTACATACTCAGTGTACGGTAGCTGCAAATTCATTGAGGAATCACACTATTCCACATGGTAAATACAGCTGCAAGCAGCAATGACCAGGACCTACAATCAAAATGGCCACCACCAGTCATGACTGGTGCTATAGGTGTGATTAGTAAAACTCATCTGGCAAGTGTATCCTGTATATTTTCATGTGTATTGTTTTAAGCCTACTGTTTTGTGAAAAAAAAAAATGAACATCTGACATCACATTTGTACCAATATGAGTTGCAACCACCAAATCTGGTATGGTGACACATCTCATAGGCATGAATTTTCAGTTGTTATCATTCATTATTTATATTGTATTGCATAATACTATTCAGGTTTGGCTAATAATATGACAGTGATAGATCCAACAGGAATTTTTTTATTTGAATATCCTTTAGCAAATCATGCTAATTGAGTATTTTATAGCAGCCATTCTTTTTCATGTTACATCACATTACATTACATTACATTCATTCAGCAGATGCTCTTATCCAGAGTGACTTCCAGCACAATAGAACATAAGTTGAATGAGCAACCGTGTCAGACCAGGTTAACAACACTCCCAGACCAGTGAGTATGAGCATAACACTATTCAAGTCCTACCACGAGTTAACTTGTGCATCCTGGCCAGCCAAGGGAAGCCATATATACTACCATACATCAGTCACTAGATCACAGAATCCAAAACATATTGCGATACTACACGTAAAATAAACAGCAAGTAACACAAGTACCAGGTGTTAGGGGTTGGGGATTGAGGTGGTACCGAGGAGCAGTCTAAAGAGGTGGGTCTTCAGTTTGCATTGGAAGATCACCAGTGATTCCACTGTCCTGACCCCTTGTATAAACTATTCCTTTGACATTTTGATAGAACTTGGTACAAGATTTACATTTATAAAGTTTCAGGTTGACAGGCCCAATGGTTCATGAGGGGTGGACATATAAGTGGTTGACAGCTAATTCAAGACAATGGCCAGACCATATGACTTATGCCATTTGTACTTATTATATTAATTATTGTTAAGGAGAGGAATGTACCCATTAAGTTTTGTGTCTTCACGGCCCTATCTTTTGGAACAAGAGCACACTGAAACACAAATTGTACATTAAATGTTATGTGAGGGCAAACCGAACTGAGAGACACATTTGAATAAGAGGTGAAAAAAAACACTATTTGTCAGACTGTTCTGAGGTGCATTGTTTCACACAACATCCAATGCTGACTTGAATTTCTTCACAAACATGTACAAATACAGGAGATATATTATTATTATTATATATTATAGCTGATTTCAGAATGAGTCCATGTTTTCTATATACATATACATATGACTCACCCATACATTGTTTCATCTGTAAGAAGTGGAAATGTTTTAGTTAGAATTTTATGGTAGCATTCTGAAAAATCCAAGGTCCAAGTGGAACTGTCTAGTTATTGATGAAAATCAATCCAACTGCAATTGTAGTGCCATCTGGTGTACAAATGAGGAACTATAGCCTATGTAACGCAACCATACCACTCCAGCTGCAACTTATTCAATTACCTACATCATAAGTTAAACAAAATTGCACAATTAATTCAGCCGTCAGTTAATCACATTACACTGTGGGTGAACAAATACAATTATTCATGCTTAGTGCAGAAACTCTCTTGGACCAGATTCACTCACAGCTTGTTTGGACAATTACGGAAAGATATGAACTGATTACTACAAATTGTTTTACATTTAGGTTATATTTTACCAATACGCTCTACATGAGGAGTCCATCTAAATGAGCAAGGAAGCAATTACGACAAATATCCATTATTAATATCCAAAATTAATTAAAAAATGGATAGTGTATCTTTTAAAATTGAAAATTGGAAAACTGTGTGTGTACTGGAAGGGATCTTGTGCTGCTGGTATCCTTTCTGCTACTTGTGTCTATGTAAAAATAACAGCCCTTTTTAGGAAAATATGCAACATTTTACTGCTCAGGTTCCTGTGCCGACACATCCAAACGCAACCACAGCGTTGTACTATGATGCTGTCTTACAGTCACACTGTTGCAGAGAAACTAGGAGTCTGTCTGTGGTACTCAAGCTTGCTAAAACCTGAAAAGCACACGTTAGTTTACACTTTACATTTTACTTTGCATATTATACTTTATATTCCTGCTCCCCACCGCAGGTCTGAGTCCACTTTCATGGAAACACATGATTCAGCTGCACCAATCAATGACTTCCAAAGTCCCCCTGCTAGAGAGATTAGTCCAAGATGTTGGGAGATAATGACGATCTAAGCCTACTAGTGGTACCACTGGACAATCAAGGTAATCACACACATCCGTAATGTGCACAACATGCACATTCTTTTATATAGTAACATGTGGGTGAAAAGTAATTGTATTGAGGGAGTGTGTGTCTGTGGGTTAAGCCTGAACTAATGTCTGGTTTAGAAATTTGTCAGTGTTTTGATAAACCCCAGAGATAACTTGCTCAGCACCTTAATAAACAAAACAGCATTCAGAATTTGTCAATAGGAAGCTGTCGAAATAAAAATTAAGTGTCACAACACAACACAGTTCCAGCATACACTCACATGAGATTAACTGCCCCTGCCATTAGGATGCAGTTCAAGTGTTCAGTGATCCGTCAAACAAAAAAGGCTGAACAACAATGAATAGAATCAGACTGTGGGATTGCCAGAGTACTGCATTATAGTGCTACTTTGTAAACTAGCCTTTGTAACCAATTGATCAACAAGGGAATCCACATCTGTTAGAGGAATTACATATGTTATCAACACTGAAATGGCTCTGATTCCCCTGGTTGCTGACTACTGTTTCTGTATGGTTAAATGGTCAGCTACGTAACTAGAACCATTTTACTTCACTGAGCCACGTCAATCCAACAAATCATTCACACATAATGGCTGAACTGATTATAAATGGTTTTGAGTTTTCTCTTCAACAAAGAAGCTGCTTTCTTCTGGCACTTCAGCGACGTTGATACAGTACTACATTTACATTTATTCATTTAGCAGACGCTTTTATCCAAAGCGACTTACATAGGTTACAATTCTTTACAATGTTATCCATTTATACAGCTGGATATTTACTGAGGCAACTGTGGGTTAAGTACCTTGCCCAAGGGTACAGCAGCAGTGTCCCCAGCGGGGATTGAACCGGCAACCTTTCGGTTATGAGTCCTGCCCCTTAACCACTATGCTACACTGCCACCCTACTACACTCCACATGCTTGGCCAGCTTGTCCTCACTATAAACCCCATGACTTCTGGCAATGGGTGAGACATAATTTGAGCAGAGAACTTACCTTTACTTAATAACCACTCAGAACCTGCAGTTCATTATTTTGCATCATTGAGAGGCATGACAGTTGTATGACCCAATTCTGGCTCATTCTTTTTTTACCTGATTGCCAGCTAAGATATGAGAAAACTTGCCATTGATCAGGCTATTGTGCAATGAGAGTCCATATCTAAACTTGTCTTTATTTTATCCATGAATTTTCACATCCATTACAGCACCACATATTACACAGCAAATACAATACAGAATCGGGATGTGTCAAGGGTTAAAAAAAACACAGGACTGTCACCCTGTACAGACTTAAAATGGTAATTCTTCATACAATCACTGTCGTGGCACAAACAAGGACATCCTTTGAGCACTGAAGTCATACTGTACGCTCTTGACAATCTCTTTTTAACAGGCAACAGCTCATGCTAGCACACCTCGTGCTAGTATGGGACTATCTGAATAAGAAATAACTTACACACTCAGACAAGTGCGATCTGCTTAAAAACCAACAAGGGTTTTGAGGACATGAAGTTTGGACAGCCAGACTACCTTTCTACGAATATGGCAGATGGAATATTACACATGCAGTCCACAGTTTATATACAAACAGAATCAGTTTAGAGTCTTGGCAGACTTCAGAAACAGAGGAGAAGAGGAAAAGAAGAGTTATATCTTAATCCTCTTTGACTTAAGAAACCTGTCTCAGCTTAAATATTGTGCGTGCACATAAATATATATAACTATATATTTCTGTGTATGTGCATGCAGAAGGGATTGCCTTTATGCATAACCGTGTAAAACTATCTGTACTAGTTCTGAAGCAAGTTGTGTGCATACTGCCAAGGCAAATCCAACAGAGCACATTGACTGAGTAAATCCATACAATACACCTACATGCGTGTGACTTCAAATGTAAGTGCGACCCATTGTTATACGAGTAAGTGCATTTTAAACTCTGCATATGGGCTGTTGTGATTCGGCATGCATTACTGTACATAAAGCAAAAAATAAAAAGAAAAACACTCTGTAAATGAGCTCACTGTGTATCGATACATACTTGAAAAAAAAAATAAATACAGTTCTTCTTTTCCCAAGTTGTGCGTAATTTGGGGGACTGGATCAAACCAGTGCAAGCTACTTTTTCAGGCTTGGGTACAGGTGTCCTCAGAGTTCACGGTTTGGGCTGGGGGGTCAGTGTGGTGGGTGATGGGACGGACGCAGCGGGAGGATCGCTGGAGCATGACGAAGGGCTGGGAGGGGCAGATTTGTCCAGTTCGGGTGGCTGGCAGAACTCCTTGATGGTGACGGTGAGGAGGTTTGTGGTTACGTCAGTCACAACAACATTGGCGCAACAGGGTGCCATTTCAGGGTGCCAGTCAGGGTCCCCCTCTGAGGGGGCCCTTGGATTCTCCGGGGAAAGGAGAGGGGGGCTGGTGGGGTTCTGGGGGGGCAGGGGTGTAATGCTGTTACTAGCAGCGGGACTGCTTCGGCGAAGGCGACGACGGTGATGGCGGCGTCTTGGATTTCTTTTGCCCTCAGGAGGTACTGACAGATCCATAATCTCCTCTTCTTCCTCAGAGGAAGTGGAGGATGATGGGGAGGAAGAAGACAGGGAGGGGGAGGAGGGAAGAAAGGATGCAGAAGTGGGATTGGTCGCAGGACTCCGTTTGCCTTCCAGAGGTTTTCTGGGTGGAGATGGCGCTTGGGGGCTCAGTTTTGGTGGGGAGGTAGAGGTTGTAGAGGCCACTTGGCCATGGGACGGTGTGGGATTGGCCTCGATTTCAGGAGGCGAGGGGGGACTGCTGTCTGAACCACTGGAGCTAGAGGGGGAGGGGGGTGGCTGGTATTGGGGGATGGGCTGCCCTGTGATCCTGCCCACATTTCCAGCTGTAGGATTAACGGAGAGAGAAGTAGAGAGACCATTCCCACTCTCCTCACTATTCTCAGTAAGGCACCCTGTCCCAGTGTGAGCTTGGCCAGCACTTGAAGCTATCTGCTGATTCCCAAAGGGTTTCTCATACATAGGGAACCCAGGAAAATTCAAAGGAGGCTGAGAGCCTCTGTATGGCACTTCACTGAACCGTTTTCCCACAATGCGGTTTCGAGAGGGAATGCTGGGGCGCCCTGGGTGGGGGCGGCTGTTGCCACTCCCTGCCCTGTCAATGACCTTCAGGTTCAAGATGATGCGGCTCCTCTTGACCTCGCGGGGCTTGACCCTGCGGTTCAGGATGGTCACGGTTTCCGAGAAGGGAGAGATGGGGGGGCGGGACGAGACGGAGCCGGGAGCTGAGGACAGGGGGTGGGGACGGGGCAAGGGCCGCCGGGACATGCGGTGACAGCGGCGGATGTCCTTCTTCAGCTTGTGGGACGTGGCTCTGGCCTGCAGTTTGGGGAGGGCAGGTGGGGAGGAGGCGGAGGAGGGAGTAGTGGAAGGGGAGGGCCTGGAGGCGCCACGCGGAGGGTGATAGGAGCGGGTGTCTGGGCCTTGCGCCGATGCCTCTGCAGCCTGTGCTCGAGCCTGAAGGGTCAGAGGATGAGGAAGACATCAAGGGGGTAAGAGGCAAGAGAAAGAGAACAAAGGGATGACATGGAGGGAGGAAGCTCACATACCTGATTACTGCTAATTAAATATTTCCATTTGTCTTAATCCGAAAGGTTTAACTGTATGCCGAATGCCAGCACTCTCCAGTCCTTCCCAAACACACTGTTTATCCTTTATCAGGCTGAGATAGAGATGAAATTTCAAAATCAAACCTTGAGAAGGAAATTTTTGGGTTTAGGTCCTCTTTTCTTCGGCCCGTAACGCTCCCGCTCTCTCTCTCTGATAAACACAGAAAAGGAAAAGGTTGCCTACAGAGTGAAAGACCATGCTACTTGTACAGCATTCTTGCTTTGCCAGTTGTGAAATACTGCATGTGACTCTTGAAAACAAGACTGTTAGAAACACTGAACATGGTGTTCTATGGGAATGGCAGGTGTGCCATCTTCCAAGTTACAGGATGGCGAGGCATACCCTGTGCCCATATAGGACTGACAATTATACAATTTACTGCCACACACTTCTGACAGTATATGGGAAGGGGTACACAGAGATGTTCACCATTCAGGAGAAACATTGTGCACAGAAATACAGTCCTGTCAACCAGCTGAAATGTGGCATTTTATAAATGTAGAAACAGTAATTACATCTTCGCATTAACATCCAAAAAAAAAAACCCGAAATGAACATAATACTAAAATTGCTTCTGCAAAACGACTCACTTCTGTTCAAATCCTATTATCAGTCGATCGTCCAAAATATTCTCCTCTGGCTCCCACGTACTGTACCTGTAATTAAACGAACATTTTTAATCCCTCAATTACATTTTGCTTTCAAATGTAGCATCACTGGCTCTATTTGTGAGACTGCTTCTGCAGTCGGCACAAATGTCAAAATAACCTACAAACTGCATCACAATTACAAACACAAGGACATAGGGTGCGGTAGAACACTGTGTACTTACTTGATAGCCCATCCTTTCCATTTAACAAGATATTCAATGCGACCCTACAGTAGAGAAATGATTAGTCACTAACAAGCTTGCTGAACGTATGAATCCTGCCTAACTTTGCTTACTAGCTACCAAACAACCTAGTTAGCTGGCTACACCGGTAAAAATAACAGTAAAGGACAACCATTTCTAAATCGGAATAAAATTACGTTAGCTTTAGTCAAATATGACTTATTTTATAACTGTGAGATCGTTAACACTGGGATGCAGTTGCACAATTAGGTATGCTAGTTAATTTAACAAGTGACACCCAGACAGAAAACTAGCCAGCCTCATTGTCACCTGATAGCTTGCTACCCAGCTAGCTAGACGGTTAAACGTGACAGACAGAACCAGGTTAAACAGGAGGCTACATAGCTATAGCCTTGATACCTAGCAAGCTACCTAGACCACTTTTTCTTCTCATACCTTGCTGGGTAGGTACATCTACCTTTGGCTAGCCAGTCAAACTCAGGATATGCCTGCCTGGCTAGTTAGCCAGCTAGCTACCTAATTACATTACTCTCCACCAGTTACATTTTTTAATTTCTTTTCCTGGCCACGGGTTAGCTAATAAGCTAACTACTTGGCAAAGACTGTCCCCCTCATCCCGTTTCCCATTTACGAGCCCCTCTCTAGCTGGGGTCTTAAATAGCCAATGTAGGCCACAGGGACCCTCACCCACCATAACGCCAACAGTAGCGGGGCTATTCACCTTGCGAATGCGGCGTTTGAGGATGGATTCTGCAGCGAATACGCGGTCTCCGACCGCCGAGAGCTCCATCTTTTGCAACAACAGCCAATATGAACTAGACTACGTAGCTAGCTAGTGGTCGGCGGCGAGCACTGAGGGCGCACCAAACAAAAGCTGCAGCGGCACACACGGCTTTGGCAGCAGTGACGTGCTCCAACTAGGCCCCTTTTTTTGGTCGCCCTGGCAACGCGCAAGAGATGATGCGCAATCACTATTGCATAGCTAACATTAGCTAGCTTTGCAGTAGAAATAGGTAGCCACTAGTAGGGCGAAGCGACAATATGCAGAAGGCATTGTACAGTGAGAGAAAATTTGCATGGGTGGATTCTGCATGGAGGGATAGAGGGAAGAGACTAACCAGCGCATTAATGTCCCCTGCAGCATTACATAGGCCACATTAGAAAAGGAGATATGGGTTAGGAAGAAAAATCTGGGCCTGCAGAAGTAAGTGCTGGACATAAGGACAGGATGCTGTATATTACAGGAAGGCAGAATGGTGAGGTAAATTTATTTGGACTGACTTAACTGCAGACCAACATTAGAATAGTGATCAGCAATTATATCAAGTGAGTGCAATTGCATTGTAAGAAGGAGAACAAAGTGGGTGGTCAGCATAGAATAAAGGCTTATTTAGCTAATAATATTAGTGGTTACCAGGTCCTGGGAAGCTAGGCAAAGGACATGGGGGTACAGAAGGTCAGTGCATATTAACATTACATTTATATTGCATTATTGTCATTTGGCGGACACTCTTATCCAGACTGACTCACCATGTGCATCTAATAAAGTGATATGAAAAGCAGCCCAAAGAGGAAACCACAAACCACGCATCAACAAGTGTCAGTGCTAAACATAGCGCTGAGATCAGAAATGTGTGCTTACATCAACACGTTAGCACAAAGCAACATGTACAACTCAAGGACTACATCATTCCAAATATAATGCTAACACATGCTGCACACATGCAAGTAAAGCTCCATACATAAAACTCTGAAATACAATTCCACACATATAATTGCATATAACAGAGACAAAAGATCACACTTGGGAGGTTGAGGTGTATAGTTAAGAGCTGGGTCTTCAGTCTGCAGTGAACTATGATCAGCGTTTCAGTTGTTCTGGCCAAAACAGGAAGCTTGGTCCACCAGGCAAGGGCCAAGACAGTGGACATAACCCGGATACAAGGTTATGGGGGGGGGGGGGGCAGCGAAATGTATGGCTTATAATAATAATAATTATTATAATAATAAATTATTATAATAAGAAATAGTTAAATGATCTCAGCAGAACAAGCAAAGGAAACAAAAAAATCTGTTTTGAAAATGCTTTATTAAAAAAAAAAAAAAGTATATCAAAGTATCAAGCCATCATCCAATCAAAGATTTTTTCTGGAAAATCATGTTACAATTACCTCATGTTATAATACACTGTTTCTCATAAGAGAAAGTTATGTCACATAATGCTTCCTCTCATCAACCTGCAAACATTTAGGATAGGCACACCAATATTGTATATATTTCAGAGAGAATATGCGACTGGCAAAAGCAATCGCTGTTACAGTAAGAGCCCATTAACAGTGTCTTCTTAAGCATATATGGAATGATCATATTCATTGATGATATATATATATATATATATATATATATATATATATATATATATATATATATATATGCGAGGTCACATTTGTAGCCATTTAATCACTGCCTTGTTAAAACGGAACATAATTCCGTCACTGCCTTAACGAACGTGGTTCACAAATCGACGGGCCTCAAAAATCTGACGTGACAAAAACAGCAAGCAGCATGTGTTGGAATGTGTGACGTAGACATTTTTACGCTGATTGTCACCTAAAATCCTTTAGATTAACCCAAGGACTTCCTTTTCTCTAATGAAAATAAAACGTCTAAGAGAAATATATGATGAAGGTATGACATCTGATCTTCCCAGAACATATTTAAAATTACACACGCAAAGGTCGCTTGTTGTATGGTAAACATGAAACGCTAGTGTCGCCTTATGGATCAAAGCAAAATCAGCTTGCTAGTCGTAGCGTTTTATAATAAAGTATGCCACGCATGGGCGCCAGTTTGTTCTGAAACGTGCTGGGGTCAACGATGCTAACATCTTAACAGCTTTCAAAAAGTGGTGGGGACGAAATGGGCCACGACAAAAAGTGGCGGGGACATGTCCCCAGCGTAAATGACGCCTATGATGCCACGCTATATAATGCACCCTGTCAAAAGAGAAGTGTAGTAACAGCCTGATGAAAATAAGGTTGGCTTGCAAATCGCCTGCCCAAAGGACCACTGGAGATTTGCGACGCTTAAGGTCGTAGAATTATGAATATCACTGGTTGCTCTTTCGTTCTTCACTTAATTTTCTTTAAGATTCATATAGCCTATCGTACATAAGCATAATAATCGCTATGACGTTAGACGTCGGATTGAAATCTAAGGCACCACCCATACGCCCCCCCCCCCCCCCCCCACCCCCGAGTCTATGATTGGGTGAAAAGCACGTATTAGCTGACGATATCCCCTTCTCATTGGTGCACCTTTCGCCTGCATGGCTTTGGTCATGATTGGTTGAAGTCACCCGGTTGTTGATGTACTGTCAAACAGCAAAGAATCACATTAACAGAGGGAGAGACAGCTAGAAGGTAAGTAGGGGCGAGCCAGCTCAATGCTAAGGCGATTAGATAGCCAGCAACGGTAAGATTTACCATGCTAGGATTCGCGTGCACATCGGTAACAGTGAATAGCAATCCTACTCCTGTAAGAGATCGAGAACAAAGCTTGTCCATTGTATCTATCTGTCCTTTGCAGTTGCAAATTCATTCTAATCCGAGAAGTCATGGGGAGAGCCACTGGTAAATGTTATGAATGACACTTTTTGTTCTGATCAGACGTGCCGGTTTTCTGACTATGCGATATGTTGTTCTGTTCGATATTCTGTTTCACGTTGTGTTTTTTTTTTTTTTTACTGTAGTTCAGCCGGGCGAGCATTTTTTTACTCGTCGATTTATTTCGACGTCATCAGTTCAGACAAGTTACCTTACCATAACTAGCTAGAAATAAACTGAGGCAGTATTCGAAACAGCATACTATACTACCAGTGTATACTGATTTTGACCAAATGTAGTATGTAGTGTACAGTATATACTTGTGTATTACGCAGTACACAGTATGCAGTAGGCGGTTTCGAATACAGCCTCAGTTTTTTTCTCACAGTGGTCAAACAGTCCACCATGGAAATAAAAACAGAAAGTAGCCTACTTGCGTCAACTCCCGTATCCGCCAATATTTTGCACAACCTTTTTGGTTGTTGGTATTGTTGCAACTTTCTCATTATGCCAGCTAATCATGCTGAACTTTGAACAGAGAAAATACTTTGAAAAAAAAAAAGCTTTTAAAACCGGCAATTTTAAAACTTTTAAAACCGGTTGCAATTCAAGATCTTCATGTGGACTCACTTCGAGAGAAAAGTTTACGAGCGAGGATAAATCATTCCGATTTTAACTTGATTGACCAATTCATGGTTTAGTATCTTATGTAGCTACATTGCAGTGTGTGCATTTACCTTTATTTCAGCAACTGCATTTATCTACTCGTCAAGATTACACCTACTTTAGCTACTCAGCTGTATCAATTTTTGTGTACAATTTGGTGTAGGACCATGCGTACGCACAATCTCACGATTTGTGTACGGAGGTTTTCTTCAGAGTTATCAAACACCACGTACGCCTAATTGTCTTCATAAATCTGATCAATAAATCGTAAATCAAATTATCATAAGATTATTTGCACATGAACGCGCTTAACGTCCACTCCCACAATTGTTCTTATGTGGACCGAGACACGCCTTTAATTAGTCGAATCAGCATATTAAAGATCCCAGGTAAATCTGAGTGAAATGCAGAGATTGATGTTGAGGATCAATGGCAGGACGTAAGTAAAGTAATTATTCGGACACAGAGATAGAGATGATGGTTGATGAGGTGGAGAGGAGAAAAATTTCCTTTTTGGAGGCCAGACTAGCGGCATTTCAAATCGACCGAAAAGTGCGGAGTGGCTCAAAGTGGTGACTGCTATGAATGTAGTTTCACCAGAGGTGCGTACGGGTGAGGGGGTGAGAAGTGGTCGGGTTTTAAAAGAGAGGCAAAAAAAAAAAAAAAAAAAAACGAATAAGCGCACAAAGGACCCGTGTGTCCGCACCCGGCTCCACGAGGGGGCAAGAGGGGGCTTCGCCCCCTCAGTTGTATTTTCTGCCACCCCTAGTTTCAGTTTTATGTACCCTCTAGAAAAAGCAAAAACAACAAAAACATTGTAAATGTTGGAATACTCGTTGGAAACGACATAGGGAAGTAAAGTTTCGGTCAACGAGAGAGAGGGAGGGAGAGAGCGAGAGAGCTGCATGATATAAGCAGGGCAGACAAAACGATCTGATCATCTTTTTTTTGGTTAATGACCCTGACGCTGTTGGCAATTATTATTTTTATTTTTGTAGTCAACTCTCAGTGGTTAGAGTCGTTCATAAATTCTATTATTTTGCGTCTTGTAGACCTACGTTCCGAGTGCTCCGATTCCCTAAATTGTGCGAGGGCATTCAGGTTTAATACTGGCTTCACCACTGCTGTGAAATAAATGTATTATTTGATTTTGAAACAGTAGTCTTGTGGTGTTCTTATTTAGCCTTTCAGAGGCTATGGTTAAATCAATGAATTTCATTAAACCTACCACCAAACCAATTTTAGGTGGTGACCTGGCAATCTGCCCCAAATATTCCTATTTCATATTATGGCCATGACGCACAAACACATGGAAAAAGGTAAGGTGTGGAATTGTTCGCATCTAGTCAAAACGCCACTATATTGCCACCCGCAGGATGAACAAAATGCAGAAATAGGCATAGTAGGATGATAACCTACTGTTTTATTATATAAAAAGATTTTCCCCCTCGCCATTTTTAACTTCCCCCTCAGTCGCTTCATCCTGGCACGATAACGCTCATCAATGATTGACACAAGACCCGTTTACTTGCATCACCGTTAGTTCCTCTTGGTGTCGCCAATCTGCAAATTACAAATTTTATGCGTATGCCACCTCAGGACTGAGGCAGAGGTACGCTTGTTTTCCCTGGAAGTATCTTTTCATAAATACCGTTTTATGTGTAGAGAAGTGCTCAGCACGATTTTAGTGCGTACGCACCGTTGATACATGTGGCCCCATGACTGATAAAAAGGAGGAGTTTATTCAGTATAATCAGTGGTAAATCTTTTCTCCAAGTTATCTCAAAGCTGCCTTTTGGTCAGCTGTTCATTAACTAGGTATTTTATGCCTCCTCCACTCCACACCAACGTGCTGTTTGCCCCTCATCAATCAGTTGCCCTTCAGGAAATCCCTACATTTACCTGCTTTGCGACATACTTGGGAAGTATTCTCTAACTCTTGTGATGCTTCAACTTTCCTCCTTCCCTTTTAACCAGGTGAACATGCAGTTTTTCAGGCGACTAGGGGACACCATTGCCACTGTGTCCAACCTCTTCTCCAACCCCTACCGGGTGAAGGAGGTGCAACTTTCTGAGTATAGTGGAGGGGGCCGATTGCGACTGAGGGAGGAAGGCAGGGTGGTGCTGTACAGGAACCCCCCCAGCCAGTCGTGGGACTGCCTGCTGCTGTCTCCAGAAACGCCCAACGTCGCCCTTAGGTGAGTCTTGCAGAAGCAGAGCTGAGAGTGGTGTGACATGGCCAGTGATCCTGCCTCCTGGCCTTGGGAGTGTGGCACATTGGGTTTCTCAGTGAGTCACAATGTTGTTACATACTTGCATACAAAAATTACTGCTGACCTCTTTCAGAATGCATTGCCTTTGTGCTGTGGCTGAATCCGCAGTCCAGGCAGCATGCCTTGCTTGTAATATTTTGCTGGTCTTTTATATCCAGCATCACTTTGACATCCTACAAAAAACATGCTATGTAGTTATTCAAGGAAGAAGGTGCGTGACACAGAAAATGGCAATGTTTAACACTGGATTTTAACCCCTCAGCTGTGATTTACTGTTTTTTTTATCTCTTTCTTTCTGTCAGTTATTTTTTTTGTCTCCTCAGAACATCACTACATCATGTGCCTGATTTGCTGTTTCTCTGACAGGTTATTCCAGGTGGCCACTGAGGAAGATGCTATGAATTGGTTCCCTCAGTATGCCCTCAAACTCCGCCCGTTCTATGAGACTGCCCGTCCCCAGCTCAAACTGGAAACCATGCAGTCAATCACAGACTGCTTGCGTGCACACCCTGACTGGAGCTCAGCGCACATCGCTGTGGACACTGGCCTGAGAGACTGCCTGAAGCACAACTATGTCCTGAGGTCAGACTCCGATGAAGGAGTGGGAGAAGGGGGGGGGGTATGAATGACATTAGGAGAAATGATGGCAGGATATGAATGAGTGAAGCAGGGAGAGGTAGGTCTTTGACAGTGTTGTGTGTGATTATGTGTGAGATAATGGGATGGAGTGTGGGAGGAGCCATAGCTGTATGGTCTGAGGTGATGAGTAGAGTGTGAGAAAACAGGAAGGAAGTGGCCGTTTGAAGAGCAGAGCTCGAGGTTTACCGCTAACAGTCCTGCGCATCTGATCCGCACTCTGTCTTTTCACCCCATCCCCCCACGCACAGCCAGATCAACAGCAGGGATGTGGCCGGGCAGACCCCCCTGCACCTGGCGTGCGAGCGAGGGGACTTGGGATGCGTCCGGGAGCTGCTGGAGGAGTGCCAGGCGCGCACTGACATTAAGGACCGAAACGGGGACACCCCCATGCACTGTGCCGCCAAACAGGACTCCGCCACTGTCATCCAGGTCAGCGAGATGTGGGGACACTGCGCGCCTTGTGAGCGTGCCGCACACAAGGGCCCATCGCTTTTGCACGTCGTGTCAGACACTGCTGGGCTGTCGAAAGTCTAGCGCATTCTGCACGCTGAACAGGACTCAGGAGACAGTGCCCTTAGCAACAGCACGGTTACACACCAAGCAGCAGTCACTGTGACAGTGGGCTGACTTTTGTGGTTGGGCGGTCTTTGAGACTCTTGTTTTTGGAGAGTGCAGGGTCTGTTCTGACTGTAGCACCTGAAATCTTGAAAGTGAAAGTTTAACCATGTGGTACGTTTCTGCAATTAGGCAGTTGGACAGAAATAACCCTTGAAACATTCAGGACCACAGCCTTTCCGGAGAGGAACTGTGTATGACTGACAGACTCATTAATCAAGACCAATCCCATGGTCCGGTCAAATGTGTCGCTGTGTTTACAGAGTGGTGTGATCCTACGTTGTACCTCTCACATCTGAAATAACCATTGCATTTGTTTGCAAATCACTTACAGCAATTAGTGTTTAGGGACAGTATAAGGTAAATGGACTGCAGTCTTGACTCGTAGTGTGTCGTCATGAGGTTTTTTTTTATACAGTAATGAACCATCCTAATGAGGAGCGCATAAAATTGCATATAAAAGTACTACGTAGTACTAATCAACTGGTGCTAAAATAATTTAAAGATGCAAATGCCTCCCCTGAGGAGGAGTAAGTTGAAGTGGTGAATTTTTTGTGCTAGCTGCATCCATTGCTGTGAGATCACTGGATTAGAGGGTGAGATGTGTGAGAATCAGGAAAAGTTAACGGTCCATTACAACTGTGACATGTGTAGCAACACAGACACATTGCAACAAATCATGTTTTTGTGTGTCATCTGCAACTTTTTTGCTATCATGAACATAGTTGCATTGCATTCTGTTAAATAGGCCCGCTTATTTATGCCACTCAGCCTCACTCTTCCCTTCCAGATACTGTGCTCCCGCCACTGCCCAGGTGTGAACGAGCTGAATTCGGCCGGGGAAACGCCTCTGCACGTGGCCTCTCGAATGGGGAGGGTGGAGTCCCTGAAGGCACTGATAGGAGGCGGGGCCAAGTGTGATGTCACTGGAGGGCGGGGTTACCCCATCCACGCTGCCATGAAGCACAGTGAGAGGAGGTGAGGTGTTGACTCTGCTCTGCTGTCCCACATTCATGTAGACACCTATGTCAAGGGAGCCATTTCCACAGGGGGAAAAGATTAGCTGGTCACCCCATTGCCAGTCAGCAGTGCAAGGGACATGCAAGGTACCTGTCATGTGTATATTTGGAATGGGAGACACCATTCAAATACCTCAACACTGGGCAGTAAGCAGAAACAGACCACAAAACAGTGCTATAAGGAGAAGTTTATCAAGTCCTCACTTTGACCCTGCTTTCAGACAGATGATAAGAAAGAGAAGCTGGTTGACCTGATTAGTCTCATTTTTATTGATTTCTTCAATTGATTTTATTGATTTTTTTTTCCTCAAACCTTACCCTATCTCTTAACCCCCCCCCCCCCCCCCCCCACCTGTTCCCAGCTGTGCAGAGGCCATTCTGACTGCAGAGCCTGCGCAGCTGCAGGCAGAGGATGCTATATATGGAGGAACCCCACTGCACTGGGCCAAGACTGCAGAGGTCAGTCACACTGACAGCACAAAGGCCACCAATTCACCAGAGCTGCGCATTCCATTGCAACTGTGACATTCTAATCACTTTGTACAGGAATGAGAATAAGTATGTCTGAACTGAAAGTAATAAATAGCCAGGAAATGATTAGAGGAGATGCTTTCTATTAAAATAATGTTGAACACCTTACTATATGAGCAGTGCAGAATTCCCATGAAGGATTTTGAAATATTCAGTATGGTTATCATGTAAAATAGCGTAATACCTATTGGATATTTCACTTATGCGGTGCCAATAGAAAGTGCAGATAATGCAGATGATCTGCTTTTAATCATTTAGCAGTGTGGAAAGTAGTTTTGATTTGAGTGCACTACATTGTTAATTTGCTTTACAGTTATTATTTACCCAGGGTCATAGTGTACATTTAGTTTACATATTAAGTTTTGTACAGCTGGATATTTATCGAACCAATTCAGGTTAAATACCTTACTCACAGGAAAAGCAGCAGTTCCCTTTCTGGGCATCAAACCGGTGATCTTTCGGTTATTCAAGTTCCTCAAAACCATTACACCACCATGAGTCCACGTGATGAATGACTTTGCATCAGGATAATCTGTGACCATGTAAGGTGACATGAATCCTTCTGTCCCTCCTTCCTTAGATGGCTCAGGTGTTGCTGGAGAGGGGATGCGCAGTGAACTACCTGAGCAAGACAGGGGAGAGCGCGCTTCATATTTTGACCAAGAGAGGGCGCTTTGAGGCTGCAATGGTTCTGCTCACTCACGGCGCTGACCCTAACCTCCGTGGCCAAGATGGAAACACGGCCCTGCACCTCGCCATGAAGGTGCTTAAGTGTCCTGCCGTTGCGTGTCATGTAAATGTGGAAAATGGTGTCTATGAACGTCCGTTTTCCCATGGCTTGTGGCTGTATTCTGCGCTGGTAGATAAAGCAGAAAAGACTCAGATTGCGCTCTTTTCCTCACATGATGCGTTTCCTCTCCCATGTGCCTCCCAGATGGACCACATGGAGCTGATAAAGGCTCTCATTGTGTTCGGGGCCGATGTGGAGATTCACAATGATTTGGGCGAGACCCCTGGGCTTATTGCAGCCCGTACCAGCAAAGGTCAGTATGACATTGTTGAATTGTGGATGTAAAAAATAACAGTGGAAAAGGCACTGCTACAGTTTCAGCAGAACTCTTCATTCACTGCTACAGTGTGAGGGTTCCACTTTAAACAAGCAAATTCTGTAAATATCAATTTATCTGTAAACTAGTGAGTTAATGTATTAATTGTTGGTATACATACTGTATGTGTATGTGTGGATCCATATACAGTACCAGTTATCATTGTTATAAAATACACAAATAGCATCAATGTTATTTGCTTTAAATTTATTAAGTATTACTTTTCCTTCAGTTGAAATAGCTTGTCATGTCAATGCTATTAAATCAAATTGTATTGTTTGAATAAGAATAAGAAATACTTTATTAGTCCCGAAGGAAATTTGAGTGTGAGCATGTGACTCAAAGTGTGAGTGTGCGAATTTGACAGCAAGAGCATGTGTGAGAGTGTGAGTGTGTGTGTGAGTTTACACTATGGACCTACATGCAAAGACATGGGCAGCTGTTTTTGCCAGTCTGAGTGTAATGGGAGTTATGGTAAGGCGTATCATCCAGTAGATGTGCACTACTGCCCCCTTGTGGTGAAAATGAACAAAACAAGTAGATATTTCCTTGTAGCTGCTGCAGGGAAAATAAAGCTATTTGGGATCATCAGAACATCAGAGAATTGGTGATTTAGTGTAGTGGTTATGAAAAATGTCAAGGGGCATACAGTACATTTTTATGTGTTTTGGGACAAGTGCATCATTGTTTATGCAGTACTTAGAAACCACAAGCTTTTTAAAAGCGGGCCCAGTTTTAAGCATGCGTTTGTAGGTGGTAGACTAAACTGTGTGCATGAAAATGAGCAAATATGTATAAAAATATTTGACGACAGACGTACTCACTGCACGGTGCTGTGTGTTTTATCAGATGCCTGGATGCATGCGTGCTGCATGTCTGGAGTTTTGCAGTGTTGGGTTTCTCTGTCTTTTCACATGGTGCCAAGAAATGCAGATGGATTTCCAGGGACATTTTGTCTCAGTGTGAATCGCGGTTGCCTTTGTTGAGGAATTGAGCTTAAATTTGTGGAAAATGTTTTTTATTTCTTCAGAAAGCTCAGATTGTTTTGAAGGAATCTATCTCCCATTTATCACTGTGCTGTTTGTGTTACCAAATGGAGAGTTTGTTCCATAACCTATACGGGAAATGTGTATATACGCATATATGAATGCTCATGGTCTTTTTTAGATAATGCTGCATATTACAATGGTCTGAATTTGAATTTTCTCATTCTCTAGTTGAATTTGAGCCAATGAGCATCGAACATAATCAGCCAGTAGCCATAATCCACATGTGAGGCATACGGTCAGTTCTGTTATTGGAAGCTGTGCTGTGCAAAAGTTGTAAGGAACCAAAGATTGTCAGTGGTCACTGGTTTGGAGCTGACCATTAATGCTAATATAATATGATAATGATACATGTTTTGTACACATCTTGATTGTTACTCGTGACCGATATACAGTCAAATAGTTTAGTTTTCTCGTCCTTATTAGTCACTATGTGCAATGTATAATTGTTCATTTTCTAAAAGCTGATCAAAACTGCAACTACTAATTCTACACTCAGTAGATACCAGATTGGAAATAATACTGTAACTAATGAGTGTGGAATGAGTGCAGTGTTGATCAGCTTTTAGAGAACGAATAAAATGGGAAAATGGAGCAAAAGCCCCTCCTTTTGGGATTTAGTGCATGCATTACGGTCTGCCTGGATAAATGAGCCTGTATGTCTGTCTGTGGCGTGTGTGCGTGGCGTGCGTTGTTATCATCATGCTCTCTCTCACTGCATGTTGTGAGGTGCATGTCTCTAACCCCAGGCTTGTGTTCCAAGGCCCCAACAGAAAGATTCTGCTCAACATGCTGTGTAGTGTAGGAGCAGAGCGGTGTCACCCCCCCTCCCCTGACACCCCTCCCCTGACCACCAAGAGGCCTCCGCCTCCAGGCATAGGTAACACCCCCCATCACCGCTGTCTCCTCATTCCTCCTCCTCCTCCTGGCGCTCCTCCACTTTCTGCCTCCTCCGTTCCCTCTCTGAGCCACGCTCATCCGTACGCCCCCTCTTCCGTTTCCCACTCCTGCTCTGGATGAGGGGTGGCAGTGTAGTGTAGTGGCAATAGCGGGGCTCGTAAACCAAAAGGTTGCCGGTTCAAATCCCCGCAGAGGCACTGCCACTGTATCCTTGGACAAGTTACTTAACCCACAGTTGCCTCAGTACATATCCAGCTGTATGAATGGGTATCATGTAAAAATTGTAACCTATGTAAGTCGCTCTGGAGAAGAGTGTCTGCTAAATGACGATAATGCAGGGCAATGAAACAAAGGCAGCTCCAGCTGTCCAGTCCTCAAGGGCTGCAGGGTCTGATGGTGTTCACGCTGCCTCAGTGCTTAATTCGGAGTCATCAGATGTGCATTTAAAAGTAATGCCAAACCCTGGACGCCGGTCCTTGAGGGCTTCTGCTCCATACCCTCCCCCCCTGCTTAGTATGGAAATACCTTTTATCTTCTATTTTACCTCTGGTCATTTATTTTGGTTCACTTTGCCTCCCCTCCGTCAGACTCCCTCACATATACCCCAGGCTTTCTCTGCTGTTCTCTGTACTCTCCTTCACCTCCATGCAAACCCCGCCCCACCCCACCTCCCCCAGTGGGGAGGGGTCTGTGGTGGCCCTGCTTAACTCTGCCTTGCCTGAGTTTCCCCTGTTCCCCCAGGTAGCATTCCCTCGGTCTGTTTTCTCTGGACCCGTCCCTCTTCCCAGCTGTCCTAAATGAACTTCCAAAAATGCAGAACAAGTCGCATGTTGTGGGGTTGGTTGCAGAATCCCTTTACAGTATAAATGTGCCCACCTGTTTTCACCATGCACCATAATGCTGTATTGTGTGTGAGGCTCAATACACATAGTGGTCTTGGTTAATACAGCAGTGTTTGTGTGCTCGTTGGTTACTGACATACTACATCACTTAAACTGAGTGTGTTAATGTTTATTCAGAATTTGCAGCCTGCCCTAACTATTAATTTCATCAGTGTGAAAATTGCATAGTCAAGTAGATAGGACCATGTCAGTATATGCAACACATTGACTGCATAACATTCAGATTTACCAGTATTATACAATATAGAATAGTTGCATAGTTTCCTAAAACAGCATGTTAGTTTGTACATTTTAGCATTGTTCAGATATACTGCACTGCTGTTTTTCCTCATTGCAGTGCTTTGTTTAGTATGTCAATAGAGGTCTGTCATGAGTTCCTATTATGCACGGGTAAATGGTGCAGATCAGATCCGTGCCATTGGTTGAATTCACTCTATTCTCTGATTGGCTGACAGGGTTTGAGGACATCATGCATGTTGCAGCCACGGTTGGGGCCATAACTCGGGGCAGAGCAGAAGTGGATGGTTTCAATGCAGGAAGGAGGAAGTACATGTCATTTTTTTTTTTTATATAACCCTGTGATGGCCTTTCTGACTCATAAAATAGGAGTGAATGAGGAGAGCTGATCCAATATTTATTTCTGTTGTTTAATCTGCATTACCTGTATTTTGTTGGGATTTTGAGATAATACAGTCCTGTGCTTTTTCCACAACGTCTTCGGTACTAACGCAAATCTGCTTTGCTGCTATTATGGAAGTCCTCACATGCTGTAAAGTGTTTACAAACAACACTGAAATATTAAAACTGCACACTGTAAACATGGAACTGATATATTGGGGGGTAAAAAGAGCAGCCATACAGAAAAATCCATAGAGAAAATGAGGGTTTTTTTTCTTAGTGGGGAAACAATAAATGTTCACTGCATGTGCAATATGTCCGTTCTGTTACAAACATTCAAGTGCTACGTCATAGCATGTCCTCATTAACATGTGGATCTCCTCCTTGTCCTTCTGTCTGACCAGGAAGGACAGACTTCTGTGTCTGGATGGGGGAGGTATCAAGGGCCTGGTTCTGATCCAGCTGCTGATTGCACTGGAGCGGGAGGCAGGCCGGCCGGTTAAGGAGCTGTTTGACTGGGTCTCGGGCACCAGCACGGGGGGAATACTGGCTTTAGCCATAGTGCACGGTGAGACAGCACACAGGCATTCCATAGCTGTATGTACATTGTCCTTATTTTACACGCACTTAAAATACTGCATGCAATACTATTTATTGGCACAGGGAAACAAATGGTGGGTCTACAGTAGTAGACCATACAGTGGTCAGATGCATACACGAAAAGAAGCATTTGAGCAGCTCTAGTTTGAGTTTACTATTAGTATTAGTTAGCTTTAGTATTAATGTATTTGCCTGGCGTTTTTAGCAACCAAAAAGCACTAAAAAATACTGAGGGGACAAAGTGCTCAAGGTTTTCTGTTTCCGCCAGTAGCTGACCATGAAGAAAGCCTTCAGAAAGAGCCAACTCAAATGGAGGTGCACTGCTTCAGAATAACGTGTCTCTTTGGCTTGCTGCATTTTTGACGCAGTTAGAATTCAAAAGAGGCAACAAAGGTGCCTCATGGTTCTAGGTTCCAGCCGGCAGTGGGAGGAACGTGGCATGATGGGATTGATCACAGAGGCATGAGGGAAGAGAGAGAGCAAACTCCCTAAGAGTTTAGAAAGAAAGAGTGACAGGTGGGGAGGAGGAGGAGGTACACAAAGGTAAATGATCGAATTGGGTCAGCGTGTGTCTGGGAAATGGTCTGCAGTAGAAGTTTGCTTTGTTGTACTTTCAGCAAAAGGGAGGCAGAAGCTACCTAGAGCTGAGTTTACAGTGAGAGGCCCAACCTGCAAGGTGCAAGAGACTTAACAAGTGCAGCTGGATAGGTTTAGCTGTTGCATACAGGCCGTTCCTTAATTATAATCCTATAACAAGGAACCTCATTCGTAATGTAGGTTACTTACTGTTCGAGAGGGGTGGAAGGACTGCTGTTACAGGATTCATAGTATTTAATGCAGTCACGTGTCTTTGTATGTGCAGTGTGTTTTGGAAATTTTCTAATCCCTGCAGTACCGCTAAGTGGCCTAAACTTTGCCTCTCACCTGCACAGGTAAATCAATGGAGTACCTGCGCTGTCTGTACTTCCGCATGAAGGAGCAGGTGTTCCGAGGGTCACGCCCCTATGAGTCCTCCCCCCTGGAGGAGTTCCTGAAGAGAGAATTCGGGGAGAACACCAAGATGACGGATGCTCGGCATCCCAGGTACCACCATGTGATGACTTGATGACTTGTCAAACTGACTGATTGTACTTCTTCTGGATCAAGAATTCTGTTTGTGTGTCAACTGTCTGGATATGTATTTTGTAGGATGCCTGTCTGCATCATCTTACGTTATGTGCGTGTCTCTCTCTCCACCTTCTTTTATAGGGTCATAGTGACTAGTGTTCTTGCAGACAGACACCCAGGCGAGCTGCACCTCTTCCGAAACTACGACCCCCCTACTCTCCCCCGGGACCCCCCGTACTCTTCCACCGCAACGTTTAAACCTCTCACCATTCCACAGGGTAACACGGGCCCCCCCACCTTCTCTCTCCCTCTCCATCTGTAGAGCAACCTAGTTTCTCAGCCTTCAGTGTGTCCCATGATTGCTAATTGCCTCTGATATAGGCCTGATACTGTAAGTGCCAATCAGACTCTTTCACAGGGTGTCAGACACCTCCATCTCTGTCACTTTGTATACGGTGCATGTGTGAAAAGTGAGTGCTGACAAGGCTGTGAGTACATGCTGAATATGTGCAATAGCTCTTTGTCCCAGTGTCAGTGTTGTTGTTTCAGGATGGGAGGATGAGGATGTGTTGATAGTGGGCTATACGCAGGGACCCCCGAGAAAGCGTAGGAAGGTGACAGACGAAGGTGACCTGCATGTGTGTGGGAGCGTGTGCACATATGTGTGAGTGAGATGAGAGAGAGAGAGAGAGATTGATTGGGAGTGTGAGCCAGGAAGAAGAGATTGTGTGTGAGTGGAAAAAGGAGCACTGTGAGTGAGAACAGCACAGGGAAACCTGGTGATCGGTCAGTGTCATGTATTAGTACACCTCACAAAGCCCTGTCAAGCCGCTATCACTCTTTATTTCGCTTCAGCGCACAGCACTCTTTTGTACTTGGCAGCCTGTTACAGAGCAGCCAGTCACTAAAACTGCAGTATAACAAATGTTCTTCTCCCTTCCACCACCATCTCACTCTGTCTGAGTATCATTTTTATTTACCTTATTAACTGTCTGATTCCTGGGCCTGTATGGCTGATTAATGCCTTTCGTAATGTATGCCATTTTAAGCCCTGTTGTCGTTCTCTCTCTCAGAGCAGTGTGTGTGGCGCGCCGCCCGCTCCAGCGGCGCCGCCCCCACTTACTTCCGACCAATGGGGCGCTTCCTGGACGGAGGGCTGCTGGCCAACAACCCCACGCTGGATGCCATGACAGAGATACACCACTTCAATAAGGCGCTGAGAGCACAGGTCTGCCACCGCCCTGCCCGTCTCACAGGAACTTACAGGAAGTTGCAGGAACTGCCTTTAAAAATGTGCTGCGGATATTCAGTGTGGCCCTCTCTCACAGTAACAATTATCGTTAATTAGTATCTCCCTTTGTACATATACAGTACCAGTCAAACGTTTGGACGCACATACTCATATAAGGGTTTTTCATTATTTATGTTATATTTCTATGTTTTACTATTTTCCACATTTTACTAATAGTAAAGACATCAAAACTATGAAATAACACTAATGGAATTATGCAGTGACCAAGTGTTAAGGAAAACGTATTAAAGAAATCAAAACTGTCTTATATTTTGGTTCTTCAAAGTAGCCAAAAAAAATTATTAAAATTAATTTTTATTTTGGGAAGACATTCATACATAGGTATGCACTTC
Organism: Megalops cyprinoides; assembly: GCF_013368585.1. Lineage (NCBI taxonomy): Eukaryota > Metazoa > Chordata > Actinopteri > Elopiformes > Megalopidae > Megalops > Megalops cyprinoides. The sequence goes on along the minus strand of NC_050583.1, from coordinate 13,699,174 downwards.
ACTACTTACATTTGTCTTACAAACAAATTTCAAACATTTAAGCTTAAGTCTTCAAATAAAAAATGTCTTTGAATGCATGTTTTCCATTTACTTGTAGAAATGCAAAACTCAGACTCTCCTGGTCAGCTTCTATCCAACAGCCATCAGACTCTTGAATGGGTTAAATACACAAATACACACCTCCCCGGCCTAGCCCATGCATACATTCACACATACACACCCACACTGCAACCAACTGTGCAATGGAATGGAACTGACATTGCATCAACATTGCACATCCTACACTGCACTGATGTCCTTTTTGCACATTTAATGTATATATCCTTTATTTATTTTTTTTCTTACACTCTCTGACCTTTTTTATATATTTTCTTTCTTAAATTCTTATGTTTTCTTGTGTTTTACTCCTAACGGCACTCATAAGTGGAAGGCAAAGGAAGAATGTCATTGTACAGGGAACTTGTTTCTTTACTGTGCATATGACAATAAACTTTGAACTTTGATCAGTCTATGTCAGTATTTTGTTCTGTCCATTATCATTTACTCAGTCCTGTCTGTCTGCCTCTGACTGTCCATCTGTGTGTTGCAGGGCAGGGGAGGGGAGGTCCAGCCTCTTGGGGTGGTGGTGTCCCTGGGGACAGGGAAACCCCCCCAGGTGCAGGTGAACTCGGTGGATGTCTTCCGCCCATCTAATCCACTGGAGCTGGCAAAGACCTTTGTTGGGGCTAAGGAGCTGGGCAAGATGCTGGTGGATTGTGTAAGTACACTGTCAGTGCGTTTCTGTGCACACAGTGTTGTGTGCTACTGTTTACTCAGCATAGGCCGCAGTGTGCTGACAGTGTGTTTCTGTGCTCCAATCCTCCAGTCCTCACAGCCCTCATCTCTCTTTCTTCTCCCTCCCACTCGCCACCCCTGCACTCTCTAAATTCTCCCCTTTTTCAGACACTGATGTTGCTGATGTTGTTGATGTTTCAGACGCTGACCTCCTTATATCACATCGACTAACTACCTGTGCTCTGGATCCCATTCCTTCACCTCTCCTGCAGGCCGTCACTCCTAATCTTCTTCCATTCATCATGAATCTAATGAATCAGTCACTCTCAACGGGCAGTGTGTCAGCAGCCTTCAAGGGGGTGCGGGTCACCCCTCAGCTGAAGAAAAGGACTCTGGACCCATCTGCTGTCCAGAATTATCGACCGGTCTCTCACCTTTCCTTTCTGTCTAAAATGCTTGAACGAGTTGTGGCTAACCGGCTATCCTCCCGGAACAACCTTCTCGATCCATTTCAGTCTGGTTTCAGGGCTGGTCATTCCACAGAGACCGCCCTATTCTCCATTACTGAGGCTCTTCAAACAGCCAGAGCTTCCTCCCACTCCTCGATCTTGATTCCTCAGGACTTTCTGCAGCCTTTGACACAGCGGACCTTGCTCTACTTCTGCCTACCCTGGCTACGCTGGGGATTACTGACACCACTACCTCTCTGGTTGCTCCTTCAGACTGTCCTGGAATGGTGGGTTGTCCAGACCCCACAGCCTGTCTACGGGTGTCCCTCAAGACTCTGTACTTGGCCCCCTCCTCTGCTCCCTTTAAATGCAACCTCTCGGCTCTGTCATCTCCTTCCATGGTTTTTCTTATCATTTCTATGCTGACGACACACAACTCTTCCTGTCATTTCTGCTGTCTGACACACAGGTTTCTGCACGCATCTCAGCTTGCCTGAGAGACATTTCGCAGCGGATGGTGGACCACCGCCTGAAGCTGAACCTGGCCAAAACTGAGATGCTTTTCATCCCGTCCAAGTCCTCCCCTGTTTCAACAGCCCTCCCTCAGCCTAGACTCTACAAGTCTTGCAACCAATAGTTGTCAATAGTCTTGATGTAATGCTTGATAGCCAACTGTCCTTCTCCTCTCAGGTGACAGCGGTGAGTCAGGCTTGCAGATTCTTCCTCTGCAACATCTGAAGGATCCGCCCCTATCTCATTACGTATTTAACACAGCTCCTAGTTCAGGGCCTGGTCCTCTCATGCCTGGACTACTACAACTCCCTCTTTTCTTGCCCTCCTGCCTGTGCAATCAAACCTGTACAACTTATCCAAAATGCAGCCGCACGATTCGTCTACTACCTCCCTAAATGTAGTCAAGTTACTCCCCTCCTCATCTCACCTCACTGGCTTCCTGTTATTGCTTGCATCAAGTTCAAAACCTTGATGCTGGCATACAGGAAAGTGAATGGAACAGCCGCTCATACCTATGACCCCTTTTCAAACCCTATGTTCCCTCAAGATTGCTGTGGTCTGCATCCACAGGGCAACTGATTGTCCTGAACAGACAGGGTCGCTCTTTTCAGACGCAATCCCTGTCTGTACTGGTCCCTCAGTGGTGGAATGAACTCCCCATGGGGGTTAGGACAGCGGAATCACTGGCCATCTTCCGATGCAGACCGAAGACCCACCTCCTCAGACTGCATCTCGGTTGCACTTCTATCCCCACCCCCTAACACCCGCTACTTCTTGCATTTGATGTTAATTTTATGTGTAGTAGTGTGATGTATTATAATTTGTGTTCTAGGGACTCTTGTATCGTAGCACACTTGGCCTTTGTCCGAGTGCACAAGTTAACCTATGGTAGGGCTTGAATAGTGTTATGCTCACACTCACTGGTCTGGGATTGTTGTGAGCCTGGTCTGTTGCTCTTTAAAATTGAATGGATACACTTATGCTCTTTTGTGATGGAAGCTGCTCTGGATAATAGCGCCTGCTAAATGCATGTAATGTAATGTAATGTAATGTGTGCTGCCGGCACATTACACTGTACACAGGGTCGCACGGATATCGCACTGCCGCCTGTACACAGCAACATACTGTTTACGCAGTGCAGTGTGTTGCTGTGTTCAGGCTACAGTGCACTGTCAGTGTGTTGCTGTTTACAGGCTGGGGTGTCAGTATGCATGAAAACTGATATTCTGTGGTGACCGCATGTTTTTGAGGTGATGTGTCTTTTAGATATATTTATAGTGCAGTAGTTATGTCACTGTCACTGCGAGTTAGTATGGCGTTTCTCCGCAGGTCAGGGGAAACTCTCTCCCCAACCTAACCTCTCTCCTTCTCCTCTCTCTCTATTCATCTGAAAACTTTTCCCCTCACCTAACCCCTCTCTCTCGTCCACCTCCCCTCTCTTTCTCTCTGTTCATGTCACCCCCTCACTCTCAGTGCACTGACTCAGACGGCTGTGCAGTGGACAGGGCCAGAGCCTGGTGTGAGATGACTGATATCAGCTATCACAGGTCAGTCCGGGGCTAATGCTAAAGACAGACATACATGAGGCACACCAGTGATAAGCAAAATAGCACCGTCATCCTGCGTCTGTTACGTTTCTAAATGGAGATTTCTCACTCTGTCTCAGTGATCCAGTGACAAACTCCGCTGTGCTTTGATAATACTTCCTCATATTTCTGGAAATGAGTTTATGTCATGTTAACCTCTGTTGCCCTCTGTGTGTCTCTTCACCTCTTCTCTCCTCTCCTTTCTCCTCCCATCCCTTCCCTCGCCCCTCCTCCCTCCTCCCCCAGACTGAGCCCTCAGCTCTCCGTGGAGGTGATGCTGGATGAGGTCAGTGATGCAACCCTGGTCAACATGCTGTGGGAGACACAGATGTACTTGTATGAGCAGAGGGAGCAGATCAAGGCCCTGGCACAGCTGCTGCTGCAGGGCTGATAGACACTTCTACAGCTGCGAGACAGACCGTGGGACAAGGAGATGGAGGCTGATACTACACTAACAAATCAATAGAGAGAGAGAGAGAGAGAAGGAGTGAAGGGGGAAATGAAGACCCGGGCATAATGTCGGACCATTAACTCAAAGCAACAGAATTGCACAACTGCACATAACTGTGCACAGAGGCAATATAACAAGCCTTGAAACTCTAAGCCTGTGTCACTGAACCCCAGCCTTTGTGCTGGTGGGTAACAGGGGCATATGTACTACACTGCATTAATGCAGTTTCTGTACAGTTACAAACGCACTGAATGTGGCGAAAAGGAAGAAATGTTTACAAGGACACGTACCAAGGTCAGAGGTCAGATGCAAAATACCTGCAGTGGGTGTTTTATGGCTACAATTCAGTAAACAGAACTGCTCATAACAGACTTTCTCACAAGCATATTGCTCTCATGGTCAAATTAGATATGTATGGTGACACAAGTTACTAACATCTACTCCCTTCTACTACAATGCCTATCTTTCATGATGTCAATGTGTGCAGTTTCCTGCATATTCCATAACCTCTTTCTTGAAAATGAATACTGAAATTCTTCAATTTACCATGATTTGTTTACTCCATTCAGCAGCAGAATGTTAGGTTAATAGTGACGGATTTGTTAACAAGTAACAAACTGTATGACCAAAGGCTGCCTCTGTACTCATAACAGGTGTCATGAAGGATTGCATTAATGTTCCATTAGGATGTGGAGCACTGCTTTTTTTTTTGGCTGAGCAGATCCTGCTCTGATACAATAACAAACTCTTTCATACAGTCAAGACTCATCCCTTCAACTTTGATATAATATGTATTTGATGAACTATTTTATATTGTTTTATCCCTGCTGCTATATTGAAGTGAAAAAAAAAAACAAAAATACTATATACAATAAACATATATATGTGAAATTCAATGTGTCCGTTCATTGTGTACATTGTCATGTGTATGTGTAAAGTCATGCAATACTGTCGTAAAGTTTCATTCATGTTTCACTGCAGTCTATCACAGGACTAATGGAAGAGTGCACTGATATTAATGATTGTTAATGCAGAACACTTTTTAACATATCTAAGCATTAACATTTTCACTCATTTATGGAAGTTATTATGACAAATTTAGTGCCAGGTGAAATGTATCCTGATTTATTACCTGGTATTGTGTTGACAGCATTAAGGTCATAAATTACATTGCGACTACTTTATTAAACTGCCAAAATATGCCATACACAGAATGCACACTGAAATAATGGGTGTGTTAGAGTAATGTTTTTATATGATGTCAGATACACTGAAAAAAAGATTTTAGATGGTTGCTTCTGCTGTTGGTTGCCACTGCTGTTGGTTGCCATGGCCGATCCGTGGTCAGCTTTCATAAGAGCTCCTGAGCCTACGTTCAATGTGCTTAAAGCTGAACAGGTTAAAAGTTGTCCCTGTTCTAGCAGAGCTGTCTCCCTTTTATGTGGATCGGCCCTACTGGAGCGGTTTTGGCTTCTTTATCTTTCATGGAATCGCTCAATAATTTACAACCCTGGGCAGTATCGATAGCAGTCGCTCATTTTCCCTCCCCAGATAACAGGAGGTTGAACAGGCTCATTATCAGTCAGTCGCGCGCAGACGAGAGTTATCGGTGCCAGGAAAACAATAAGAACAGGGAAAACAGCAAGAATAATTGCGAAGGTGACTTTCACTAGCATCAACAGGTAGTCAAAATTTTCTCACTCTGCTAAACTATTTTGAAATATTTGACCGGCACATGATGTTGTGTGGCATAAGGGCCTTATATGAAATGTGTTTTCTTGTATCTTTTAAAATGACATCTTATTTTCCTGTCGTTCTGTAGTTCTGAAGTGTTTGTGTGAGAGCCACAATGTCGGGACCAAATAGTGACCAGCTGCATAGATCCACTTTAAAAATATACTCGGTGAGTTTATGTCGTTTAGGTTTTGGGGTTTTTGATTGTTGCTGATAAGCAGAATAAACAAAGTGTTGTTGTTAATATAAATGAGCAATTTCAGACTGCAGTTACGGGCACGTGAATATGATTTAATTGTTTGCAGGTTTATCGCTCTCTCCGCACTGATCAATGTTATTTGATTTACTTTATCACTCCTGTTCCAATGCATACCAGACATCATTCAAGTCCTTATCAGCATTCCTGTCTAATCATCTTGTTCATCAGTTGTGAGGAGCTTCAAGCATGTAATGAATCTACACTACCTCACAATACAGTATGTTCGCGATAGCTCTAAATCAGCATACAAAGACCCTTTGACAGGTTGTAGTTGTATACAGTACACTAACAGTCGTTTTGGGAGTATTTTACTTGCTTTAATATTATAGTCTTTGATTTCTTATTGTCTATCCCTGCATTTATACTGTATGAAAACCTTAAATAAACCTTAACCAACATGATTTAGAGGAGCAATTTGTGCTAGTGTCACTGCTAATGGGTATTGTGTTCTTGGAAAACTAATTAAGAATTTTTGTAAATTGGCTCAAAACACATCGCGTGTCAGATAAGAATTGCTACAATAATAGTAGATTAACGTAATGCTATTGCCATATATTGTAATTAAAACAAATTCATTCATACCTTCCATGACCATTGCATTTTTTCCAGCCCTAGGAGCTGTACTGTATTTATTTCATTGTCCTTGTTACTATAATGAGAATGATTACGTGTTGATTAATGTTTATTTTCTTTTAGTTTCCCCATTTATGTACTATTTTAAGTCTGCTGATTGCACCACAATCACATAATGTTAAAGAATTCACACATTATAATAAAGGCACAGGTACTGTATACGCTGACACGTTCAGCAAAGGGGCGCAAGCTGAAACAGCATTTAAAATGTAAGATGTTCATGGCATTATCAGTTAGTTTTGGAGAAATCCTGTCGCTCATTTACAGGTCAGTGCTACTGTACCACAGTGTTTTCCAGTATTGCCATAAGAAATCCCGTTCTCCATTCTCACGTCCCACTGAATTAAGTGATAGGGCAGCGTGGTGTTAGTGTCATGGTGTTAATCTCGCTGTAGTGTAGCGCTACTGTGGGATATCATGAACAAATGTATCAGTGTGTCCTTCTCAGTCAAGTATTGATACAGTCATCCACATTGCAAAAACAGTTTATCATCAGCAATATTTGTGAAGAACTTCATGTTTCAGTAGCACAGTGGTGTTATTTGAGCCCATTTTGAAGTTGTATTACTCTTCCTCTTGTTCTTCACTTTTTA